>NC_138734.1:33925362-34525362 GCF_965113295.1 Leuciscus leuciscus
GAGAGATTTATATACTGTAGACAGAATGGAAAACGTGACCTGTGACCCATGCAACGAAGCTGATGTGTTTGTTTTGCTTGTTTTCATTCGCGAATATAATAGTTTTTTCCATTAGCCTCGATATTGCCATTTAAACAGACCTAGATGCTTACAACTCCCTCTGTATCTCTTGTCTCTGAATGCCACGATAATGAGATTTTGTTTCTATATGAATGCCGTTAATAGCAAACAAGCCATGGGTAATGCGTTGCACTGCCATTTGTAACAGGAAATATAAGAAATGAGATACACACTTTACCACATATGAAACAAACTATTTGTCATGCTGAAGTTCCATGCATGCATTCCCTATTTACAGACAGAAATGATAGGAGGGATATCCTTTGAAGAAACCCAAGTGTCCCTTGAAAGGAAATAGCTTTCACTGTGTAAGAAGTCACAGTGAGTGTGTACTAGTGGGTGGGATCCCCTCTCTCCCACTGCTTCAGCTGCTACCCGGGGCTTTTTGGCTCCTTATACATATTTTAGAGTCAATGGGCAAACTCTGCAGCCTAGATAAGGCAGATGATATGAAGCAAAACAGCTGGGAGGCATTTGAAAATGTAGGACAGATTAAGTAACTCATCCTTTACGGTGTTGCTTAGAGGAGATAGTGTCTCTACTTACTTCCAGCTATTGGTAATTAAACACATTATAGTTTCAGAGGGACTACATGGGCATCGATATCTGTTTAGCTTTGTAGTCCATTATTAATGGAAAGACAGAACAGTGCAGTTAAAGACAGCCTCAGATTGCACCTTAGATGTTTATATTAAACATGTCGGCTAGTTGTCAATAAGTAACATGGACATTAACCTTTAGATCTGAACACATCATGTGTACAGGCAATTGTTTGGTGACTGACTGAAAAGCTACAACCTTGAGATCAAAGATTTAAATAAGACTAATATAATAATTTTTTGATTCCTTCACCCAGAGCTCTCTTTTGTCAAAGAGAATAAAAAAAAAATCCAGGGACATTCCCTGAAGCTCTACAACACTGGGGAAAAAAGCTACATTTTAAAAAATATATATTTTGCACAAAAAAATTTATTTAACAAATGGAATTTAGTAAATCCACTTAAACAATTTAAAGGTACACTATATAACTTTTTGTTTGTTTAAAATTAATACAATTTAATTAATAAGTCAATATATCATCTACTGACTAGCGAAAGCGAGCACCAAAGGGCACAAGATATTGAACACTATATGCGTAAAAGACAAGGATTGTCGATGACTACAGGACAGGCGTGAGATCTTTAACAATCTGCCAGTGGATTTTTGGAAGTTGAAGGAGCTGGGTGTCACCACGATTGAATGGCTAGCAACTTTCTTAATTCGTTACATTTATATAGCGCTTTTTCTGAGACCTCAAAGCGCTTTACATAGAAGGGGGGAATCTCCTCAACCACCACCAATGTGCAGCATCCACTTGGATGATGCGACGGCAGCCATATTGCGCCAGAACGCCCACCACACACCAGCTTACTGGTGGAGAGGAGACAGAGCGATGAAGCCTATCAGTATATGGGGATGATTAGGAGGCCATGATGGACAGAGGCCAAGGGGCAAATTTGGCCAGGATGCCAGGGTTACACCCCTACTCTTTTTCGAAGAACATCCTGGGATTTTTAATGACCACAGAGAGTCAGGACCTCGGTTTAACGTCTCATCCGAAGGACGGTGCTCTTTTGGCGGTACAGTGTCCCCGTCACTATACTGGGGCATTAGGACCCACACAGACCACAGGGTGAGCGCCCCCTAATGGCCTCTCTAACACCTCTTCCAGCAGCAACCTGGTTTTCTCAGGAGGTCTCCCATCCAGGTACTAACCAGGCTCAGCCCTGCTTAGCTTCAGTGGGCAACCGGTCTTGGGCTACAGGGTGATATGGCTGCTGGCTATGCCATTCTTCAATGCCAACGTCGACTCTGGCCATGTACCATCCAACTGGACCACAATAATTATAGTCCCTATTTTCAAGAATAAAGGCAACCCAGCGGAATGTTTAAATTACCACCCTATCTGCCTCCTATCACACACAATGAGCACCAGTGATGAGAGGAAAACACCGGAAGAAAAAGCCACTGCATATAGCCTTTCTTGATCTTGAAAAGGCTTTTGACCAGGTGCTGCAACTGGGTTCAACTGCTCTATGAAAACACCAGCAGTCATGGAAGATGCATTGAATGGCATTGAATGACCAGGCATTGAATGACTGCCTCAGCCAATATGGCTTACGCCTCAACATCAAGAAAACAGAATATTTGGAAACCAATCCTTCTGATGGCAACATCCTGGTTAGTGGCGAAGGATTACCTAGGAGTGTGCCTGCAAAGTGCAAAGTGTGGTATCAATAATGAAGTGGGTGGGAGGGTGAACTGGATGCGCTGGAAAGAAGTCACTGGTGTTCTATGCGATAAACGCATACCAATCCGTCTCAAGTCCAGTACGTACAGTGGTACATACAGTTGCGCTGTATTGAGCTGAATGCTAGCTAGTTACCAAAAGCACTTGGCATTCTCTCCACGTTATGGAGATACACATCCTCCTCTGGATTACTGGTGTGTCTCTGCTTAACCACTGCTGTAATGATACAATCCGGCAGCAAATGGGCGTTGCACCAATTACAGAGAAAATTCTTAAAGGTGAACTAAGTAACTTTTTTTACCTTAACTGAACAGCTTCGGAGTCATTGGAATGGTTATATTACTTATTTCGGGTTGAATGGTGGTCGTTTCGCACCCCCCTGGTGCCCGTGAGCGGAAAATACGCACTTGCAACTTTGAGCCGGTGGGCCGCCGGCCGCTGCGTCAGGAAGTCTCGCGTGATATCAGGTCTCGCGATGTAAACAATTGCTTTACGGCCAAAAGAAATCTGCCAAAATGCTGTCATTATTGCGCTCCCTCACGCTGTCCGAACCCGAATGAAGACGACGTTTTAAAGAACGTCCCATCTGCTTTGATGTCGTTGATCTATAGCCTCTGGTGTCTGAGAATCAACAACGAGTTTTTACAACAGTGTTGTCAAATATCTATTCCGAAGCTGTGGGGGGAGCTCTAGAGAGAAACCTGCGAGCAAAAAGCGAGAATACAGCGAAGAAGTCCCGAAGCTACTGAGTGCTGCTTTAAGTGCAATCTAAAATCGAAGCAGATAAGGATCACCAAATTATACACAAACGGGGCACTTGACCGTGCAAAATGGCATACCAAGATCCGAGACCGGACTCCACACTTGTGGAAAACACGCTAGAGGAAGAAGAATATATCATCAATCCCATCATAAGGCTATTATAAGTGTTTATATTTTAAACCTGAAGAGATAGTTTTCATAGGAAATTGCGTACATACGTCACTCGCCCGTGAGAGTCTTGTCATATCTGTAAATAGAGAGAAGGTGCACCGTCTACTTTGGCGCATGTATGTTGTGGGAGTGGCCTAGGTTAGTTGTCACAACGAGTGAGAAAGGTTGACATGGAGCACGCTTAATCTCGAACCTCTGGGGAAGCTGAAAAGAGGAGAGTCTACTGGAAAAAAAAAGAACACCACAGAGCTCATAATAAAACGAGAATCAACATTGGCTTTGCTTTTAAAAGATGTGAAAAAGTGATGCGGAGATGGCTTTTTTTCCTCATCAGGTGAGTAAGGTATTTACAGTGGGTAAATACCTTATGAGTAAGGTAACAGATAAATTGCCTCAAACAGAGTTTATTGTAAAGCATTATCATCTTTATTATCATTATCATTATCATCAAGTGTCATCTCATCATGCTTGTTGTAGCGCTGTGCTGGAATTTATTTTCAAGGTAGTACCATGTCAATTAATGGGTAGAGCTACAGTAACGTCTTCAGCTACTCAGCTTCAGATCCTTTCCATCTAAACTGCTTCTTTTAAGCCTAGTAGGCTAGGGAATGTTTTATGAGCAGTATGATAAACAAATTCATCTGCAGTCACGCAGAGCCTAAGCACAACCAAAACAATGTTCTTCCACAAAACACATGCAGTTTTTTTTTTTTTTTGCTAAATGGCCAAAAGTTACATTGTGTACCTTTAGGTAAAATTAACAAAATAAATAGGAACATAATTTTTGTTTTTACTTAACTTTTTTTAAGTGTTTACACAATGCCCATCATATCTGAACAATAAACACTATCAGGTTTGTCTTTTACTGAAAAGAAAAATGACTTCAGCCCTGTGAAATACGCCGCACAGAGAGAGCACCTTCAGAGACTTAAGAGAGGTCTCTGTGCTTATCTGAGATGAAACTGGGACTGCAGGGAAATGTTTCTGCCAATCCCAGAACCAAACCAATGAAGACATGCTCCAAAGCAGCTTCGCGTTAAACATAAATGAGGAGACAGGAAAAGGCGCTAAATTAAAAATGATACTCCCCTGATGGGCACAAAGTGGTATTTTTAGAACAGAATGCATATTAAAAAGTTAATGCCGATGGCCTTCAGCAGACCTGTGTGTTTATATACACTCACCTAAAGGATTATTAGGAACACCTGTTCAATTTCTCATTAATGCAATTATCTAATCAACCAATCACATGGCAGTTGCTTCAATGCATTTAGGGGTGTGGTCCTGGTCAAGACAATCTCCTGAACTCCAAACTGAATGTCAGAATGGGAAAGAAAGGTAATTTAAGAGACGGGCTTGTCTGAGTATTTCACAATCTGCTCAGTTACTGGGATTTTCACGCACAACCATTTCTAGGGTTTACAAAGAATGGTGTGAAAAGGGAAAAACATCCAGTATGCGGCAGTCCTGTGGGCGAAAATGCCTTGTTGATGCTAGAGGTCAGAGGAGAATGGGCCGACTGATTCAAGCTGATGGAAGAGCAACTTTGACTGAAATAACCACTCGTTACAACCGAGGTATGCAGCAAAGCATTTGTGAAGCCACAACACGCACAACCTTGAGGCGGATGGGCTACAACAGCAGAAGACCCCACCGGGTACCACTCATCTCCACTACAAATAGGAAAAAGAGGCTACAATTTGCACGAGCTCACCAAAATTGGACAGTTGAAGACTGGAAAAATGTTGCCTGGTCTGATGAGTCTCGATTTCAGTTGAGACATTCAGATGGTAGAGTCAGAATTTGGCGTAAACAGAATGAGAACATGGATCCATCATGCCTTGTTACCACTGTGCAGGCTGGTGGTGGTGGTGTAATGGTGTGGGGGATGTTTTCTTGGCACACTTTAGGCCCCTTAGTGCCAATTGGGCATCGTTTAAATGCAACGGCCTACCTGAGCATTGTTTATGACCATGTCCATCCCTTTATGACCACCATGTACCCATCCTCTGATGGCTACTTCCAGCAGGATAATGCACCGTCACAAAGCTCGAATCATTTCAAATTGGTTTCTTGAACATGACAATGTGTTCACTGTACTAAAATGGCCCCCACAGTCACCAGATCTCAACCCAATAGAGCATCTTTGGGATGTGGTGGAACGGGAGCTTCGTGCCCTGGATGTGCATCCCACAAATCTCCATCAACTGCAAGATGCTATCCTATCAATATGGGCCAACATTTCTAAAGAATGCTTTCAGCACCTTGTTGAATCAATGCCACGTAGAATTAAGGCAGTTCTGAAGGCGAAAGGGGGTCAAACACAGTATTAGTATGGTGTTCCTAATAATCCTTTAGGTGAGTGTATGTTGAAATATACAAGCACATTCACAGACAATAATTCATGCACACACTAGTATGTCAGTTTAAACACACCCTCTTACCCATGGACATGTAGCATCTGGACCAATCAGACACACACAAATTATTCATTATATTTAATGAATAATCCAGCAAACTCCCTCTCCCAACAAAGGTTTATGAAACTTCCCCCAAAACTAACATCCCAAATGAAGCTAACACACTGGCAGAACCCGCTGTCCTGTTACAGGACACATTGAGACTGATAAGAATTTTACGACCCCAAAGGAATGTTGCAGAGGGCTGTGACTCTCACTTAATTCTTGCTGAGAAGGTCAAATAAACCCTTTTAATCCTATATATTCTATATATAACCACTTGAGAAATGTATAAACATGTATCTAATTTTCACATCTCATGATTTTCCTTTTATGTGGTTTGGCCTATGTATTCTTGTAAACTCTATTGGGTTAATGTTTCAGACTTTGCATACTATGGTTTACCAAAATCATATGTGTGGCATGTTTGGTCTCTATAAACTCCAATCTTTGTCCCCCATTTGTTAAAGGTACAATTTACAACATTTTCTGCCGCTAGAGGGCGCTACATTCCAAACAACGGCGTAGCTTGATGACGATGTAAAGGAGCGTAGAATGATGGGAACTGTTGTTTTCAACTCCACCGTGGATGTAAATCAGTCAGACGGGAATCGAAAAATCATGTTCATGGATGTTCTATTTTTATAAATGTTGCGTTTAATGACATGCTTTTTGTGGCGAGGGGGGGCGTGGTTCGGCGCGGTCTGTGATGGGAGAGATAGAAACAAGACGAGCGGTTAAGTAGGTCAAGTGCAAATGACGAACACCTGTGTCTTTTTGCAGTATTATTGGCGTGGAGAGACCGTGCTGGAATCAGAGACTGGAGAGAAAATTGGACGCAGAGAAAGAAAACCGGTGGATCCGAGCTCTCATTTTTGAACTGTTTTGTGCCGTCGCCACGGTGAATGCGCGTTGTGCGTGACTTTTGTTTGTTTTGTTTTATTTTAATAAAGTACGAGTCCCAGTCACGCCGACCCGTCTTCTTCCTGACTCTTGAACCTCATTAAAATGAATTAACAGCAAGAAAAGTAAGGTTTAATACTAAATTGGTTATCATAGATGTTACTGTATTTGTCGAATTCATTGTTGTGATAACGCGGCGCAGATTTACGTGTTCTAAACAATTGTTGTAAAAGTACATTCGAACATGCCCACATCATTTGCCAAAATACTGATTAATCTTTATGTATAACACATGCTATATTTATTTACATGGCCATAAACACCAGACGTGATAAACAATGTCAATAAACTAAACACAAACCTAAAGCAATAATACTTTCCTTGCATAAACATAACTATTACCGAATGCTACATTTGGAAAATATAAAATTAAGCATGCTTTGTCGACAGAACCAGCTGCAATCAGTAAATAATAATTGTGTTCCATAACGACAGCACGAAACAAGCTAACGTTTGTTGCTTGATAGACGCTACAACTTCCGCATTTGTCCAGGACTCCACGCAGTACGAGCGGAAACCGAGGGTAACGCGGATATGACGCAATTGACTGGCGACTCCCAGCTCCCCCCTGCTCTAACGCCCCGTTTCCTTGGTTAAAATCGCAATTTTCTCATTATTTAAAAATAGTTGGAAACATTTGGGATATTGTAAGTAATCAACTTAACAAAATATATAACACTGGCCTTGAGATTTTGGGATATTTTAATGCAAAATTCTTGCATATTGTACCTTTAATTTACATTACATTTTGTTAACTTTGTGATGCATTAGTATTATAGGAATCTTGAAGATTCTTTTCTTAAACACCCAATGAAATTACATTTTCAAATGCCCTGCTAGAGTATAATGGGTCGTAAAAACTTTCTCAAAAGGAACAACTTCTCATTGGCTCACACACCTCCAGAGGGTGTGACATCTTCACGATTTAAAAATCATTGATGCCCCTCTTACTCTCTTAGTCCCTTTCTGAAATGCTGACGTTAAGATGATGCTGAACTAGAAGTTTCTAAGGACCCCCAAGCTTGTGCCAGGCTACGGCCTTGTCTCTCCATTCACCAAAGATCCTCTGACTCCCACTGGTTCTCTCTCATCAAGACCACATCAGCAAAGATCAACTGGAGCCTCAACAAATTGCATCAGGACAGTTTAATTAAAATGGGCGAGACATGCAAGTATTGAACTTAGTCTCATTATTTGATACATTAAGTATCCTTACCCCTTTTAAAGAAGGGTGTGTTAGAACTAAACTGATGGTTTGCTCAAGGCTGTTGATCTGCTGAATTCCAAACAATGCTATAACTTCTTGCTTTCCTGTATTCTGCTTCAGCTCTCTTTCCCTGGGTAAACTGTATGCATGTATGTGTATTTTAGAGTAATTTAAGTGTTTAGTCTAGTTAATAAAGTCTTGTTCATGTCACACGTAAAGTTGTCTGTGTCTCAAGCTCATATCTAGAGTCTCTAATCATATCGATTTTGATTATTTGCTCTTAGTAGTACTGTAAAGTAAGAAAGACATTTCCCATGCCCCGGAAATGTACAATACGGAAACACGCCACTGACTTTAAACTATTTTTTCCTGGTTAGTGGCGCAATTGTTTTCTAAACCTGCAAAATAGCATGAAGGAACGTTTGCACCGGAATAGCCTCCTCTTTGCGCTGAACCGCCCCCGGGAGCGCAAGTGTATTTCCTAACTTACGACGTGCGTCTGAGGAGGGAAAAGTCCGCTTTGCGCGGGTGCAAAATAGGAATGATACATGCGTCGGTGTACAAAGTCACTTGCGCTGGGTGCAAGATAGGGCCCTGAGTGTTCACGGGCCAAACAGGTTAATTGATTGTAATATTAATTTACAACATTAAGTTAATTATATTAACTGATCCAAATATTCATAATCAATTATAACCAGATATTATTACACACATGATCTTTAATAAAAAAATTCTTAGCACCATCTTGTCTATAAATACTGACTATCCACCTACAGCTGATTCAGGTAAAACAGTGATTCAGCATTTATATGTAATCAAATGAATCCTAACAACAAATTGTAAAGACCACCTATTGGCCCAAAGACGGAGTCCAATGGTCTGGGTGAAGGAATAATGTGTGTGTATGTCTTTTCAGCGCTCCAGTGAAGTTCACTCAATTTATTAGAATTTAGTTTCAATATTACTTTAGCCCTACGCTCAATCTGACTCCAATTTCAAATGATAATCAAATTTAGATTGTGTTTCTTATTAGAAAATAATTATAAATATTGATTATGAATTAATTTAGATCTTTGATTATTCTGGGTATCCCATATTTTAAATTTTTCATTCATTAAGGACCCGGTATCGCTTTGAAACGTCATGTCGCGAATGTGCGCTCACGATCACAAACATAGCCAGTTCTGAAATAGTCAGAGGATGCAGTGCAAACTATTTTACCCTTAAGCGATCGCCCTATAGTTTTTTTGTAACAGTCGCAAGATGCAACGTGCTAAGTCAGTGATAGTCGGAAATCGGAAGGTCTACTTAATGATGTAGCCAATGCTCCATTCATTAGTGCCTTCGGTTTGATCTATCCTGGAGTATCTTTGTGGAAACACCTGACTACACATTAATCTACTATGAATAATGATTTCAGAATAATGCAGAATAATTCAAATATAACATTTTATTTGTCAGGTAAAAATGTAGCATGCCAATTACACAAGTAAATGATTAAAGGCCAATTCAGAAATAATAAATACATGACATCAATTACTCAAAGATGACTCTAAGAGTAAGCAATGCATTCCTGACAGAGACGCAGGGTTGTGTGAGTGTGTTCCAAGTGTAAGATTTGGGAAAACACTGACACAGCACTGTGTGGGGGTTTTCCTGGTTACAGATTCCCCAAGTCTGCTCTGCCACTTCCCCTTAAATACCTAGACCAGAACAAAAGGGTTATACCAATATTTTTTAGAGTTGTTTTGGGTCAATTCATGTACCCCAGGGGGTAACACCTGGTTTTGGGGGAGAGGGAAGATATCTTGAAGAGGCATCACCCAAAGAGGAGAACAGAATTCTCCTAAGTTTTCAATCTTTCTCATACCAATGACTGCAATGAAATTAAGACCATTTTACCAATCGCACTGAGACATTTAAAATGATACCAAACATGAAAAGGAAAAACAATAGATTCACAAGATACATCATATGTTATATGTGACCCGTCATGGAAACCAGGGACACAAGTCGGCAGCACAACTTTCGAGCAAAATGAGAAAGAAGCGGGTTTTTTTTCAAAATTGGTGATTTTCGTTTTTTTGCAGAATCTGTAAGTTGAGATCACGAAGAAGCCTCTCCATGTTTGAGATAGCAGTATTGGTATATTTAAAAGCGTACATTTTGATGTTGAAATCGGCTTGTTTTTCGGAGATTCTAGCACGCAGTAGGGGCGTGTCATTGTCGGTGTGTATTTCCATACTGAATAAGCCAGCGTGGCTACTTATTATGCAGCGCTCTGGCCGGCTCTATCTGATTTCAAAATTCAATGAACATGGACGCCAATAACATTACGATGTCCAGCAATCGATTGCTAAATAGTAGGTTACATAGGGTTTAATTTGTCGTTTAATGAGATGTAGCCTAATACATGTTGTCAGTGCCAATACATAGATCTGCCTATATAATTAACGTGTATATGAATTGTACAGTGGTAGAGCTTTCGCCAGCCGTGTCAGAGGTTGAGAGTTCGAAACCGCCCTTGTATGTATTATTTATTTTTTCATATAGTTTTTTCTCTCTCATCAAAACGATTATGTTCATCAGTGGTTATATATCAAGCAGGGACACGCAAACGTTTGAATTATTTTGTTATTTCAACAGAACGAATAGAGAGTATCCGCAACGCAACGGATTGAAGCGCGCGTCGAGTGAAGACAATGCAGTGTGTGCGCGAGCCACACGAGTAAACACTGTAGCCTATCTGCGCCACTGATCGCAGCGGCAACGAGCACTTTGATCACTTGATAAAAAAAAAAAAAACACATTTCAGCGCTAGTATCTTATTTAAAAAACGAACGAAATGAATGCTCTGCCAGTTAACTGGAGATGTTTTATTTAGAGAATTTGTAGAATTGGTACATTCAGGGGGGAGGGGGAGACAGGGGAGCTTTACAGGGGGTATGACTCATCTAAATGAGATGTAAATGAGCCCTATTGTCATTCCCAGAAGGGCAAGAACTTGCCAATCTTTAGAAGCAGATTTCTACCATTTCAGTTTTTTTTGAGTGCCTACCTTCAAATGGCCACAACTTCTCCAAATATTATCAGATTTACATGTGTTACACATCGTTGGAAAGCTTGAATACTACACTTTCAGAATATGTGATTAACTCAAAATGCCCCAGAACCGACTTGTGTCCCTACTTTCCGTGACTGGTCACATATATATATATATTAGAGGTGGGCATAGATTAATTTTTTTAATCTAGATTAATCTAGATTAATTTTGAAATTAATCTAGATTAATCTAGATTAAAATGGCTCATTTGAATTCTGCCGAAGGCATTCAGAATATGTGTGCTACCCAAATAATGACTATAAAAGTAAGTCTTTGAGAACGGGTTTCTCAAGCCAGGTGGCGCATTAGACCAGGGGCTCATCTCCTGTTTCCAAAATGCATCACAAACTGCTTGAGAAAGCTGTTCTACTCATAGACTGTAAAAAGTTACTACTGTACTGTTACCGTCCGTAGGCAACATTAGGTAGGCCTATGTTATTATCAACTACTATAGGCTATCAATTAGGGATGGGCGATATGGCCTAAAATCTATATTGTGATATACATTGCAGCCTCTTGTGATAACGATATACAGTATATTATAATAAAACCATTTCAGGACAGATTACACAGACCCATGCTAAACAACTGCTAAATGTATTTTTTTTTAAAGGGTGTATGTAGTTTTGAGAACATATATTGTGCAAAACTGTAAGTATACAACATAATTTTGCAGATAAATAAAATGTAAGTACACTATCTGCAGAGACTTAAGTAGGTCTAATGTTTATTATGGCTTGGAGCTTATGAAACCCCAAATTTACAATTAGAATATTGTCTAACTGATGTCTTTTCAGTTAAAAAGAAACACAACAACGATTCTTAAAATCGAGATTATGTGCTACACCACTAAGATATATTGGAATGGGAATAATACGCGCGCGCTGGTATTCAGTGATATCATGTTTCGTTTTGAATTTGAGGTGGTAGAACGGATTAGTCGTGTGTTAACTTACCGAACTGTTTCCCCACACACTCTGTATATAGTTTGCTGCTGCTCGTCTGACGGTTTAAACCCGAACCAAGTCCAAATAATGGATGTTGCACCGATCTTTTTCACCAGCTTTCACTTTCAGCCGTGTTTACTTAAGATGACGACGAATATGCGTTGCAGCCGGGTTTACCTCGCGGCCGCGGGTAGATTGCGTCATCATAGCTTGTGTAGTATAGAGCCATCTCCCAACCCAACTTGGAGAATAGATTAACGGCGATATTTTTTTTGTCGCGCGATAAGAGTCTCGCTAACGCAGCACGTTAACGCCGATAACGGCCCACCACTAATATATATACAAACATTGCAGAATTTTGAGTGTAGGGAGATTGTAACAGTCACCAGCTGGAGTGCCCTTGAGTGCCACCAGAGGGCACTCCACACCAGACTATCATATTTCACTCACACTACATTTCCCAGAACTCACTGCCCGGACTCATTATCATATTCACCTGTATCGTATTACCCTGTTAGTCTCAGCCTATTTATACCTTGTACATTCATTCATTCCCTGCGAAGTCTTGTTTGTGTTACACTGCATTTCTGAGCATTCTCTTGGTTTTCTTGTCTATTGGTTTTGGATATCTTGCCCTGTTCCCTGGATTACTCTCTTGCCTCTGGTCCCTGGATTACTCTCTTGCCTCTGGTCCCTGCCTGTTTTGTTTCTTTGTTTGTTTCTTTGTTTTGACTGCCTGTCTGTGTATGACTCTTGCCTGTACATCTGATTACAATTCTGCTAGGGATGGGGAAATGAAGCCTCATGAATCACTGAGGCTTTCTCCTGACTGTTCCGGGAAAAGATTCAAAGCTTCGAGAGTGTCGAGAACAGCGCAGAGAGCAGCGCCATCTGGTGATTATTTAAAATAAAGCAGCCAGAAGCCTGTGTTAGAAGCTCTGGCAGATGAAGCAACCACAACACACTCCATAGTTTCAATGTTATGTGTACAAATAAAAGCCTTACATGTTTGTGTTTAATGGGAAAATGAATTTATTTAATGAACAAATCAAAGTGTGACAATAAAATATAATATAAGCTTATATGATTCAACAAGATTTAATGTAGGCTCTCTCGCCCTCTCTCTCTCTCTCTCTCTCTCTCTCTCTCTCTCTCTCTCTCTCTCTCTCTCTCTCTCTACACACACACACAAAATGAATAAGGACATTGTCTGATAGGTTCATCTGTTATTAAATGTGCTTAACTGTAGGAATGACAGAAAGGTGATAAAGTTTTTAATTATATTTATTATTTTTGGCTGTTGCCATTGCTCTAAATACAAACCCTTCACCAAACACCAACACCCTATCCCTTCCCCCCTAAACCCACCCTAAACCCAAATACCAACACCAAATTACCTGAAATCACCAAAAAGTGCAAAGATTTTACAAAAACAAAAAGACACAAAAACAACGAACAAATTATAGCCTAAGTAGTGAAAAATAAATGTTGGTTATTTAAATGTAATATTGAATAACTTTCAAAGTACAGCACTCTCCTCACAAACACATCAACCAGACTGAGCCAGCAATGACTTGTTAAATACGATCTGGAGCTCGAGCCTTCTGACACCCAAAGCGAAACGCGCACGTGATTTGACAGAAAGTGAGGCTTCGTTTGTCATCGATCACGTGACTCTAGTAAACCAATACACACTCCGATACGGGGCTTCACTAGAAATTGTGTCGCTTGTGTGATACGCGCATCGAAGCTTCAGTGTCATACGTAACATCACTAGATTCTGGATTCCCCCATACAATAAATGCATTTGGATCTCAACCTTCGTGTCTCGGAGCGGTTCGTAACAGAAGACTTCGCCACACCCAGATCCAGCAGCTATGACCTCCAGGAATCCAGCAGTATGGATCTCGCCTGATCTTCCCAGCATGAGCCGGGAGTTCGCTGGACAGATCGGGGCCTTGGCCCTGGATAGCCTTGATCTGTTCCAGTACACCTGGGGGTTTGTTCCTCTCGCTCCCTCTTGCTCTCTGGGCGACGAGGCAATTAAGTTGTGTTACCGGCTGGGGGCTAAGGAGGTCGACCCGAGGGAGCTCCCCGATCTTTCCGGTCTGGATTGGAGAGAGGCACTCTCCAGATGTCTGGAATAACGGTCACCAGCTGGCACTCCACACCAGACTATCATATTTCACTCACACTACATTTCCCAGAACTCACTGCCCGGACTCATTATCATTGATTGCATTCACCTGTATCTTATTACCCTGTTAGTCTCAGCCTATTTATACCTTGTACATTCATTCATTCCCCGCGAAGTCTTGTTTGTGTTACACTGCATTTCTGAGAATTCTCCTGGTTTTCTTGTCTCTTGGTTTTGGATATCTTGCCTCTGGTCCCTGGATTACTCTCTTGCCTCTGGTCCCTGGATTACTCTCTTGCCTCTGGTCCCTGGATTACTCTCTTGCCTCTGGTCCCTGCCTGTTTTGTTTCTTTGTTTGTTTCTTTGTTTTGACTGCCTGTCTGTGTATGACTCTTGCCTGTACATCTGATTACGATTCTGGATTGCCCCATACAATAAAGCTGCATTTGGATCTCAACCTTCGTGTCTCGGAGCGGTTCATAACAGAGATAGACTTGATTTCCTCATGTGATTCATGGGAGTGGGCTATTTTAAAGAGCTATTTTACAGTATTACTTTTTTTTACTCTGATTGGTGTAATTTTCTGTACAGAATCATGGGTAATCTAGTTTTTCACCAGGAATTTCACCTGACGCTAAAATTTCCATGTTGATTCAGGCTGGTTTATGACAATCTTTGTATGGTGGCACCTGGTTTTACCCTCACCCAATCTTGACCTGTCAAAAACACAAATAATTTTGGCAAGATCCACAACAACACAGCCCACTGCCAGACATCAGAAACAAAGCTCTCCCATCATGCCCATGCACCACAAATACCTCTCTGAACCCGGAGCACACAAACAATTAAGACATGCCCCCTTTGTGCAATATACCATTGCATATGATAGCACACAAGTCTTATGGAGCACCATCTCTGTTCATCTGAGTCCCACTGGATCTCCATCTCACTAAACCAGTGGTTAGCCTACACTATCAATTAAAAAAGCACCTAAAAAGGCTTCTTTGTGATTCTAGCAGACATACAGTATGATTGTATGGACACTGAAACAATATCACCACATTTTGACAGCATCTAAAAGGTAAAACCTTATACATACGTATAGGTTTATGGGTATCATATTTATTTCGACAAGCTCATTTCCCCTATTTTAACATTTTGATTACCTCTGCTATCTTTAAAAGGTTCATCTTTAAAAATGATAATTTAACAAATCTCAAAATGAATATCACAAATTTAAAACTTAGAAGCTATAGGTCAAGACAACATATAGTGAAACATTTTGTATCTGCATTTCAAGAAGCAATCCTCTACAGGACAGTGTTTCAAAGATATGCCTTTGAGAATAGAGGTCGACCGATCGATCGGTTTAGCCGATTAATCGGCTCCAAAAACCAACTGCTGGAACAATCGTTAACGGCAAAAATCCATACCGACAAATCTGGGTTGTGTCCGTTGCTGGATCGGCTAAGAATGTCATTATACAGTACGAGTTCATTCAGTTAAGTATCCATTTTAAAAACTATCGGTTGATTAATCGGTTTTCGGCCAGCGTGAGCCAACCTAGTTATTGCTATTGGTAAAATTCACTATTGGTTGACCTCTACCCTAGTATATATATATATATATATACTGTATATATATTCCATTAATGCTCAGCAAAACAAAAGCCAAAGACATCTTTTGAAGAGAAACACTGACATGCCACATCAATTCAAAGCAGCCAAGTTTAGCACAAAGCGTGGGCCGCCAGGTCAGCCAGGTGAACTCCCACGAGTCTCCGCTAACATAAAAAAAAAATCAACCAATCTCCACTGCCTCGGATCCAATCAACCTTCTCCCATAATGCCTGGGGACATCCTCTGAAAGCACTAGGATTCCCTTAAAAAACAATTTTGGCATGCTACTTCCATATCTGCAGTGCAGTCCTGTGACATGCACATTAAAGAGAGTGTTTCCTTTGATGTGGCAGTGCGCAGTCGGGTAGATGGAGAAATGTGGGGAAATACCCTCAGTGCACACAGAAACAAGTACTGCAACCGCCTCCTCAACAGCTTATCAATAACTCAGAGAACACAGTATGTGCTTATCTACTTTAAAGCCACACTAAGTAGAAATTGTGTTGTCAAACAGCGACCCCTAGAGTCGCTGTGGAATACTTGCACTGTCGTAAATATATTATATTATAACGTTTTTACATGATTGCAGCTAAATCACAAGTAAATAGTCTATAGTCTAGGCCTACTGTATAATTTAATTTGTGTTGTTTTTATTGGAATGTAAACATTACAAAATGCCAGATAACATCAATTAAGTTAAATGTACGTCGCATTATTTCATAACATTGGCCGTTATGATGTCATTGGACATGATTATTGCAATTTATCATAATAGTTTGCAAATTGTGCTCGTTTACACTATTTACAACCTCTACGTTAGGCTTATTTATGATAATTATGTGAGATATTGAAAGCTGTTCTCATGATAATCGCAGGAATCAACGTCAACAGCGTCGTCTGATATCCCTCAGGACTACGTGATAAATACACCTCACAACACCTGAGTTCAGCTGGCAAACTAATTCGTGAGGCATAGCTATCTGATTTATCAAAACGATTCCATTTACACCTGGTCACATAAATGTATTTTTGCGAAACGGATTTAAATTCGATCTTCAATTCTACGCTATATGCAGATTTAATGGAGTGCACGTCACCGAAAGCAACAGATATGAGCTGCATTTTATAGATCATCAGCTAAAATTTCTAAATCAAAGACCGCAATAAGAGAGAGCAGTAACAGCCCTGGTAAGATCATTTCGTTTCTTTACTTTTAATGATGAAGATTGTGTGTTAAGCGTCTGCGACTTACTTTCACTTTGATTTGCGATAGTTTGCACGTTGGCTTGATGCAGTTGCTCATCTGCGGTGATGCGTGTTCCAGCGCGTCGTCATATCTGGATATAACATATAGCCTATACAACGCTTTCACACGTTTTTTTAAATTGTTTTTTTAGCATTTTTGGGAGGAGTACAATTTACATATGTGGTTTCAAAAACCATATGCATTTACACTTGTCCAGTTTCGTCTGGAATGCGTCTCAGATCTCCTCCTGAAGTGGTTTGAGCGATCGGATTCAAATCCGTCTCAAATGCGTTTCGGAGGGCATTTAAACCTGGAATTCTCACGATCGGATAGCTATCCGATCTGAGAAAATGCATGAAGTGGCCAGGTGTAAACAACCCCCATGACAAAACATACGCACGAAAGCCGAAAACAAACGCTGGTTGGCCTCTCACGTCCAAATTTGACGAAGTGGTGGGGGAAGTGACGTATGCCGTAAAGCAGTCGAATTTTGTAGTTCTTTTTGTGCTCTGGTTACTACCCGAACCCCGAAGTTACATAGTGCCAGTAAAAGCGATACAGACCCCGTCAGGCTATGGCAGACATGTTATTCAACCTATTGTAAGTCGATGTACCATCACAAGCAGGGTCTATGGGTCTGGGGTGACGGGATGGGGGGCTTCTATGATATCAGACTGCGTAGCCTATAAAAGATAATGAATTTCAAACCTGAACCAAACATATTTTTATTCAAAGATCAACAGTCTGTCATTATTCTGTATTGACAGGTGCAATATTTGAAAATCGATCATATATTTTTTTTTATTACATTTATATCTGCATTTATGTAAAAACTTAAACTTTCAAACATCAAAATGTCATTTATTAATATGTTTTCATGTCAAAATGACATACAAACATCTTTTCCTATTCTATTTTGCTTGCTATTTTGCAGGCTTGCGTGTCGCGTGAAAAATAGGCGTCGGTTCTGTTTCTAGCATGCACGCGTTTTCCGGTCTCACGCAGGCAGTGTGCCTGTTAACAGGGGAGCCGAAATAAAAACGGACACGTCACGCAGCCAGTGTGTCGCCGGCCTCAACCTCCGCAGACAGTTTTTAATGTTTATAAGACAATAACTACTCAAGATTTTGCTTTAGCATAATTTTCGGGACAATTAGGGCCAGATTCGGGATTCGGGACAACAGTTTAGATTTCGGGACTGTCCCGAATTTTTCGGGACGTCTGGTCACCCTAGCGCGCTGTATAGGTGTCTCTGTGCATGGCTGCACGCTTCGGGTCGGGTGTGTGCGCACAGAAAACCGTACCGAATAGAGCTCTTTTTTTGCGTCGTCTCTCTTATTCTGCTCTACTCATTCTCCCAGACGTTTAAGTTTTTTTAACGTTTTATGAGACATGCAGGATTCAGCGCATGTCAACCCGTGTGCCGCTGGGTAACGTTAGATCAGCACGTCACAGTACAAATGTGCGCATCTACCACAAACGCAGGACATCAGTTCTGACTGGATCGCTTCCCAAATCGGCACTATCTAACATTTTTGTCTAGTTTTTATTCGTTGACGAAAATGTCAATATATTTTCGTCATGGTTTTTGTCATTCAAAACTAGTTTTATTTAGTTATAGTCTCGTTTTTGTCTGTGAAAATAAGCCATGTGATAGATGTACCGCGAAACAAGTCTCCGGGTGAGTAGCCGGCCAGTGATAGTAACTATAGTAACAGCATGAGAAGACGCGCTCCGTTGTAGTCAGCGCTTGGTCAGTTAATTTTGGCATTTTCTAAGTAAGTTACCCTAATAGGCTAGTAATAAATGAACACGCATACAAAAATGTCTTTCGTCCTGTAGGCGTCCTGGAGAATATTTCTGTTCGTCCTAAACACATTTTCTATCGTCCCCAGGACGATAGGACGCCGTTAGTCTCGAGCCCTGATCACAAGGATCTTGGAAATATATTATGAAGGTTGAAAAGTTACATAGTGTTGCTTTAAATAAAGCACTACCACATATTCAATGTTTTTTTAATTCTATTTTCACGTGGAAGAGTGTAAACTAATCAGATACCTTTTTAAAAAAGTTTTAGCCAAACTTAATTAGTCAAACATTAATTTGGCATTAGCGGGTCGGAAAAAAGAGCGAGCGTGGGGTGGAGGTGGAAGGCAAAACAATGGAAGAATGGGAACAAGCCCACACCTCTTAGCTGGAGGCCTGAAGTATTTTTAATTAGGCAAAGTCTCTTGGGACGGAACAGTGTGATTTGAACAGACCTGCGGGATCCCAAACCATTTTCAAATACTTTAAAAAAGATTCCCTGCTGACTTCACTTAATGTTGCACTTTGCAACAGCATAATCTTAGCAAATAAAGTTCTTCTATGAATGCAGTCTGATGTATGTTTAAAGCTTCTCTAAAAAGACCTCATTGCATCACAGCAAACCTTTAGCAACACCGTTCAGATGTGCGAAAAAGGCAAGAACTTTTCCGAAAAACTTTTAAATGCGCTAACAACAGTGCTTTGTGCTCGAGTAGTTTGTGAGAAAGCCAGTATTTGATGCATTACAAAAACAGATCTTGAAAAATTCACCTAAAAACAAAGAGTACAAAGCACTATCTTTATAACCAACTTTGGTTTGGTTTGGAGACGCTTTGTATACTCCTCTGTGCTTTAATTAAACTTTCTCCAACTGCTGCCTCTCAGGAGCCCTTTTTGACCACTGTGAGGACTGACACAGAGAAGCATATGGGCTCGGGATATTCATTTATCTTCCAGATCCATTTTTAAGGCAGCAGTTAGCTGGCATCAGACTGTTTTTTGCAGTTCAGAGAGCGGATATCTGTCCAGAAGCCCCAGTAAGGCTTTAATTAGTGGGGATAGTAGGGGTTTCAGATCTCAGGCCAGCTTCCATCAAAGCAGGGCTCATCCCGAGGAAGATGTGAGAACCGGCGTTCTCCTAGTGTTCTGTAAATGCATTCATAAATGAGTTGTGTTAGGACGGTGCCCACTCTGAAGAGCATTAGCCATGCTTACACCTGCCTGTGTCTTACAGCAGAATAATTATGCTATATAGACTTTGGCACATTAACTTTTCCTACTTATCTGTTACAGACTGGGATGTAAGGCCCAAATCCAGTTTAAAAGATGCATGTATTTAGAAGTTAGTATGGGATAATATTATTTGGAGGATATCGGGAGGATATAGACATGTGGTGTCCAAAAGCTCCACTATTAATGAGACTATGCAGGACTAAACTGAAGGTACACAAAGTACGCATTCATCTGAAGTAAAAACCAATCTAGGTTGCTGTCAGCATGTTTATTTTCAGTGAGCACACACGTAAACACTAATTTACTGCCAGTGATAACCTGCAAATCTAGAGCAGAGAAGGAGAGAGTACTAGAGAGGAGAGAAGCGCCCATTATACGTTCTAACGCACAGATGCGTTAGATTAAACTGAGAAGGGTCATAGCACTTGCATATTGTTGTCCTACTGTTAGTTTAACTACTTCTATTGTTCTCATTTGTAAGTCGCTTTGGATAAAAGCGTCTGCTAAATGAATAAATGTAAATGTAAATGTAGATTAGCTGCGACAAAAACATTTAAAATGAGTCGGAAATCGGTTTCGTCATACAATGTATCCTTTCGTTACAGTGCAAGCCAAGCACGTAACCTTCCGGTTTTGGAACGACATGAGGGTGAGTAATTTTTGTGTGAACCATCCCTTTAAGGGCTAAACTTCCCTTTATCACAGCACACAGTGATTCTGTAATTTGTAAATGAGGAAAAAATTAATTTGGTTCCTAAATGTTTCCTTTATCTGACAATGGCTCCCTTTTTATCTGTAGCACTTCTGCTCTCTCTGACCATGCGAGATCTTTTTAATGTGAAAAGCATTGCACAGAGAAACAGTACAGAATTTAAAACAGCTGAAAGAACCAATTAAATTTTCATTAAAGGTACCCGTACCGCTCTTTCTCTCCCTTAAAATGAGTGATTTATTTAGGGTGGGCGAACTGCAGATGCAGATAAGGCAATGGGTCATGCAGGTCTCTGCCATGTCTGCTCTCATGTCAACAGCCCTTGCAGATTTATGGTCACAGACCAGGTATACAAAAAGCAGGAGGCTGACCTTTCCAGACCAAGCTTGCATAAAAACTCTCAGGCCAAAAGAGCATGTCATTTTCTCTATACAACAGAGGTTAATGATTCTCTCTGCCTGCTCCACATGCATGATGAAACCAATCACTCCTGCAGTAAGAGACATGCGGCGGTGGGACAAGACACTGTGTGTTGTTTGCTCGAAAATATGATTGAGGTTTATTCTGTAAGATAAATGAATCCTTAAACAATGTATTTTATGCAAAAATACCTTATTTATGCAAACTTTGAAATGTAGTTTTATTTATATTTTGATTTTATATTATGCATTTATTTATGCATTTACACTACAGGTCAAAAGCTTATCCAAGCTTCACCAAGGCTGCCTTCTGATCAAAAATAAATCACAATCACTAACTTTCTCAATACCGAATATGGCATGTTATTTATATAAAATATTTCTTATTGAAAAATAATATTTAAATGAACAATATTAGCCATTATAAAAGTATAAAAAAGTACAAATATACATACACATATTATATATACACAAACTTTTATTTTTAGAATCGGTTAAACACGATTAATCGTTTTGACAGCACAAATAAAAATATAAAGTTATGAAACTAAACTTTGCCTCATGTATAAACACTATCTACATAAGAGCCAGCAGCAAATTCCCGAAGGACTGGCCGAGATAACGCTGTTCTCTGCGGGTATATGAGTAATGAACGGCCACTGACGGTCTGGAGCTCACATCTTCGAAAGCGTCTGAATTCTGGACAAATTGTCAAATGTGCACTATGTTTATATAGTCCCATATCTGAGTTCTAAATAACTACATTCTCACTTAAAACTCTTAAAATTACATTCCGTGACACATTAGCTTCGAAATTGCAGAAGCAAGTCGATCACAGGGATGCAGGAAGTATGGCAGGGCGACGCATCGTCTCATTCCCTACTCAGGGAACTAGGGTTACAGTCGTAACCTTGAGACGTTCCCTCTCTGACCACCAAAAGGCACGCACGGCTGGTCAGAGGACTCATAAGCAAGAGAAATAGCCTCAACTATCCACTTGCTAACTGTCTGCTTAGTGGCTGGAAGACCTTTCTTGGGTGATCCAAAGCAGACAAATAACTAATCGGATTTTCTCCATGGAGAAATGCTCGCACTGGACACAAGAGGTTCAGCTTTTCCTGGTCTGAAGAAGTAGACGGAGGAGGACAGAAAGCCTGCAGCACAATAGGCCTTGGAATATTGGTCTGCACTTTAGGGACGTATCCCTGTTTAGGGTATAAGAAAGCCTTGACCATCCCGGGTGCAAACTCAAGGCAGGTGGGAGAAACCGAAAGGGCCTGAAGGTCTCCGACTCTCTTGAGGGACGAAATAGCTAGCAGAAAGATGGTCTTAAATGTAAGAAATTTCTCTGAAACCGAATCTAAGGGCTCAAAGGGAGCCCCAGACAGGCCTTCTAGAACGATTGAAAGGTCCCAAGCAGGCACCCTAGTGCGAGTTGTAGGCCTCAGCCTCAAGGTGTCACAAAGGAAACGTGTGATCAGGGGGTCTCGATCCAAAGATGTACTACCCACCGGGGCATGGAAAGCCGCAATGGGCGCCACATAGACCTTTAGGGTGGATGGACATAAACCTGATGCAAAGCGATCTTGCAGAAACTCAAGAACTGTATTAACTGAACAGTTAACCGGATGCCACTGACGCTGGTGACACCAAGAAGTGAAAACTCTCCATTTCAGTGCATATAGTTTCCTCGTAGTGGGAGCTCTGGAGCTTAAAATGGTCTTAACAACCTCGGTTGAGAGACCACTCTCTATAAGTTGGACCCCCTCAGAGGCCAAACCCATAGTTTTCAAATCTCTGGCCGGGGGTGAACTATTGTTCCCCCTGCCTGAGACAGAAGGTCTCTCCTGATCGGGATCTCCAAGGGAGGGCTGTCGAGATGAATTAGGTCCGCAAACCAAATTCGACTCGGCCAGCGTGGTGCTACTAGCAGTAGGCTTATTCCATCCTGGCGGACTCTCTCCAGAACTCCTGGGAGCAGAGCAACAGGGGGAAATGCATACATACGTAGCCTCGGCCACGTCTGCACCATAGCATCCAGCCCCAGGGGGCTGGGTGAGTGAGGGAGAACCAAAGTGGACAGTGCGTCATGTACTGAGACGCAAACAGATCCACTTCTGCTTGGCCGTAAAACTCCCAAATTTGCTCCACCGCCTCGAGGTGGAGTCTCCAATGGAACTCCAATGGAGTCTCCAGTATGGCGTCAGGCATGGAAGTATGCGTCTTTCAGATCTATCGTGACAAACCAGTCCTCGGATCTGATTTGAGTCACGATCTGTTTGAGTGTCAGCAACTTGAGTTTCTGAACTGTACGATTCAAACGACGAAGATCTAGTATGGAACGCAACCTTCCATCCTTTTTTGGAACAATGAAATAACGACTGTAAAAACCCGATTCTCTTGTCGGGTGAATACACTGCTCTATAGCCTCCTCTGCTAACAGAGCTTTCACCTCTTGCTCCATTACCAGAGCTTGCTCGGGACCTTGAGCAACACCCCGTTGTAGCGTGGTGGACGAGAACCAAACTGCATTCTGTAACCTCTTTCTACTATCTGCAGGACCCATCAAGATATGTTTGGCAGATTCTTCCATTCTGTCAGAAAATCTACTAAGGGAACCAAGCCTCTCGAGGCTGGCCTCTGGTGTAATTGAGACAGCCACTGTTTTTGAACCCCCCTCAGAGGGCGCGAGTCTGACGCAATGTCGAGTTGACACTGCAACAGAAGCTCGCTGGAGGCCGCTACGCCCCGAGGCACCAAGGGTGGTGAGGTTGGCAGAACGGCCCCCTGAGGGCACCGAGATGGAACGGGCACCGTATACTGAGGTTTACACCGCTCCATCCTGGTTGGGGCTGCCCTCACTAGTCTGACGCTGGTGGCATCAGGACCTTTTCTTTTGAGCCGAAGCCTTCTTAGCCTGAAGAACAGTACTCAGATCCGGCTTCTGCTTCGAAGGCTTCGGCTGAGGGTGTTGAGTCTGTTTCCAATATTTTTGCGGAGGGGCACGAGAGGCAATACTCTTTTTGTTGTGCTCGATATGAGGAGCTAGACGGCTGGGGCTGGTCACGCCCAGCAGCCCCAGGGGATTGGACACGGCGAGGGAGATTTTTTTTTAAAACCTCTGCCTGCTTCTTAGCCTCCTGGAACCTCTCGACGACCGAATTAACAGCGTCACCGAAGAGGCCAGAAGGATCAACAGGAGCATCTAACAGAAAAGTTTCTCTTTCTCTTTAATTTCTGCTAGATTGAGCCAGAGGTGTCTCTCAGTGGCTACAAGGGCTGCCATAGACCGCCCAATTGCTCTGGCGGTCTCCTTAGTAGCCCTGAGAGATAAATCTGTGGCCCGACAAAGTTCTCAACCTCATCAGGCCCCACCCCCTCACTTCTGTCCAGATACCCCAGCAGGTCAGCCTGATATGCTTGAAGAACTACCATAGTGTGAAGGCAGGCTCCGGCTTGACCTGCTGCCGTATATGCTTTGCCCACTAGATTAGATGTTGTTTTCATTGGCTTAGTGGGCAAAGCCGAGGCCTTCAGGGACGATGCTGAACCGGGAGACAGATAGCTCGCAAGCATCTGTTCTGCCCGGGGCATCGCCCCATAGCCTTACTCTTTCATCCCCCTTATGTCTGAATATACGTGAACTTGGGGGCTAAAAAAAGACAGGACGAGTATGGCTTATTCCACGATCTAGACAGCTCACTGTGCAGATCGGGGAAAAATGGAAGGCCCCGTGATGGAGGTGAAACTTTAGATGCGAGGAAGCGTTTCTAAAGTACTTCTTCCTGCCTCTATGTATTAATGCTCATGGGTAGCCTAAATGGGTTCCATTCAGACCTTAACATTAAGTATTTTACTGTTATGTGTCAACAAGATTCAACAAGACATTTTCACCTGGCTATACCCAATGTTTAGATCTGTTGTGGTATTTATGCAAATTAACACATACGTAATTAGATTATGCACTGTTTGTCCATGTTAACAAACCATTTCAAAAAACTTGTAATACATTTTTTGTTTGTCTTGATGCAAGTAATCAACTCAGTAATTTTCATGGTGATATCTAAAGGTCAAATTTTTTACCCTATTCACGTAAGAAAAAGAATGAATAGGCGTATGAATAGGCTATACCGGTATTTCGGTCTTTTTCAATACTTTCCCCTAATGGGATTCTTCAGGGCTTTTTTTTCCTTACTCAGGACATATTGAGGATACAAAATCAGTTGAGTTTGCTTCTGTTGCAATTTGTTCAAGGTTGACCCCCATTTTGGCTTAAAATGACTGGACTACAGGTAAGGAAGGAGATAAGGCCCTCGGACCCTTCTCCAACCCCGCTGAGAGATCTATTTGCGATCCCCAGGAATGCTTTCTCCATGCTGCCTCGGCAGCAGCGGGTCCAGCACCCTGAGGATCGCGAGCCTGGCCACTTTCATCAAAAAGTGACAGGCGGAAGCGGAGCATGCCAAGCGGAAGCTTCTCACAATGCTGGCAATCAGCCCCCTCGAAGGCTGATACCGCATGCTCCACTCCCAAACACATCACACAAAGCTTGTGTGTATCCCGACCCGTTAAATAGCGTGGGCAGGGAGAATCACAGTTTTTATAATTGTTTCGCCATAGTGTTTTTCTGATAGAACGTGACAGACAACAGTAAATATAACAGACAGTATAGACACAGATCGCTTGCTGAGGCAACAGAAGCTAATGCCGGTTGCACCGGATGCACTTTTATCTCTTCTTGATCATGACGTCACCCGCCCGTGATGTTCATTCTTTCCATTGGACTAGTTGACATAGATGCTTCAGACACAATCACGCTGGGGGCGTTCCCAAAGCGTCATCGACGCATCGCGAGTTCCCTCGAAAGGGAACCAAAGTGTAGCAAAACATGGCACCCATCTCCTGTGGTCCTGATTCTTGTTTTTTCTTTCTCCCCCACCCTCTCGCTCTCACTCTATCTCTCTCTCTCTCTCTCTCTCTCTCTCATTATAACTGTCACCAAGCTGGTTTAAAAATAACACAAACGGCACAAGCAACACACATCAAATAGCCACTACTCCTTTTAACAAGGTTTGTTGCAGGTTTTCTCTCTCTGTTATTTGTATCAACCCTCTTTTAAGCCCTGGTGCAATGACTAGTTTCACAGCATGGGGTTTTCCTTTTTCAAGAAAGCTAAAACAAAGAAAAAATATTTTGTATATACAGTATTTATTTAATCTCATACCAAAAGTTGAGACCAGATGTGACCTGGTCTGAGCCCATAATGACGGACAAGAGCTCAAGGCTAATTGGGAATCAGGAATCATATAGAAAACTGCATTACAATACAACTGGATGAAACGTAATATGAATCTTCTCATACAGTACATGAATTGTAGCATTGCAAAATATGTAACGGGGCCTCTCTTCACAATCATAATTGTTTTGTGGACACAGGGTATGAATATGGATAAAGAGGCGAATCTGCATAATGAGACTAATCTAAAATCAATTAGTAAATACATCTGGAATTTTTGCAGCTATTTAATTAGCATTGTAATATAAGAAAACTTAGTTTAGAACATCTAGCAAATGCAATCACTAGTTGGTGCATTACGTATTGATTTTCCTAGCAGATGATATCTCATTGAAATGATGTTATAATACTGTGCAGAAATAATACTGGTCAGGCATCTGAGAACAAAAACAACTGAACTTTTAATAAGCCCCGCAAATGGGAATTATTTAAAAGATTATGCGTAACGCAGCACATTTCCATTGTTTTCTGGAATGTTTCTTCAAGTTCTGTCTTTTCAGCTGTCAGTACCATGCGGACAGATGGTCAAGATCTTCAGTGTTGTGTAAAGCTATAATAGCTGTATTTTATTCTGTGGATCATACACCACCATCCATAAGTCTGGAGTCAGTACGTTTTTTTTTTTTTACTTTTGAATTACCACTTTTATTCAGCAAAGAAACAAATTTTATCAAAAGTGACAGTAAAGACATTTATAATTTTACAAAAGTTTTCCATTTCAAATAAATTATGTTTATTTCCACAATAATAATAAGAAATGTTTCCTGAGCATCAGATCAGCATATTAGTATGATTTCTGAAGGATCATGTGACACTGAAGACTGAAGTAATGATGCTGAAAATTCAGTTTTGTATTACAGGAATAAATTACATTTTAAAATATATTAAAACAGAAAAAAGCTATTTTAAATTGTAAGATTATTTTACAATTTTACTATTTTTACTGCATTACTATAAATACTGTACAGCATATACTGTATGTATACTGTGTTTATTCTTAAATAAATGCAGCCTTGGTGAGCATAAGAGATTAAAATAAATCTTATTGAGATGAAACTGTTGAACAGCAGTGTACATTGAAGAGATGGGAATTGTGTATTAAAGTAAACAGGGTCGAGTCTGATTTCATGTTAAGAATAGAACAGAGTCTAAGAATCACATTCACATTAATGATTTAACATGACATGATATGAAGCAGATTACACTCACCATCCTTATCAGCTCTCCGTAAAACCGAGAGAGAGAGAAATACAGAATATTAATACAAAGTATTAATCATTTTAATTCACATTATCATTTGAATTCAATTCACCTAAACTTGCGAATTATTTAGCCACATTCAAATACTGGTAGTGTTGCTATAAGCAGTCTTGTAGCGCGCTTTCAGAAACCCCCCCACCTTCCCCAGCTCCACCTGTATAGATCTGCTACGGGGTTATTTCATGTGTTACTTGTGCAGCAGCAGCAGCATGTCTTACATGCTCACAGCAATGTCTGTGAATGTATTGGCAGAAGAAGTCTCGGTCCTTGCTCTGCAGCAGCGTAGCAGATCTAGGCTATTCTGCCAAGACCAAATACATTAACATTGCCATAGCCATTACCATGCTCATCTCTATTACCATGTCAATCTCTCCGAGAGTTGTCATGACAGAAATACAGTAACAGAAATATTTTAAGATAGTGGCTTAAGAAAAGTAAAGTACTGTATGTATTAGAAAAAAAGACTGATAAAAGTAATTAAAAAATGTCTCTCTGTAGAGTTCAATGTCAGTCAACCTTTGGAGGAGGTGGTTCTATAGATAGGCTGTTTGCAATTGCATGATACCTCAGTCCTTAACATGGTGCAATGAATCCTTCCATTGCATTTAGAAAACCACCAGCACAAATGACATTATAACCTTTAAGTTTATTTTTGTTTTGTAATCAAGACTAAGCTAGTTTGTCTATTGCCGATGTGTTTGATTGAACTTGTGAGAGATTGAGCGGTGTTGCTTATACCTGTAAGAGGAACCTGATAACACTGTCCAGTCAGATGTGAAATGGACCACTTAAGACTCTCTTGTAACAAAGAAAAATCACAGTCAATAGAATGTGCTGGGAAGCGTTACTCACTACGGGCTAATTTTACAGCATAATTCCTTCTTTTGAACTAGAAGCATATTCTTGGCCATTAAAAGAGGAGAGTGATTGTAGGAACAGCAACATTAGCCATGTTCGATCAATTAGGGCTGCACAATTAATCAAATTTCTAATCGCGATTACGGTTACCGTAGTACGGAGCCCGAGAAGTCACCTGTGGGAGAAAAAACAAAACAATCCGTGGCGACGGTTTTGCAATCCGTCCGCTCAGTTTATAAACCGTACTCACATATTCTCAAACTGTTCCCTCGGTTTAACAAATCGTGCCCACGGATTAATAAACCATACCCACGAGTTTCTAATCTGCGCTCTCAGATCTGTAAACCGTGCCTTCAGTTTTTGCAATCTGTAACTTTACCCACAAATTCATAAACCGTGCCCACACTTTCGCAATCCGTTCCCACGGGTTTGTAAACTGTACTCACGGATTTGTGGCTCGCCCTCATTTTAGAAGAACACCAGGAGGTACGTTGTTAACGAATCTTATTGTATATTGTTTTATTGAATATTAAGTGGAATACATCAAATTGTCTAAACTGCGTCTGCATGCTTAAACCCAGCAAACACATTTATGTTATGGCAACGTCTGTGGCACGTTGCATTTCTTCTGTGGCAACGTCGCTGTCTACGTGCTCGCAACATTGTAACAACATAGAGACTTGATAGGGCTGTAGCAACGTTGTTGCGCGACATTCAGCAACGAGAGATGACGTTCTGACAATTTTTTGTTTTTATGCTAGATAGGCCTATAGATATCCCCCATTTTAGCATTTTATGTTTTGAGGTTAATTTTTAATTAGTCAGATAATTATATCGGTTTTTTAAAATATTGTTATCCTTTATTATTATTTAATGGGGCTATCAGTAAATTAGCCTAATTATAATCAACACCTGCAAGTGTACACTTTGAGGAGTAAAAATTACAGAAGGTTACGTTAATTCAACTTTATTAAAAATAACTGCATATATGGTAATCAAATTGCACTTCCAAAAGTCATTTGTGAAAAAAAGAAGAAAAAAAACGAAAAAAAAAGAATATACAAATAACATTTAATGAACAAAACCGGTTCTGTACATGGCAGACAGTAGTCGAAAGCCGGACGATAAAGTTCGGTAAACGGAATCAGTCCAGGAAACATCCACAAATCCAGAGGAGCAAAGAAACGAATGAGACTAAATAGCAGACAAATTAAATGAAAAACTAAACAGTGCAATCGAGGCTACATTAGTCACATTAGAAAATGAAGTTGTAGGTTGTGTTTGAATAATTACGTATCTTATTTAGCTGAGGTAAATAAAACGCAATACTCTCGTATCCTTGCTCGATATGAAGAACGAGACAACATAATGAGCCCAACGGGCGGTTGATTTTCGCGCTTCAGGGCAGTGACGATAGGCCTACATATGTAGTCCAGTGGTCCAGTAAACGGTGGTTTAACTTTAATGTCAACATTGTGACAACCCTGTAACAACCTTCACCACTCAACGTATTTATATCAACCTTTTGGCCATGTTGATAAAACGTTGTTAGAAGTACGTTGTGCCAACGTTCTGTGTTTGCTGACTGGAAGTGATTCTCTGGGGTGGAATATACGATTATGAATGACGTGCATCTTTTGTTTTTTTGTGATAATCTTAACACTTTATTATTATTGTCTAACCTTATGACTGATATTTGACGAATTGCTTTGTTCCTTTTTTGTAAGTTTCGGACAAAAGCGTCTTCTAAATATGTAGCCTAAAATGTAATAATAATAATATTATTATTATTACATTTTAGGCTACATAAGTTATTTAGAAGACGCTTTTGTCTTATTATTATTATTTGAGTTATAAATGAGTTCACTTAAGACAGTAATATGTTTATCATGAAATCATCTATGAATGCTTTATTTTTAAAGGGATACTCCACCGAAAAATGAAAATTCTGTCATCATATACTCAGTTACTCACCGTCATGTTGATTCAAACCTGTATGAATTTCTTTCTTTTGCTGAACAGAAAGGAAGATATCTAGAAGAATGTCAGTAACCAGACAGTTTTAGATACCATTGACTTCCATAGTAGGAAAAAAATATACTATAGAGTCAATGGTATCTAAAACTGTCTGGTTACTGACATTCTTCTAAATATCTTCCTTTCTGTTCAGCAAAAGAAAGAAATTCATACAGGTTTGAAACAACATGAGGGTGAGTATATGATGACAGAATTTTAAAGAGTATCCCTTTAAGCAAAAATTATGCCAAAAATTTAGGCCTATTTTATCCAAAACTGTAAAAGGTTAGGTTATAGCCTATAAAAATAAAGCATTGATAAATTCAAGGTTTTAAATGTTTTTAAAATCCTTTATATTATTTGATAAACAACATTGCTCTCATGCTGTAAAATTAAATGGCTTCTATTATAAAACAACATTAAAACTACAAGTCCTACAGTATATAATCAAAGCATTAGACACTGAATAAGATCAGGGATTCAGGCAATTACATGATGATATCGTCGTCATCATCAATAAACACCAACATCACCTGATCTCATTTTCTCATGGCTTTTTTAGCTACAACAATTGTGCTTTATAAACACACAATTATAGCAGCCAGAGAAAAGTTTATATTAAAGAGTCAAGGGTCAAGAGCACAACTAAAGAAAACGCTAACCACCATCATGGTGACTTTAAAATGCAAAATATGATTTAATTAAACCGGTAATTAAATAAAGTAAATCTGGTTGGTTTTAAGTGAAGCTGGTAATAAGTGTACAGCCATGCATTTCACCTTTTTGTTTGGTTTATTCCAACCAAAATTCAACGACTGCCCAACGTTGGAGCTGGACGTCAAACAAACATTGGATTTAGACATCAACCCGACTTTCATTTTCAACCAAAATCCAACGTCTGACTGACGTTGTAGTCTATATCCTGTGCCTGCTGGGATCAACATCATGACATCTTGACGTCAAATAAATGTTGAATTGACATCAAATACCAACAAAGCATGATATCAAAATGACATCAGCAGAGGTCAAAATCTTGACATCAAATTGACATTGACACTTTGACGTCAGTATGACTTTAATTTTTGACCTATTTCGTGACGTAATTTTAACATCAATGTTGATGTCATATTGATGTTAAATTGACGTCAAGGTGCCCGCTGGGGAGGATACAAATTCTGAAGCCATGCTCTCTTGTTTGCCGTCAAACGGTTGACCACTGCCGTGTGTGTATGTGTCCTGTCACAAAATGCGGCGAGAATTCCCACACGACTATAATAGTACTGCACCTTTAAGATGTGTAGTAGCCTACATGTCTATAATGCACTTCGATAATGCGACTGAAATAGGAATACTCCACATGTCTTAATTCGATTTGTGTTTACTTCGAGTATGACTTTAGCCGGATTAAGGTAATCAGAAATCCCTGTTTACATTGTAGTTTCTTAATCAGAGTATTGTCTTAATCGGCTTAATATCGGAATATTGTTGTCCATGTAAACGTACTGACGCTTGTTTCCAAGTTTCTCTTTATGGCTAAAAGACTCTTTATAACTCTGATTCTTTGTGTTGACCAGAGGAGATATAACGATGAGTGAAAGAGAGTGAGGTATTAGGCAAAGAATGATAAAGATTGATAAAGAGTGTTTGAATGGAGAGAGTGTTGCTCAATGAATGGACTTGTTTAATATGTGGACCCACATTTAGACTTACTAAGTCAGTTGGATTGATTCTCTGTGCTTTGGATCAAATCCCATTCACTGAACAAATGCCAAGTATATTTGTATTTTAAAGTTCAAGTCCATAGTGCGATGAAGTCTTTAGTAAATGTCAAGTGCAGTCACCATTTGATCATCTATCTGTTCTCACACATGTACATTAAAGTCACCATGAATCAAACTTGACAATTCCTGTTTTTATGGAATATTGCAGTATTTATTATAAATGAGTTATACGTCCGTGCAGATCATTATTTTTTTTAATTCATGTGCCCTCCTAATCTTTAATAAAAATATCTTCCCCTCCCTTTTGCAGCGACATCTCTTCTCTTCTCTGATGACGTGTTTACTGGTGTGAGGATGGGACAACCTGTCACTCACATGAAATCACAGTAATAGCAAACCACAACCATCCAATCCCGACGGACAAAATCAAGTCCCGCCTGACATTTTTTATTGTTCGAGAAGCCGTTTCATTCGGATATACGTCACAATAGGAAAGAAAAGACTCTCGCAACTTCCGTTTCATGCCGACTTCTATGCCTAACGTCCTCGCTTTTAAAGCATAAACGAGAGCGCTACTGTAATTTAGTGCACAGCATTCAACCCCAGTGGAAAAGAAGTGTTCAAAAAACATGAAATTGACTTAATTACTTCCTTAAGTCAGATGAGGTCTGGGACCTGAGACATGAATACTGTGAAACACACGTAGCCTTCTTTATGACAGCTTGTTACTGTCTGGTTTGGGGAAGCCGTGCTGAGAGAATTCAACTCACCTTGAATTCATAACTTGTCTAGCCGGTGAATCGAAAGCTTTCTGAAATGGAAACAGTGGTCTTTACAACTGCATGCTGCTTTAGACACTTTTAAATTGAAAAGTAACGATAAATGATGCTCTGTGGCAGTTGTTTACCAATACAGTGTTAAGGCTCAGTCAGGCTGATCCTGGAACAGAGGTGGCAGCAGACATGTCATTTGGTAGAGATAGATTGCGTTAAGTAATGGAATTCTCTCACAAAGCATAGGGGAAAATCAATTCCCCTACAAGCACCTGCACTCCCTACCGAAGTCTCCACGAGAAATCATGTACAAGCGCTCACTATCCAAAGACAAACTATCTACAGCACCTCATTATCTGCTTAACCCCTCCCTTATTAATTTCCTCCACCTTCACTATTGTATTTATACTAGGGTGCATCGGTGCCTCTGGTCTTTTTCTGAGGTTTTTAATTAGTTTTTGTCCCCTTTCCTTTCTAGTGTGGTTACCTGAGACTGTAGGCTATCTGGATCTGGGACTGAACTACTTATCACTCTCTTAAATGTTTTAACTTCTCCCCAAAAAGTAACGTAGAAATCTCAAGAGGTATGACCATCAAATACATATAATTATCAAGCAGCAATGAACAATACTGAGGCAATAATTTGACCTATATCAATACTCCTGAGACCTTGCCACAGCAGCTAACCACACAGTATAAAAAAACTGTTGTAGGCTATAACCTAAAAATGCAGAAAGCTACAGCTGGATGTATCACTGCTGTTTTGTACTAGAATGTGTGTTCATATTTTACAATTAGGAGGATTATTTCATTGCACATACTAAAAGCTCAACGGTATTTCCATTCAACTGTGAATGCGAGTGCAGACTGTGCACATTCAAGAGTCACATTAGGGGGGTGAGGAGGACTGTCACCCTGAACGGGCTTTATTTAGCAACAATGACCATCTGACAGTATATTATCTAACTTATTACGTGACTACTTAGTAAATAAATAACTACTTGTCTTGTACATGAAATATTGATTGAGTTGAGAAATTATCTTTATCATCGTAGCCTACTAGTAGATTATCTTAGCTTCCGCTAAGAAAAATAGTCCATTACTTCATACCATAGACTCCTTCATACATTAACACTTCAACAATATTACATCATCAATTTAAATATTATAAATTAAATTGCTGTAAATTAAAATAACTTCTCTTTCTAGTTATCTGGGATTTAGAACCGTAACTTATTTGTAAGTAGGCTATCTCTCATCAGTATTTCTTTTCGGTTCATTGCTTTGTTTTTTGTTTTCTTGCTTGGGAACTCTTGAGCTTTTATCAAAAGTTTTATGCTCACAACACAATGTAGGCCTATACTAAAATTAAAACAAACCATTTTTATCGTAGTATGTAACCATTTTTAGGCGCACGATGGCGCCAGGTTACTTTGCGTCATAAAGAGTAGCCTAAGTGCGCGGAGTGATTTAACTATGGTATTTTACCATCGTCAAGTTCAACGCGAAATATCTAATTTAGATTATTAGCTATTATACAAAAATTGATTGCACGCGATTAAACAATCAGAATTTTGTACTAACGTGTAGTAAGAAAAACGTATAATAGGCTAATCAAAAATTTTAACATTGACATGCAAAGTGTCAAATTCATAACTGTTCTGCAAAATGGGTGGATTGGATGAAAAAGTTAAATAGATTAAAATTCATAAAGTGTATTTGCCTTGCTGTAATTGCTTGAGTAGGCTTATCAAAGGTTGGCGAGATATTTTTTTAACTGTTCAAAACGTGGTTAATTGTTTAATTTATTTATTTATTATGGCGATTGAATAAAGTTGAACGAGTGCATGCATTTCGTGTTTCTTTATACATACAATGATAAAATATTAAAAACCTACGTCCAAAATGACAGAGATGCCCTTTCGGGGCTCCGGTGCAAAGAACTGCTCCTGAGCCGCCGCCGCCTCCTCTTTCACATATTCCCGAGTAGAGATGCTTTTATTGTCGGTCATCTTGGTGATTATCCAGCGGATGAGTCCGTCAATTCCACCGGGCTGAGAACCGCTGTTTCCGGACTGTGCAGCCGTCGCTGTCTCGCTGTCCTGAGCCCCGGGTTTGCGCTGGTCTTTGCTGTCCTGTGTCCGGAGTTTAGCTTGTTCTTTGTGGAGCAGTTTTTGGACACCGTCCCTGCAGTAGCGCGCTGCTGGTTCACACATCCTTTTGCCGCGGAGCGTTCATGCTGCGCGCTATGGGGGGGTGATCCCTCCTCCTCTATGACATCAGCGGCGGCACACATCCCAAAACTCAGCCCTCCTGTCTCACCTAACCGGAGCAGTTCAATAAGTGCCATCCATTTAGTCAAGATGCAGAAAATGCGAGAAAAAGCATTATTAGCACTTTAGAGAGTAGCTAGGCCTACTATTAAATAGGGAATATACTGTAATGCCCATTGATCCCAGACAGCTTTTAAATAAACTGCGGTAATGTTGTTAAAAGTCCATTTTTGGCTTAGTTTACTGCAGTAACTCTCAGTTTTAGATCTTTTCCATTCGTGGAAACATATGATTTCCTCTTTCCTCTACATGACTATCTACTTAAAAAGACACAATAAATACACCTAATTGCATGCTTTTAAGTCATTATCCCACAGAAATAACGATATTTAGGCCTATTATAGGCTAGATGCAGTTAAAGGTAGGGTAGGCAATATTTTCATAAACACTTTTGTTATTCTTGTTGAAACTCTCTTGAAGGAATAGTTAACTTTAAAATGAAAATTCTGTCATCATTTACTCACCCTCAAGTTGTTTCAAACCTGTATGAGTTTCTTTCTTCTGCTAAACACAAAAGAAGATATTTTGAAGAATGTCAGTAACCAGACAGTAGATGCTCCCCATTGACTTCCATAGTAGGAAAAAAATATATATTCATACAGGTTTGAAACAACTTAATGGTGAGTAGGCTAATGATGACAGAATTTTCATTTTTAAGTGAACTAGTCCTTTAACATCCTGATAGCAATCGATAATAGAAGTGGCCTAAATATTACAAAATGTGCAAATATCATCTCTTGAAGTCTCAGAACCAAAAAATGTTTGTCCAATCATTGCATTCGGTCCAATGTCACCTTGCCTGTCAGCGTATGTACAGTATTTACATTTACTACTGAACCAAAACAATGAGCTTATGTTGCGTTCACGCCATGTCATAACCGTATTTTAGAGACGGCAACCCGTGACGTTCTGCTCGGAGTTGTTCACGTCCCCAGACTCGGATTTATGTTTCTATGTCAACACTATCAACGGCAAAATGAAACTGCAGCAGGTGGTATAAGTCCGAGTGCCATCTGTTGTTTAATCAACATCCCGAATTATTTGTATCATTTGTAAAAATTGCAAAACAGCTTGCAATTTTTGGGGTGGGTACTCCTCCTTAGAAAATCCCTCATTACCTTACAGTCTCTATAATGGTCTGAAATGAGTCTGACCTTTGTGACTGGAAAGACTGTTGAAAGGCTCCCCGGTCCTGCCCTTTACGAGGGGTGATTAAGTCATTCCAGCTAAAAGGGCCTTTATTTAATTGGCACTATACAACCCCCCCTGCAGTTTGCGATCCTATAGTGAGGCATTTAGCCAAACAGAAAAAAGTTATTGGATGCATCACTTTAATGTAGAGCAACTCGCAGCAACCTGTTACTCCTTCTTCACCACCGAGGGTGCTCAGATAGTTACAACAAGCAGTAATCCCTTGTCTTTGGACATGCTCAGATCAACACCCCTTGCAGCCAGTTTGTGTGTGGCGGTGACAGGCCTCTCTTTACCACACGTAAACAAACTCAGTGGTATATTGTGGCACGTGCAGGGGGCAAAATGACACTAGTGAATGGTTAGTCTGGCTCCTTTTTCAGTTTGAGGCTGACAAACCAGATGCAGAGACATTGGGGATGTGCCTTTCACATGAGATTGGACACACTGAGGCAGACTGATAATATATGTTTTGTTCATTTATATATTATATTTTTTTAGACTGCATAAATGTCTCAGCTAGCAGCAGTTGTTAGATTGTTAAGGTGAATATAACCACTTATATAAACAGGTAGAAAAATATAAGCTGAATAAAACCATAATAAAGGAAAAGAAAATGTGTGTGTGTGTGTGTGATCAAAAATACTAAGCTTTATAGAATATTACATTTTTAAAATACTATAAAGCTTAGTATTTTTGATCACACACACACACACACACACACCCTCAAGAGTATTTGGAACACTTAAATTATTAATGACACTTCATATGAGCAGTGTTATTTTAGTATAATTTATTATATACTATTATATTTTTTATTAATATTTTAAATTAGCTTTTAGTTTAATATTTTTAGATTTAATTTTAGTTTAAGTTTTAGTAACTTTTTTATGAGCTTTTGACATTTTTTATAAGTTTTTTTTTTTATATATTTCTATTTATCTTTAATTTAATTTGAATTCAGTTTTAGTTGTTCTGGTACTTAGTAGCTATTTATTTTTGCCAAGGATACATTTTTCATTTTCATTATATATATATATATATATATATATACATATATATATATATATATATATATATATATATATATATATATATATATATATATATATATATAGCTAACAATAAGAGCACAGATATAATGAGTAACTTTTAACTTTTAATTATAACTTTTGAAATTATTTCCAAAAAGCATGCAGGAAGGCTTGGCTGGGAAAATGAGAGATGAACCCACACATATGCACTGCATATGAGTATGAAACATATACACTATATGCACACACACATAAACCTAGAGGGAATATACCTCCCATCATGCCTCAGTAGATAGGACATGTTAAAGGTGATGTAAGAGCAACAAGTGCACCTCCTGGTGGACTAAAGAGGAGCGCCTGAAGCTACAGCAGTTCACTTGATACTTGACTGGTGTGATTCAAACAGCAAACCTGAGTGCTACAGAAATGTTTATTTTTCTGTTCATTTTGAGTCTTTACAATACATTTGTGATTTGTTTAAAGAAGCATATTTCTTCAAACTGAAAGATGGATTAAAAATAAATAAAATCATCTTTATGTGAAAAGAACAAATTTAAAACTTAAAGGTGCTCTAAGTGATGTTGTTTTTTTTTATAGTGTGTTCAGGGGACAGGCAGCTAACGGATAGTGAGGAGATGTTTGCTGTATGTGACAAAAAAACGTTTTGCCCTAAAAAACGTGTGACATCGCTTAGAGCACCTTTAACGGCCCCAAGAAACATGTATATAAAAAAATGAATATTGAATTTTCTAACCACTACCATGAATCATTTTATCCAAAGAATAGCAGACCTCCTTTCTTCATGCTGTTTTTTTCTCTGAAGGAAGCTCTGGACAGTAACCTTTCAAGTAGTAAACCCAGAAGATGCCCTGTCCATGGCCCTCCATACGTGGGCAGGAAATGGTCAGCTTTCCGTGACATGGGCCTCTGGAGCTCGTAGGAGGGCCGTCAAATGTAACCTGTATGTGCTGAGTTTTTTGAGGTGCAATAGTCTCTGCACCCTTGATAGTGAAGGCAGGGTTGTCTACCTGAAAGGAGAAGGTGGTGGCCTGTTGAAAGACATTCTTAAAGGAGATAGAGACACTGGATCCTAAGCTGATGGCGAGGGGACCCTGAGGTTTAGGTGGGGTGCAGGTGCCAAACAGAGGGAAGACATACTCCCCTCCGACGTCTGAGGAGATGGTGAGCTGGCTTTGGATGTCTCCCACCTGGCAAGGTTCGAAATGAACTGGCACGCTGATATCTGTGCCAGTCTGGTTCCCAGCTGCTGCTTTAATGTTCTTTTCTACAGTGAAGTTTGGGTTGTTCATCTGTGTCAGAAACCAGATTTGAGAGGAATTATTTTAGCAAAGATATTAGAATTTATGTTGCTAATGTTGTTGCAAACCTGTATGACTTTCTTTTGGCAAGGCAAGGCAAGGCAAGTCTATTTATATAGCACATTTCATACACAATGGCAATTCAAAGTGCTTTACATAGAAGAAATAAAAATAATAAAAATAAATAAGAATGATTAAAACAGTTTAGAATAAAAAATTAAATTAAATGGGTGGTGGTAGCGCAATGGATAAGACACATGCCTTTGGTGTGAGCCGGGTTCGAATCCACTGTGAGACACCAATGTGTCCCTGAGCAAGACACTTAACCCCTAGTTGCTCCAGAGGCGTGCGACCTCTGACATATATAGCAATTGTAAGTCGCTTTGGATAAAAGCGTCAGCTAAATGAATAAATGTAAATGTAAATACAGTACAGCACAAACAGTTGGACGAACAGTGGCACAGTGCTCATTCATTAAATGCCCAGCTAAACAGAAGTGTTTTGAGTCTGGATTTGAATGTGACCACTGTAGGAGCACATCTGATCTCTTCTGGAAGCTGGTTCCAGCTGCGGCTGGCATAATAGCTAAAAGCGGACTCGCCATGCTTAGAGTGAACCCTTGGTATTTCTAGCTGATATGATCCTAATGATCTGAGTGATCTGTTGGGTTTATATTCAGTGAGCATATCTGCAATGTATTGAGGTCCTATGCCATTGAATGATTTATATACCAGTAATAATACTTTAAAATTAATCCTAAATCTAACTGGGAGCCAGTGTAAAGACCTGAGGACTGGTGTGATACGTTCATATTTTCTGGTTCTGCTCAGAATCCTGGCGGCAGCGTTCTGTAAAAGTGAAAGTGAAAGTGAAAGGGACACGTGACGGCCAAGTATGGTAACCCATACTTGGAATTTGACCACTGCATTTAACCCATCCAAGTTAATGCACACACATTAGGAGCAGAGTAGTGAGTAGTTAACACACACACACTGCAAACGTGGATACACACACCCAGAGCAGCGGGCAGCCTTTGTGTGGCGCCCGGGGAGCGATTAGGGGTTAGGTGCCTTGCTCAAGGGCACTTCAGTCATTTCCCACCGGTTCTGGAATCGAACCAGCAACCTTTGGGTTACCAGTTCAACTCCCTAACCACTAGGCCATGACTGTATGAGCTGCAACTGTCTTATGGACTTTTTGGGAAGGCCAGTGAGGAGTCCATTACAATAATCCACCCTGCTGGTGATGAAAGCATGAACAAGTTTCTCTAAGTCTCTAAACAACGCATCTAATTCTTGCAATATTTTTCAGATGATAGTATGTTGATTTAGTTATTGCTTTGACATGACTACTGAAACTAAGGTCGGACTCTAGTGACACACCAAGATTCCTGACTTGATTTTTAGTTGTTTGACCCCTGGAGTGAAGGTATGCGTTCACCTTGAGAACTTCATCTTTGTTTCCAAACGCAATGACTTCAGTTTTGTCTTTGTTTAACTGAAGAAAGTTTTGGCACATTCAACTGTTGACTTCATCAATGCATTGGCACAGAGAGTCAACGGGGCTGTAATCGTTAGGCGATAGTGCGAAGTACAGCTGTGTGTCGTCTGCATAGCTGTGGTAAGCAATTTGGTTCTTTTCATTACTTGGCTCATTGGGAGCATATATAGAGGTTGAACAGGAGTGGTGCAAGTTTTAGTTTTAGTTTTTAGACTGTTTTAGACACCATTGACCTGCATGGTATGGACAAAAACAATTCAAACATCCTTCAAAATATCTTCTTTTGTGTTCCACAGGTTCATACAGGTTTGGAATGACATGAGGTTGAGTAAATGATGGCAGAATTTAAATTTTTGGGTGAATGGTCTCTTTAAATCCTATTATCACGAAGATAAAATCTGCTAGATAATAATGGGAAATTAGGGTCTCTTACCTTGCAGATATATTCGGTCTTGACACGAGAGAAGTTGGTGAACTTAGCTATGACACTGTGTTTGCTGCCAAGTGGTGCTCTGAAATATAAAGGCTTCTCAAGGGGTGCAGGCAGGGCCTTCAGCTGAAGCTCATAAAAGAAGTGTCCGAGTTCAGCAGCGTACAACACCAGCCGGGCTGTGGACTCTCCCTCACACAGAGGTAGATATTCAAATGTAAATCTAACCTAAGTAATGAAAAACAAAAAACAAGACTCTTAAAAAAACAGCCATTAAATACTAGGGTCACCACAGCAAAATCCCCTTGGTTTTTTCTTTGTTTGCATTTCATTTGAATTTTTGAATTATTTTTTTAATGGCCCACGATGGTGCACATCTTAAAGGGATAGTCCACCCAAAAATGTAAATCCTGTCACCCCTCATGTCGTTCCTAACCTGTATGACTTTCTTTCTTCTGTGGAACACAAATGAAGACATTTTGAAGTATGTTAGTATCTAAACAGTTTTCAGTGACCATTGACTTGCATTGTACAAACCAAAAAATACAATGGAATTCCATGGAAACTGAAACTGTTTGGTTATCAACATTCTTTAAAATATCTTCCTTTGTGTTCAGTAGAAGAAAGAATTTCATACAGGTTTGGAATGACTTGAGGGTGAGTAAATGATGACAGAAATTTCATTTCTGGGTGAACTATCCCTTTAACTTTGTGTTTCTGAAAGTATACCTACCTTAGACTGAGCAGGCACAAGAAACTGTGGCGGAAAACTGATGTCTGAATTCTGGCACTCTGCAGAGAACGACACGTCCACAAGAAGAGGGTTCTCCACCTCCGTGAACTCTGATGTCATCTGCCTCACCCGGGTCGCCATTTCTATAGTGTCAATCAGTCCCGGAGCCGTCGCTTTAAAGTTGACATTGTAGAATAGGAACTCGCCAGTTGCCTCATTATTGAATGTCACCTGTGTAAGCCAGGAATATGATATTTCATAGGGCATAAATCTGTTTTATAACCAAAGTACTCTGTATTAGCATTTGTATGGGTGTATGATGGCACTTGCTTTAGCACTGTACTGGCCCTCTTTATAAGTGAAGAAGGAGAGTTTGTAGTTCTTCGTATCCAGTGCAGGCACATCAATGTATTCCAGGCCCTTCAGGGAAACGATGCCGTCTGAACGATCTGGTTTGATGAGCTCCATCACAGAACGGAACCTGCACAGCAGGATAAAAAATACACAATGATCAAACATAAATTATACAATGTAGCTAAGTAGAGGAATTGAATTTGCAACCGTAGCTTCAGAATTTATGGTCAATGGAAGGTTTTATGATCATTACAAAGCATATCTCAAGAGGCACTGTATTGTGTGGCTGTTTTATGGGTATTTTCAGGATTAACAATGTTTATCCATGTGCAATGAGCATGTTTATGTGCAATGCATCCAAGAAATGTTTAGGATAATATGGCATTTTGCGGCAAATATAATCTCTGTAGGTTAATTCTAGCATCTTTATCCCTTTATTTGGAAGTCTTTGCAATAAACTTGTATTTAATTAATTGAAAAATAAGAAATAAATGACTTATTTCATGATTGTGAAATACAAATATGTATATGTTTCAGTGTGGATGAGGTACCTCTGAGGTCTGGGCAGCCAGTTGTGGACAGGTAATGTCTGTGTGTGGTAGGTTTTGCATTTGATCTCTTCGGTTACTGTGCCTTCAGCCTTTGGTGGCTCAGCTGTGCCTTGCAATATGTACAGTATTCCACTGCCGTCAGGAAAGGAGAAGAACACAGAGCCCTGCACCAGAAACAAGTCACCATGAAATCAAAATTGACAGTTCTTATTTTAATGGAATACTGCAATAAATGATTTGACTGTGCATCATTATTATTTTTTTATTAATGTGCCCTCATAATCTTTAATCAAAACATCCTCCCTCTTCCTCATGCAGTGATATTTTCTTGGTCGAGAAGCCGTTTCATAAAATATAATTCACTTAACTAAACTTATTTCATGCCGACTTTTAATAAAGCAGAGGAAAGTGAAATCCTTAACAGTGGAAAACATCAAAATTTTTTGTATCGTTGGGCATACAGTAACTTTGCCAGTCGCTATGGGATGTTTCTAATGACTATTTGGAAATTTGTTTTGAATTGTATAGTTGAATAGCTGTTTCAAGAATAATGAATGGAAAGAGCCTTCATCTTGTGTCGAGAGTGCCATACCTCATGCCTCTCCCCGTCTGCAGTCATGACCAGAGGCTTGTATGTGATCTCATAGGTGTTCTGCTGTGAAGGCTCAATGAGGAGAGTGGGCGGCCCACTCCAGTGCTCTCCCTCTATGACACATTTCAGAGTCCAGCGCTGGTTAATGCGGCTGGGCAGAACCAGAGACTGAGTACACTGACTGCGCACCTGACATACGAAATTCGCCACCTGCTCACACAAAACAGAAAGAAAGCAAGAAAAGTGACACAATGAATAGTCTTGTGCTGATAAAAATGTTAAAGTTAAAGGCCATCTATTATTAGTAAATATACAAGGTTGCAGAACTCATTAAAGAAAATGGTTCCACAGTCACGTTCGGACTAAGCCACTTACCTCTGCTGCGACCTGCGGGACAATGCAGGAGCCAGTGAGGGTGAGTTTTAACGGTTTGCCCCCCTCTACAGCACAGCAGAGACCATCATAGCGCAAATCTTGACTCAGCTCCGTAGGGGCATAGGTCACTTCAAGAGATACTTCCGTCCCTGGGGTCATGTAGCCCTCAGCAGGGAAAATTGTGAAATCGGGAGCAAAACCCTTTACATCCCACTTAAATCTGAAGAGAACAAGGAAAAGCTGAAGATGCAGAAATACAAATATATATTTCTATTTGAGTCCATTTCATATTTTGTTACTCAGATTTATTCATTTACAGATTCAGCTACACATTTTAGATGCAACCAGTCACTGAATTGTGATTACGCATGAATGTGTACCTCGCACCAATGTCTCCTGTGTTCTGCATGATAATACGACGGGTGGCTTGGCAGCGCTGGACCACAGCTCCAAAATGCAGGTAGTCTGTGTCCAGTCTGACCTCCACCCCCTGGCAGCTGCCCTTCATGACCAGCAGAGGGCGAATAGCACCTAGACACTCCAGATGCAGCTCCTCTATGAAGGGAGGCATGCGCTGTTCAGGAGAAAAGAGAAGCTCCACCACACAGCGGCCGCCCCCCTCTTTAAGTGTCACCTCCCCCTCTGGACGAACAGACAAGATCTGAAAAAGCACAATGATTCTTTTTAATGTATAGAGTGCAGTGGAATGTGTGCATATTTTCATATACACTCAGGTCCACATGTCTGGTACTACATTGTAACATTGACCATGTGACCAAGATTTAAGATCTATGAGCTCTTTTGAGCTCTTTCACTGCCGTTCTAGTCTACTGTACACTACTGAACAAGTCTATGAGATTTTACAAAATTATTTATTCAGCAAGGATGCATTATATTGATCAAAAGTGACAGTACAGACATTTGCAATGTTACAATAGATTTCTATTTTAAATAAATGCTGTTCTTTTGAACTTTCTATACATCAAAGAATCATAAAAATATTAAGCAGCATAACCGTTTTCAACATTTATAATAAGAACGTTTCTTGAGCAGCAAATCAGCACATTAGAATGATTTCTGAAGGATCATGTGACAGTGAAGACTGGAGCAATGATGCTGAAAATTCAGCTTTGCCATCATAGGAATAAATAAACATTTTAAATACATTAAAATTAGTGCTGTCAATTATTTATTTAGTTTACTAATTAATCGCACATTTGTCTTTAATTAATTGTGATTAATCGCACCTAACATTAACGTTTTTAATATATGTTTATATTGCAATACTTATATTGAAAAAGGTTTTTTTTTCTACTATCACAGATGGGACAGTTCAGATTTGTACCTGCCCTGCGCTAAATCAAACACTGCATAGTCTTCACTGCATACATTTAAATATGAATATAGTTTAATCCTTATTAAAGCTACAAAAGTTATTCAGTCAAGAGCAGTGAGTGATTTTCTCTTTGTCTTTTGTTCTTTGATTAACCTTAATGACAGAGACAGCAGCAGGTTTTTTAGGCTGCTGTCACTTTAAGACACACATCCAATTTTCTCACAACTTTACGTTCATTTAACTAATTTACAAAACGAGAATTGTGTGTTTTCGTCCGTTCAAGCACGAAAGAGGTGGCATTCTGTGCAGGCCTTTCGGGTGTTTATTCACAGAGAACCTCTTCACAAACAGCGTGCCAGTACACATTTTTGTAATTTTTTTGTGTCTTATCGCACTTGAATGGTTTAATAGCACTTGAATGAATGATAGCGTGATCATATACTGTAACGCCGCAAAAGGATGAAAGAAAAAAAAACGGATGCTGAGTTAATTGCGTTAAATATTTCTAACGCGTTAAACTGGAAAAAATTATTTCATGCGTTAACGCATTAATTTTGACAGCCCTTATTATAATAGAACATTTATTTTAAATTGTAATATTTCACAATATTAATGTTTTACTCAAAAACATTAGAAAATCTTCCTGACCCCAAACTTTTAAAAAGTAGTGTATAAGAGTGCACGTGTTACCCTTGAGTCCTGGAGAGAGTTATCAGAGTGTCTGCAAAGACAAAAAGTCAGGGAAGAGTGGCTGTTGTTCACCAGAGGGACCAATTTCTGACTTTGCTGCCCAATCTGCAGAGCTCCAAAATTGACCACCTTATGTGCTGAGTCCTCTAAATTAATCTAAGACGAAAAACAGTGAAAGATGAATATCGGTACATCAGGATGCAGAAAAGTAGGATCATTCAAATCTACGACACCCTCTTTGTCACCTTCATTTCAGTGCCCTGTCCCAGGATCTCCACTACTTGTTTGGCACACTTATTCATCTCAAAAACCACCTTTTCGTGGTAACGAACTGCTTTGCGTGGGTAGAATGAAAAGAAAACTTCTACAGAGCCGCCTGGAGGAAGGACTTGAGGGGTGAAAGTGACCTCCAGGACGGGTGTGTTGGAGAACAAACAGTCTAGACTGAATAAATAACATCATATTATAAAAGCAAACCATAAAATTTCACTTTACACATTTTAGAACTTGAACATTATCATGCAAAACAAAAATAGTTTCTACCTTATTCCTTTGCTGCTTCTATTGCTAATCACCAATGTGTGTGTAGCAGGTACCATACCAACACAGTATATGAAATGCATTCCAAAGTGGTGCTTGAGGAAAGAAAATTCCAGGTCTGGAGTCATAGCTGAACCCATCAGGGAACAACAGAATGTCGGTCCATTTTTTATCTACAAACAGAGGAAAGAAAGACAACAAATTATAAAATGGAAAATAAAACAAATTATGTAAATGAGATGGGGGACAATAAGAACGATAAAAAGGACAAGGTCTACCTTAATGGAAAAAGTCAGATCTTTGAGCACACATTTTCGCTGAGGGCAGAAGGTCACGGTGCAGCAACTCTGTCCACCTACAGCCACTGTGTCCAATGTAGGTTCCACTTGCAGGTGGGGCTGCAGCGTTGCAGGCCCAGATAGATCATACTTAACATCTAAACTAAACTTCCCAGGATTAGACACCACAAACGTACATGTGGATTTATCGTTTAGCTCCACCTATTCAGGGAACAGATGACAGGAATTGGCAAAAAGCTTAATCAAAATTTTTTGGCTAGAAATCTGCCAAAGACGAATCTTTCACACAACATACCGCCACACACACACACTTTGCATTCATAACTGACTTCACATAAATTTTTACCTGTGTGAAGTCAACCGGATGGATCTGGTGTGATGAGAGCTCTGTGATGGATCCCTCAGGGCTCTCATATCGCACATGAGCATTCATGCTGCAACACTCTCCCTTCACATTCATGGTCAGCGACTGGAACTTCCTCCGCACTGTCACCACTAGATTAAAAGCCACATGTCCCTCACGAGTGGGAGTGATCCGTATGACCATCGGGATCCTGTCAGAGACAGATGTTAAGGGGTGTAAACAAAACCAGTGCATAAGATCAAACGGTGTAAACCGTTTTGACTAAATAAAATAATAAATGTTATGTCTCAGACTTTATACAAATACAATAACATACTTATCTTTGGGTGGAACTGTTCCCTCCATAGGCTCTACCACTAAGCTGTCCTGGTAGCCTTCAGAGTGGCATGAGGACTCTTGGACCATAAAATGGAATGGTTGATCATCTCCATTAACCACAAAAACAGTCTGATGAGCTTCAAAACCTGCACATAAAGGCACATGGATGCCCCTGGTGAAAAGACTAGCATGTGTTACCCATAACTTCAGAGTAAAATAATCACATCAGTAACTATCTAGATCAGTAGCTGTTATCATTTACAAGAATATCTCAGTATTGATTTTCCAATGTTCCAATGTTGTTTTGGACTCCATTAACATTCATTGCATGGACAAAAACAGTAAAAACATTCTTCTAAATATTCTGTTGAAGAATATAGGACATCGTGAGGGTTAGTAAATGATAACAGAATAAAAATGTTTGGCTGAACTATCCTTTAACATGTCCGAATTTAACAACAACTTTTTTTAACCTCACCTAGTAGCAAGCTGCCCAGATTGAGGTGGGCTCGATCAATATAGACTATAGGCTCATTAGCAGAGCCCACCAGCAGAAAGGGCAAAGACAAGTTGAGTTCAGGAATTAAGAAGGTCCAGAAGGATTCCACTAAATCCAGGTTGAGAACCTGGTACTCAAATGAGGCCTGAAAATAACAGAGATGAAACTTTGATATTGATGCATCTGACCAGCAAAATATTTGCACCATGATTTGTTAGAATAAACGAAACACCTTCGCTTCTTTTCCCGGCTGAATGGACTTGTTTGGTGTAAGGCAGTTGAAAGGAGATTTGCCTGAGTCGTCGCATCTCCAGATGAAAGAGTATGGCTTGTTCGTGGGATTAATAATACCAAATTCCCTGAGAGAAAATAATCTATTCATTATTTCTGTACAATATCACTCACCAATTTATTAAATCAGGGACAAGACTGCTTTTGGGAAATGCACCCCAGTTTGGGAAAGGATGCATTAAATTGAACAAAACTGACAGTCAAGACATGTATAGATTTGCAAAAGATTTCTATTTCAAATAGATGCTGCTCTTATGAACAAACTATTCATCAAAGAATCCTGAAATAACTGTATCATGGTTTCCATTAAAATAATACATATTATATAACAGTTTATGGTTTATTAATCAAACTCAGAACTATCCATTTTATAAAATGTCTCACCTGCGGACAGAAGTGCCAACACCCACTGAGGTGAACTCAATAACCCTGGTATTGGGGTCCACAGTGAGCGAGCTGTGGGGCTCAGGGATCCGCCTGTTTCCAGTCAGGTAGTCTGAATCCTTAAGGTGGAAATGACAGTATGGCAGCAAACTGCGCCCACTTACGGCGATTACTGGACTCTGCTCGTCCTTTAGATTAGGGATGCTACAATTTAAAAACAGTTTGTAACTGAGCAGTAAATCATAATCAGCAAATTTCAGAGAGTGTTAGTAATTCATTAAATCTGACAGGCGAATAATTCATAAATACGAGGAGTCTGTCTGAGTGTCTGACCTGCAGATCAAACTGGCCTCAAACTCAGCCACTTCCAGAGGGGAGAATCGGATGTGGAACGTTTGACTCGCTCCTGGATTGATAACCCCTATACCAGGATCAACACTGAAGGGAGAAAGCTCTGGGTCTCCAAGCAGTAGAGAGGACACACTCTGCAGAGAGCTTGCTGGTCTCTCTGGTGTCCTACTGCCTTGAGCCGAGCGAGAACTCCTACCTGATCCATCAGATATATTACTATTACATTAATACAGTTTTTTTTACTTGCATCAACTGAATATGTAAAAACATACAATTCAGTAACATGTAACAAAATGCATCAAACATTTTTAAGGCTGAAGGTTTACCTCTATTTTCAAAGCATGAAGTCTTCCCATATGTCTCCATTAGAACCTGCCAGGAATACTCCATCTTAACACTACCTTTGTTCTCCATCTGGAGCCTAACAAACATATCATCACTTATGAAAACATTCATCTGTCCAAATGAATTTCCAAGCTATCGTATGAGTGCATTTAAACTTACTGAAAGACTCTGGTCTGGTACAGCATTGTGTCTTTGAAGCGGATGGGCCCAGTATCACATTGGTATTTGACGTAATCACAAGAGGCACTAACCATGAGCTCCATCTCTCTAGAGGAGTTCTCCACCACAGAGTGAGGAGGCTCAGGGTCTGTCGCAAAAATCTGATCACAGAACAGGGATTAGATTATAAGAATTATATCTTCACTGTAAAGTCAGTTCTAATTTAAGACATTTAAGATAGATGGACATCACAGGCTTCCATAGTAAAACCCCAACTATTTAAACAATTGTTTCATTGTAATTGTCACTTCATGTATTGCAATTGTGACTTTTATTTATTAATTGCCATTTTATATCACAATTGCAACTTCCTATTTCATAATTGTGACTTTATTTCTCACAATGTGGCTATTTCTTATTTTAAACTTAGTCAAAATGCTGGCATTTAATGAACTTTATCAAATGTGCAGATAAAATGTGCAATCTTTTTCTAGATGAACTACTGCATTTGCTTTATTATAATTTGTGCTATTGTCATCTCTATAACTGATACTACAAAACCCACCTTCCGTTTGTTTGGCTGTTGTGACGACTTGTCTGCATCCACCCATTTAACAGTCCTGTGACAATCATCCCAGTCTGGGACCTGGTCTACAGGCTGCTGAAAGGTAATACTGCTGAGTTTACATTTTATAGTTTGTGCATTCAGCACAATTGGCTGCTCTGAGCAGAAGGTCACAGTCACAACTTTGGAGCACTCGGCATGCAGGTGGCCAACTTGTGGAGAAAAACTCAGCTGTGGGCCATTGGGCAGCCATTCAAAGCGTAGCACCTTGGAGCTGCTTGGGTTTGTCATGGTCAAAGTTTCTTGATAAGTGTGGCCCACGTGACAATCTCCGAAATCCATAAGGTCAGACGGACCTGAGAGGAGCAATCAGAAGGGATAATTACCGTATAATACTACATGGGTATTGAAACCAAAAATATCTATAAAATAAATAGCACAATTTTTATTTTAATCATGCTTAGGAATGTTTGAAATATTCAAATATTCTAAAAGTTAGTAACAATGACAGAATATCCAGTATAAATATAAAAATGTCTGTCCTATGCATTACTTACTTTCAATACTGTCCTGCTGAACCTTGCTGCCAATGTTGTCCAGGATGATGATGTCATGGTAACCCTCACCCACAAGCTGCACCACTGTCTGATCATACTGGTTATCCTTTAACATTAACTTCATGCTGGCCTCAAACTTCTGAGCCACCTTTGGATGAAAGCCGACTTGGAATTCTGCTTGTTGTCCAGTCATGAGGATCAGAGAGGCTACATGAGCTAGCTGTGCCTCTGAAGAGGAACAAAAATGCATACATACATTTGATTTTAAAATATTTTTTGTTTGCATATCTCATTCTAATGTTCTCTTTGCTTCAATGTATCATTTCCTGTCTCCAGCTAAATGTTTCATGGAAGAAATAACATTGTGTTCCTTCTCGTACAGCACTCCATAAAGTAATAATAAATCATAAAGTAAAAGTAATAATCATAATGCTTGAAATGACTTAATTAAATTTTAAAATATTCTTCAAGTTTATTACACAGCTCTCTAGAATACATGATTCTGATTGGTCAATGGTGCATTGTTTGGTCAAACATGCCTGCTTGACATCAGGGTACTGATTATTCTGTATTTTGTGATAAACCAGTCTCTAAATGATCCCTTACATAACCTATAAACAATTTAATGAAATGGAACAAGGTCCAACAAAATCTGCTACTGTTTGTGTTGATAGTTTCATAGCTGTTATTTGGAGAGCAAGACATAACAGCATTGTGCAGAAATTACAGTGGGAACACATTTCATTTGTGTTTAAGGCTTGCCTTTTCCGGGATTGCTTTCCGTGTGCGAGGAGGCCAGTCTGCACACAGTGCCAGGAGCAGCTTTTAGAGTGAAAACTTCCAGGTGACACTGTAGAACAAGGCTAACCTGCAAATACAATGGGAGAATGGATTATTCCAATGAATATTCAAGTTAGAGAAATAGCAATTCAGTCATAAACTAATTCTGATCTTACCTGTGCTGGCACATTGCCATTGTTCTTAATCACTAATGGAAGAGTCTGCCCTCGTCCCACCAATAAGCGCTTAAACTGTAGCACTGGCTGACCTCGATTGGTCCTCTGAACAGGTCTCAGAACAGTGATGCTGGGCAAGTTGCCTTCACCCATTAGATCAAACACAAGAGCTTTGGGTCTGTGGGCAGATGTTTGATTGTGATACAAAACAGAACGAGTAAAGCTTCAACATACTCTAAACAACCATCTAAACAGTTCAACCTGCACTGCGAGCAGTTACCTTGTGTTCACTTTCAGAACTGCCTCAAACACTGCGTGATATGCGTTCATAGTCAAAGGAGAAAAAGTGACTGTGGCAAAAGCATAAGAGTGGCTGGGGATACACATCTTTGCAGGGGTCAACTCAAAAACCTCTGCATTGTGTATTGTCATCTAGAATGATCAAAAACAGGTTGAGCAAAAATTAGCCCATAAACAGTTAACATTTTTCAAAACATAAAAACGCTATAAAATTCTTACATATTCTGCAGAATAACGTAAATTTTGGCAGAACCACCTCTCACAAACACACCTTGACTGTTTTGATCGCCAGGCTGAGTTCACAAGACACTTTTCCTGGATTGGTTAGCCGAAACTTGGCTTTGGCTGACTGACCCACCAGTACATTGTTGAAGACAAACTTGTTCTCGTCCTGTACATAGACACCCATACTGTCCCGGTATTGCTCACACTGCAGCATGCAACTGTTCTTACAGATGCGGTGCTCCTCAAAGATAGAAGCTATGTCTGTACTTGCTATTCCTGTAAACAGTATTGAAATCTAAATGAAGACTGTCACCAAAAATTATTTGAAGAACTTTAAGATCCTTTCTTTTTTTTAACAGCAATATTTGTTTTTCATATTTCATATGTATTTCTCAATTCATTCACACATTATTCATGAGACACTAAGCCAATAGGCAGAGCTACACCATGAGGCCCACTGAGCCCAGAGGTGGAGCTGCACCACAGGACCCTCTGAGCACTGGGGTGCACCTGCACCATGGGGCCCATTGAGCCCAATGACATGCACCATAGGAAGATATTTGTGGGTAGATTCAATGTAATCAAAATAATGGGTGGCTAATATAAAATTGAGTATTTCAAGACAAGGTTACGACTGTTATGAATTTAAACAAGCGAGTATATATTTTATAAATTAAATTAGTTAATTAAAATTAAAGTTCCTCTCTATACTTATCAGGACAATTTAAGTCATTTGGCAGTCCTTTGGGTGATTTATAGTAAATAAAGTGATTAGATTACTTCATCAAAATCTACCATCAAAGAAAGAAAAAAATCATAATCAGAGAACATACTTCACAGAACTTTATATCTACTCATTCATTGTAACAAACCTGGCATACAAACTTCTGTTACTAGCTTGTATGGAATTCCGTCTGGGTTGTCAGAGAGGTCTCTATCAGTGATGTCTATTGCTAGACATTCCTCCCAACTACCTACATGCTCTGCCTTGCAATCCACAGTAACTACTTGTTGGGCTCCAGGTGCCAGAATCCCAAAGCATGGAGACAATGAGAAAACACCACATGTCAAATGTATCTGTAAAAAAACAACAACATGCATATAAAACAGAATTTGTCATATATTACATGTAATGTACACTCCATTAAAACTGTAAAAAAAAGAAATATTGTTTCTTACCTGTGAAGTCGTGCCAAACTCATTCTGCATAGTGTTTCGTGATTCATTGGCACTGGATGGTTTTGCAGCATAATTGTCTTTTGTTGGTTTCTTACTTCCCAAGCTTAAAAAAACAAAACAGGAACCAGAACATTTAATATTTAACATAATTAAATTTTATTTTATTTAATTATAAACAATAGCCATACCCTCTCCTCTGTGAAGGAACTGGGGCGTTTTTACACATCCTAATGTAGAAACGCATCTCAAAGTTGCCTTTATTCTCCAGAGTGAGAGTCTGTTTTTTACGTGAGCCGTACACAAGTGGGCCCAAGTTGATATAATTAGTGGGACTGATACTATATTTGGAGAAAAGTGCCTGGACTGACACTTTGATTGGTATAGTATTAATGGTCTCGCCACCCTCCAAATTGGGCTCAATAACCTATTCAGAAAATTCAATAAAATACATTAGTTTAGTTTTTGATGACAGCAGAGCTTAAATGAAAAAACACTGCATGGTAAAGAATAAATTAAGTGTTAAGATTAAAGACCTGACAGCAAAGTATTGGGCTATCTCTGATGGACATCTCCTTGTTGTGGTGGTAAATAATCTGGACATTGCTGGGTTTATTGTTGGGGCGTAGAGAGCCCTTCTGAGGAGTGATGGAGAATATTGAGTTCAGATCTGGCATTCCTGGCTCTGTGGCCCCCAGTGTAAATCTGCAAGTTGATATTGGAAAGAAAATCATTTTTAAAAAGAGACAAAAGAAACATTACAGAGATATGTGATGTTATTATTTTTATTAAAATAGAAACATATGATTAAATATCTATATAGTAACTTACTTAAAGGCTATGTCATATTTGCCTTTGTTTTCCAACTTAATTGACCGCTTGACCTCTTCTGATACTTTGATTGTTCCAAAATCTAATGAACCATCAGAATCTACAGCAAATACAAAAAAAAAGCATGAAATGAATAAAATAATAGTTCAATTAAAAATGAATGTAGACAGAAGTTTCTTTCTTTAAATACATACATAACATACATACATAGACTTTAATGCTCTGCCTTGACGCTCTAAGCTTAACGTTGACTAGTTGCTGATCGTGGCCTATAGAAGGCTCAACATGATAAGAAATCTGTTCACTTTAAGTGGAACAGTGAAAAGTACGAAGTCCACTTTTACGCTCTGACAAATAAAAAATAATGGCAAATAAATGCATAATCCAAGAGCATTCCACAAGATATATTTGATTATACCATCTGGATCCTCAATATTGATCTGGTGAACGCACGTTTTAAACAGCTTATTATTGTACACGTAAGTTAATTGCCGTTCTAAACTAATGCGCTACTGCATTACACATACACACACACATATAGTACAGACAGTAGCTCGTACATCACGTGCAGATCGCGCACAGAGAAACATTCAGCACCACAGAAATGTCTTGTCAACACTGTTATGTGATTTATCAACAAAAATAGCTTAGAAACTGAAATGTTCTAGCATACTTTCTTAGTAACTAAAACCCACAGCTTCACTATTAGTAGAAAGAGACTGCCAGGTAGAATTACTAATGCATTCATATATGTAATCTTTACCGTGTTACTTTATCTGTATCTGATTTAGAACAAGCATTCGAGTCTCAGCTCAAGATTCAGGCTTATTTGTTCATTATTTACATCATTAGCGACTAGTCGACGTCGACTCAACTTTAAACACATAAATGTCGACTTAAAACAATCTGAAGTCGTTTAACCCCTAACATATATACATTTAAATCACATTTAAATGATGACAGAATTATGATTTTAGTGTTAACCATCCCACATATCATTTGCAGCTGGAAAATGTTATGATGTGATGAACCAATGAGCTAACTGTTAGTTAAGTACCTTCTGGAATGGTTATGTCCAACGCAATATCATAGGCCTCTGCAATAATCGGAATGTTCTCTGAATGTTGAACGATGCCAAGAATGTTCTCCACATCTGTCACCTGGTAAACAAACATGCCTTATCAGGCAAATGAACACAAACCAATGCATACTAAGTACAATGCGCAATAAGTACTAAGTCTTTATCTCCAGGAAATCTTCACATTTGTAAACATTGCTGCAGTACCTCTAAACAAATGGATCTCTTCAATTTGATGGGGTTCTTCGCTATAAAATGCATGTGTAGGTTGAAGTCAGAATGAGGCATGATGATGCCCTGGTTCTGAGACACGCTGAATTCATCCCCAAGCATCTCCAGACCCCTCAGCCTCCAAGCAGCTGGCATAAGGGTGTTATTGCTTAAACGCAAACTCCGGGTTTCTTTCCTGTAGGAAAAGTGTGAAAATTAATGAAAAGGATATTGTCATCTGAAGTATTTCTGATTAATAACAATTAACAAAAAGTCAGTTATTAGTTAAATAAAAGTGTTTCAAGCAATAATCACATTCCTAGCTAAAGTAAATGTAGTAGACCTGTATGGTGGAGTTTTGTCAAACTGGAACAGTTTGCGGTCCAGCTCCAATTCAGGCCTGACTCCTACACAGGAGAGATGGAAAACAACAGGCTCTGGGTTCCCCTTGATACAGCACACCACACTGTCCTCTATATGTTTGGGGGTATTTGGATATGCCCAGACCATTAGTACCTGCCAGGGGAATATTAATGACAATAATGACAGGAGAGTTTGAGTAAAAGCCTGGTGTTAAACTGAAGGCTAATGTTATTGTACAGATACTGTAGCAGTGAGTATCAAGGTGTGCACATTCAAAACCTAATTTGGGCTTCAGGTGATGGACAAAAAAATCAACAACAAAAAAACAAAAACAAAGGAGGAATGTGTCCGCACACTGAAATTAAAGCTCCAAAACACTTTTAATAAACATAAGAAATAGACTGTAAAGTATATTTGGAGCATTTACAGCTCATTTAAAATATTTTACATATTTAAAAATGTTTTACAGCTCAAACAAACACAGAATTTGAGCAATAAGAAATATAAAATGTGCATACTTTTCGCTCATTGGGTTCCAGTGTCATATCTGGAGGGTCAAGAAGGAAAGTGGTGGCCTTGGTATCATGTTTGAAGCAAAAATGGATCTCCGCCTTCATTGTAGAATTGTTGTGAATTACAAACTTATCCATGTTCTCAGGATATTTTCCTTCTTTAAACCTGGGTCAGGATAACATCATTTATATTAATAAATACCTAATATAGATAAGCATTTATTATGGAAGAGCTTTAACAGAAAAGTACTGTTAAGACAACCAATAATGCAAAAGGGTTAGTTTGGCACTAAATGCCAGCACCTGTCCCTGGTCTTTCCACACAGTAGAGGTCCAAACTCATACAGCTTCGACTGGATAATGTAAGTCTTTTGGAGTCCACTCTCAGGCCGCAGGATCTTTTTGCAGTGTGCAAACACAATCCTATTAAATAAACACATAGGCGCTAATTCATTCATGTCTAAGTTCAATGATAACTTAATTTTCCCTACTGAAATGTCACTCACTTGGGGTCTTTGCTTATAGATGGGTAAGCACAAATTCCTCTACAGTGTAGCTGATAACATCGCTTGGTCCCCATCACCTCAAAGCTGAAAGTCTGATCAAATTTTCCAAGAACAGAAGAGTAAAACCTTATCCTTAGGGTAACTGCTCCATTTGGTGGTACAATCCAGCGGAAATCATTGAGTCTGTAAAACAACGAAAGATTTCAAGAATTCAGAATGAAATTGTTCTATTTATTTGTGATTGTATATGTGGTTAACATGTGTGAAGGACCTCCTGTACCCTTTGTTGTATTCGGAGTTGGGTTCTTCAGAAGGTATAATCTGGCCAGGTTTAGATGTGTTAGTAATTGCCATGCCTTCCTGCAAGACGACAAGTATATTGCTTTTAATTTAGATCAGACAAGTCTTTTTCTTTGTTCAACTTAATGTTACATTTAAATGACAAGGCTTTAGATATGTAAAAGAGAGTTTCTTCGAGACTTTAGTACCTGAGCAGCTTCTGATCTCAGGTCTGCTTCTTTCTTCTCTGACACGTCGTCACAAGACATGGGCATCAAAAAGGTAAAACAGCTGCTGGACAGCTCTGTGTTGGGCACTGATCTCATCTTAGGGTATGGGACTATGGAGAATATTATAGGTGGTGGGATGGGTGGACCTTCAGGTCCTAACCCTAGCCCATCCAAAATCTGTGAGAAAATCGATTTAAAAAATGACTTCAAGTTCATACACTACGGATACAAACTTTGCACAAAGAAAATAATTCCAACATAAAGAGAAATTGAAGTATTCTACCTCTTCATGGGAGGGTAGTTTCATGCTACTGATGATCTCCAATGCACTCAGTTTTTCCTTCTCTCTCATAAAAAGCCATATGTGTGGGATGGGTTCTGGCACCACCATCTTTTCTGAGTCTTCGGCACCATCAGTTGACACTTGGGTCTGACGAGGAGCTGGTGACTTCATATCTGCACGCTCCACCTTCAGCTTTTCCTTCTCAGCTGTCTCCTTCTCTCGTTCCTTCTTGCTCTTTTTGGCAGAGGGAGGAGGACCATCCATGTCTCGGGTCTCTTGGCCTTCGGGCTGTAATAAAAGACTCTGCGTTCGGTCCCAGAACTGAAGAACCTGTTGGAGTTCTGTCTGGCTCTGTTCATACAGTTGGAATCGGGCCAGTAGTTGTCTGTCACTCTCACTGGACTGTTGACGGAGAACAACAAAATACAGCAAAAAATGTAAAACTAGATTTTTAAACATAACTGGACAATGTTAACCAGCCAATCTTTTGTACAGCTATTACAATTGGTGCTGCTTGTGGTACAGAAATTATACATTTTATCTTGATTGGAAGTCAAATACTTAATACATTTCATCTACTCATGTTACTAAATTTTTAATCTTCAGGCTTCACAAGAATAGTCTTTTGAAGGTAAGCATATTGTCAATTCTACTCTCAAACAAACCATCTCTTGTTGTAGGTCCTCAGAAGGTGGCGGAGTGTCTTCCTCTCGAGGTCTGGTATCAGAGTCTTCACTAGGTGTCATCTCCTCTGCTCTTAAACTCTCAAGCTCCTGTTGTCTTCTCTCAACTTGTTCTTGCTCAAACTTTTCCAGTTCTCTAAAGTAATACACAATTTGGTTGTATGTGCAGTTTTTTTTATAATTTTTTTAGTTTTTTATTGAGTGTGAAGAATTCTTTGAATATTTGCTATCACTAATCATTTAGAATGTATTTACTTCTTTTGTAAAACCTGTAATTAAAATTGACCTAAAAAGACTTGTTTACAGTATACATCCTGAATTAAATGTATTTGTTGATGGATTAACATTTAAAAGGTGAAAAATGTAAGGCATAAAATATTAGTGTTATGACTCTAACTTGAACACTTACTACAAATTTAATTGTTTATTTGTTTAACCGCATGTCATATGACCATTAACAGACATCAGAGAACTGTGAACATGCGACAGTGTTAATAAATTATTGAAATATTAACTTAAAATCTCAAGGGGTACAGTACTTCAAATAAATATTTTATGTCAGAGGGGTTCGGCTGACAAAAAAAGTTTGGGAATCCCCGTTTTGGAATATAAGACAATTTTTCCAGTGTACTTCAAAAACAAAAATAATCTTATGTTGAATTAGTGCCAGAAGGGTGTAGAGCACCTGAGCTTGAAGGCACTGTAGCTGTTAAAGAGGTCCATAACATAAATATGGCGACGGTTGTTGAATGCTTTCAGGATGATCTGGAGTGTGTTACTTAGAGAGCTGCTGTACAGTGTCTCCAATCCGTCAATCACAACACCACGTTGACAGTCGCTAAGCTATGGCATGGGAGAAAGGAAGACAAAAATCACTATGTGCTGTCTACACATGCTGTGATTGACATAAACTATCATCCATATATCAGATACCAGGCATAGGGTATACGATAAAATGTACACAACGTAGAAGCCTCTCACCTGCAGTCTTTCTGACAGGATCTCTTCCAACACATCATCAGGCAGGAGGCAGTTAATCAGCGCCAGCTCTTCATTCTGACTGACACTCAGATGCCTGGATGCCTGACCATCTGTCTGTAACACAAACACAAACATACACATTTTTATTTATATCCATTCATACATGATCCAGTACACAACAGATCCACATATTACAGCATATGTTTTACTACAGTATCTTACTATACTATGTAGGGAAAGTCTCTTATCCTCACCAACACTGCATTTATTTTATTTGTATTTATTTTTTAAACAGTAAAGTCAGTAATATTGTGAAAGATTGTTACAATTTAAAATAACTGATTTCTATTTCAATGTATTTTCATGTATATATTGTAATTTATTCCTGTGATGGCAAAGCTCAATATTCAGAGTCACATGATCCTTCCAAAATCATTCTATGATATGATTTGTTGCTCAAGAAACATTTCTTATTGGTGACCAATGGTGAAAACATTTGTGCAAAAACAATTCTTTGATGAACAGAATTTCATTTTTCATTTATTTTTCATTTTTATTTGAACTATAAATATATTTCTATATACACTGTATATATCGCAATATCTTTTTAGAAAAATGTTTTATCAAAATAAAATGTTTTATCAAAAAAGAAATCTTGCTTTAATTATTATTTTCTTATTTCTTATTTTCTTCTTATTCAATTTCATCTGATATATATGTGACTAAGTGAAAAGACCAAAAAATGTGTGTACCACTGAAGCAGCAGGACCATAGCTGTCATTCTTCTGTGAATACCCTGTGATGTTTGTTTTGTTGCGGGTTGAGGCAGAAGATGGCGGGACTTTAGGATCACTGGTCTGGCTGCCCTCTGCCGTGTGTTTGGCAACTGCTTCAACACTAAGAGCACCAGTACCCTGACCAGGAGGGGCCATCATATCTGTCGCTGCCTCCTCCACTTCCTTCTGAGCATACACCATAGCAACCTTGGCACATAGTTCTCTTGCCCTCAGGGCTGCAGAGCCGTTCCCTGATGACACGGCCTCCTGCACCACCTCATCTACACTGAGACAAGCCGCCCCATAGTGCTTAGCCAGAGTAACTGCTGTCCTTGTTTTACCTGCACACAGATGCTTACATTTACATCAGCGCAAACACGCTGAGATGCGATAATTTTGTGCTTGGAAAAAATAAAAAATATTTTTTTAATTATTTATCATTTTCCCTGACATCTTACATGACAGAGGAGCGCCATGCACTATGATGGCAATGCCCCGGCGATTTAGGGCAGCCTTGCCCTCTGGTGAAAGATCAATGCCCATGTGACGTGCGATAGCTCTGGACACAGGGTCGTATTCCAGATCCCCCACTGCAGTTTCAGCACTGATGTTGTCTTTAGTCATGCCTTTGAAGAGGAGACACATGTATTCTCATTTTTGTGCCTGCAATAATGTACTGTATTATAATACAAATCTCATAAAGAATGCAAATGCATTTAAATTACTATTGCCCACAGTTGAACCATACCTTTACCACCGAGTGTTTCACCCTCAGATGGTTCAGCTGTCTCCTCCTTGTCATCTTCTGCAAGACCTTCCTCAGATTCTTAAAAACAGGCGAGATCTATTAGATTCATTTGAAATTATGCCAAAAGGAAAAATCTGTGATCATGCACTCAGATGTCCGATTTGTGTTAGTCTTGTATAAAATTCTACATCAATTATAAATTAAAACCTCATTTCAAAATTTGTAGCTAAAAAGTAATGGCTAAAAAGGCAGTCTGACAAAACACAAGCAAATATCCTTTGTTTATTACAAACACAGCATAAAAAGATGCACTTTAACTCATTTTCGAAAATGTGCATTTAAAGGTGCTCCATGTAATTATTTTGATTGTACTAAAGCATAAAAATACCATATGTTTGCAGAGATGTAGGAAACATGCTAAGTTCAAATATTTGTTTGTTTACTGTACTAGTAATTCTACATCTACTAGTCTGTGTGATCCCGCCCACAGCCAATTTACCCAATAATATTTCGGTATACCGGTAGCAGTATTTAGGAATAGTAAGTCAGTTGGCAGAAAACACAGAGATGGAAGCCAGCAAACGAACTGGTTCAGAGATCAAAAAAAAAAAAAAAAGCCTCTGCAATAAAAAAATTGCAAGCATAAACATTAGCTGATCAACTTATACTGTAAGGCTCCTCGCTTTCCATTGTCAGTTACGGTACAGTTATTATCATATAGACCAGGGGTTTTCAAACTGAGTCCATGGAAAGGTTTAGAAAGACATTGTGTAAAAATAAATAAATATTAAATAAATAATAAATACATTTAAATAAATGTAAATTTCAGATTTGGGAGTTGGTGACATTTAAAAGATTAAAACCCCCTAATATAGACCATCTCTGCTGCAGTATGCAGTACCCTGGTTGGTTTGTGAGCTGTACTCTTTGTAGTAGTCCAACAGTTCTGGGGGCAGAGTCTCGCCAGGAGAACGGGGAGGTAGAAGTAACACATTTTGAGCATCATATCCTTTTATCATCCGCAAGATCTGAGGAGCAGAACATAAAGAAACAATGGGAAAAGAAAAGAAATATATAATGGGATCGTCCAGACAGTGTCCAGGGCTACATTAAACCAAACACATCTGTGAGAATCTAAAGTCATTGTTGAGAAATAAGATTCCGTGGGAAAAATAAATATATAAATATTTAGATCTCATATATAAATGAAACAATGAATAATATAGCTCAGATATTGTATCCTTGGAAAAATTTATACAATTCTTTTTTCATATTCTAAATGTTCATGTTAATATTCATAATGACAGTATGTCATCACATTACTTTTAATATAAATATTTAAATCACGACAACTCTCTGAATAGTTTTAGCATGTTTTTGAATATGCCAATATTCATTTATTTGGTCTTATATTTTACGCTGCTGCTGCTGCTGTTGATTATTGCTGCTGCTGCGGAACAAGTATGGACTTGCTACTACTAATAGATACACAGACGCTTCTGTGAGCATGTAAGATATGCTGCTGCATAAATAGACATAAATCCTGTAGCAGATCTGGACAGGTGGAGGATTTCAGAGGAAACAAACAATGCAAACACAGCAAACAATGAATCAGACTATTTTAATGCTGAGCAAGCAATCTCATTGGCTGCAGGATCAGCAGAGGCCAATCAGCTTGTGCCATGTGGTAATAATGTGATTGCTTGCAGACTGCATTTAAAAGACCAATCAGCTTGCACCATCTAGTTTCATGACTGAACTGGATTTTTTTTACAGAAATATTGAGATAAAGACATCTAAAAATACATATCCTGACAAAAATCCCATTTGGAACCAATTAAGCTCACCTCTTCCTCTTCTAGGTACTGTTTGTCGAAGTCCAGAGAGTAAAACTCAACAGGGAACGGGCAAGGGTTGCGGACAATCACTTCAGAAACCTTTCCTCCACTATAGGGTAGGATGGATGCCATATCTAGTTCTGAGGAAAACTCCAGCTGAGGCTCTTCTCCTTGTCCTTGGGCCAGCAGGGGGATCTTCTGAGTGCTCTGAGCCACTGTTATCACTAGTCTCTGACTGTACGTCCTCTGAAGGGAACACATAAGAAAAGAGGAAGCAATCAAGCTTATAAATAAAAACAAACAGCTGGCCTGCATATCAACTGCAGGCAACACAACAATATATTGGAATTATTCATAACTAAGTCATGATATTACGGCACTCAATAGAGGTGCCTTCATCCTGATTTATGGAATAAAATTCAACATGGTAAACTTATTTGTGTTAAAAAATATGATAATGTTCTTTGTCACTTTTATTTAAGTATTTTAAATATAAAATATAAAGTGTTTTCGGCTAAAATGTAGTTAGATTGAATCTTAAACTGAAGAAAACATTAGAAAGTCCCATTCATCACTATTTATACTACTGTTCAACAGTTGATGTTTTTGAAAAATGACCACCAAGGCTGCATTTATTTGATCAAAAATACAGTAAAAAAACAGCAATGCTGTGAAATATTGATATCATTTAAAACAACTGGTTGTTATTTTAATTGTATTTTTTTTTTCTTGTGATTGCCAAGCTAAATTTTCAGACAGCCATTACTCCAGTCTTCAGTGTCACATGATCCTTCAGAAATCCTTCAGAAACATTTATTGTTGTTATCCATGTTGTGCTGCTTAATGAATAGAAATTTCTAAAGAACAGCATCAATTTGAAATCTTTTGTAACATTCTATCATTATTCTTATAACATTTTGCTTCACTGTAACTTTTGACCAATTTATAGCACACTTGCTGAATAAATGTATCAATATCTTTACAAAAAAATCTTACTGTTCCCAAAATTTTGACCAGTAGTGTATATGAAAAACGAATAATTGTGTAATCATACAGTATCTAGTGTCTGTGGTTGACTTTACCCCCTCTGCTGGACTGAATTTGATCTGCATGTTGGTTCTGTCACCAGGATAGAGTGTGCCATCGGAGGGCAATAACTCAAAGACAACAGGAAGAGGTCGCTGTTTCAGCAGAGCCTGCCGTCTGAGGTACAGAGGGATGTGCTTGTCAATCTAATCACAAAACCAAAACAGAAAACAAAACATCTGGGATAAATTTCCACTTATTTAATCACAACAAAAACTAGATATGTTATCAGAGGAAAAAACATTATAACAACAAATGGTAAGAGCACTGAAGTAAACCTCATACTGCAGCCTGATACTAGAACTAGAACTAGAAGTAGCAAACATGCCATAAAGAAAAATGAATCTCAGCCCTACGGCCAACATGCTTTAATATTCAGTAGATATATATAATTCATTACTAAACCAGCTAATAATGATGGAAATGAACCTCAGACCCAACATTAAATCAAAACGGACTCTATTTACTTTTGCAATACATGATCATATTCATTCTGTGAATAAATAGTGCATATTATTCAAAAGAAAAAAATTACTTTGGCCCTTTGCTTGTGTAAAAAGCTTGTACCTTCTTTGGCCGTTCCTCCTGTCTGATACTCCACTCACAGGGCACTGGCCCGTCATTGTACAGCTGGACCGTGATCACCTGGCACAGGCCACACTGGATGGTGTCGAACTGCAGTGTGTCTGTTGACACTGTGAGGGAGGGCATGGTGACCTCTGCACATAAACACACCTGCACTTTGGGTCCCTTAGTCACCTGTCAAACACACAGGATTTAGTGACACAGACAATCAACAAAGGGGCTATAATACAATAAACATAGCGGTGTGTACTGTACAAACAATATGCAAAATTGATCAAATTCACTAATAAATTGTAGCTAATTATATTATCAGCATAATAATGCGTGAGAAGTTGAATAAAAAAAGGTAACAAATTTTAAGATGTCACAATTTTGCTTCCATTTGTTAAATGAAAATTAATATTTCTTATTAATTTTGTCATAGCATTTATGCTAAGTCTGTATGAGTGAATGATTATGATGATGAATGTTTGTAATCTCGAAAGGCATGAAAAGTCAATATTTTATCTTCATCCTGTACTTTTTTGTCTCAGATATTTAATGTTGCTTTCATCAAACCTGTATGGGCATAACTGCATTGATCTTTCCCAGATTGGCCTCACGGGTATCAAACTTCACTTCAAACGTCTCTGTCTCACAGAAGGGCAAATTCTGCACCCTGTCCAATTCTGTACTAAACCCTGTGAGAGAAAAAAATTATGAATATAATGCAGTGGATCCTCAATAAAGCTATAATGAACAATTCTGTTTTAGGCTTTGCCGATACTAACATACTGGAATAATAACACTCATAGAAAAAGCTCAATTTTAATCAAGCCACAAGCTTCATGAACAATCTAAACACATCAGATTGACACCTACTCAAACATCTGTTTCGCTGAAATGGATGATGTCCAGAACAATAATCTCTGGCTATTTTAAATCTATTGAACATTCTGCGGTTTGGACCAACCTGTGCCAGCCAATGAGTTCTTGTCAGCTCTGAAAGATACAGCCACTGGACAAGTGTTGGTTATTTTGACAATGTGGGTCACGATGCTGCCATTGATGACATACCCAAAGTCCAGTGTGTACTCAGGCAAGATTAACCTAAAGAGAAGGTCTATCAGACACACGCATTGATCGCTTGTAAAAAATGAAAGGTTTCTACATGAATAGACTTACTTGCACAGCTTATTGAGCCAGTTGTTCGGGGACCCAGTTGCTCTTAGATCAGTGACTTGGTGCTGTTTCTGAACAGCCACGGCATTTTCCTTCACAAGGAGTCGTTCTAACTCCATCTGCAGCAGGGCATCATACTACGGCACACGTATAAGGACACTATTTATAGTACCACACACAAATATATACATACAAAGTTGTAATGATGGCTATTCTCACAGGAGTTTAATGGATTACACAAGTAATTTATGGATAAGCTAGGAAGAGGAATGTCCAATTATCACAGACACTCACAGTGGGAATGTAGTCGTCTTCAGGTGGCACCTCCTCCTTTACTGTGACAGGCCTGCTCAACACCCCTTCCCTTAATTTCTCATTCTCCACTGAGTCTTTTGCCTCCTTTAGCAAAGAACCATATATCTCTGCATCTAGCCAGAGAACAGAAAACACCTTAATAAGGTTTCATAGCCTCTTCCGAAAGCCCTATTCAAATGAGATTTCATTTCAGAACATATGTGTACACAAATGTATTAGTTTGAATGTCTGTAATTTTGTCAATTTGTACAGGATGCACAATGTTTGCAGGAATTTCAAATATAGGTAATGCAAATGCTGAATTGCTTTCACACATAATTGACCTATTACCTATTACCAATTTTGTTTAGAGAGTTGTTTCTCCTTCTTCCTCAAACTTGGCACTAGCCAGATTGAGGACACGCAACAGGAACGAGCACGAGTGACAATGGAAGGTGACGAGCCTTACACTGTAAGTTGATGTGTTGATTTATCTGCTTTTTGATGCGTCTAAGGTCTTAGAGCTTTTTAAATGGATACAGAGGCTTTTTAGGTCAGGTAGAATCTGCTAGGTCAGGTAGAATATGGATAATATCGGCTTTTAGGTCAGGTAGATTAACTGGCTGTAGCACTACTGTTTTTCAGAGAAACAAGTGTTTGAGCAAGCATGTTTCCTAAATCTCTGCAAACAAATCATGGTATTTTTATGATTTAGTACAGTCAATCATTAGCACCTATGATTTAGGCACCTTTAAAGAAAAAGCAACAGTAAAACATTCAAATGGTTTAGTTCAAAATCAAATCATCTTACGAACTGCTATTACAAATTCAACAATCTCTTATTATAGGCCTTATAGTGTGACTTAATGTCGAAGTATTGACCTTATGATGTAAAAATATCTCTTGAGCAACAAAGTCTGCTATTTCTTCTCTCTTTAGCACAAACTGCCTGTGTTAGTAAAACGAAGAATCCGATCAATAGGTAATCAGAGAGCAACACAGCACTCCTTCCTCAATAATAGTTGCACTATTTGCTCTATAACCACAAGAGCTCAGTTCCCACTGAAAGCAAAACTGCTTGTTTCTAAGATAAATAGCATTCCTTCTGGCTGGCTGCATATCAGGCAAAAAAAAGGGTTTGAACAGTTCTAGCGCAGAGTCCAAGGTCAAGACCATTATGTCAGTCTGCAAGCTGGCATGGTGCGACTGTGTGTTTGATTAAAGGTTAGGCGAGCCAGGACGCAGGGCTGGCCTCCTTTCAACTGTATTTGATGAGAGTGAAAGTTGGACCATATTCAGGAATTTAAAACATCCTGTCAGAAATTCGCAATGTGTCCGACAATTTTGTGATGCTCTGTTGGCCTAAGAATGGCTAATTCATTTATACGGTTCGATTAATTAGATCACATGAAGACGTGGTGTCTGACTTGGCCAATAACACGTTTTATGTGAAACTTTCCTGAGAGCACACTTGTCCTCAACAAGCCACATCATTTGAGCTGTTTGAATACTTTGTGTTGGTTAAAGGTTTGTTCAGATCTCTACGTGCACTACCAGAAGTTTGGGGTCAATACGATTTTTTTTAATGCTTTTTTAATTTATCTTTTAAGTCCCTTATGCTCACCAATGCTGCATTTATTTGATCAAAAACAAAGTAAAACTTATCTATTTTTACATAATTTAAATGCTATTTATTCTTGTGACAGCAAAGCTGAATTTTCAGCATCATTACTTCAGTCTTCAGTGTCACATGATCCTTTAGAAATCATCCTAATATGCTGATTTGGTGCTCAAGATTTTTTTTTTTATTGTTGTCTATGTTGAAAACATTGTGCTGATAATCATTTTGTGGAAACAATGATACTTTTTTAGGATTCTAAAAAGTTGAAAAGAACAGAAGAACAGAATTTATTTGAAATAGAAAACTTTTGTAAAATTATAAAATTTATTCACAGTGACTTGTGTTTAATTTAAAGCTGCCGTTGGCAACATTTTTTTGATCATATTCAGTGTAATCGACACTATAATCCGACAGAACAACATAAATAAGTTGGTTTTAGAAAAAAACCCGAGCTTCTAACTCCACCTGGAGCGTGTTATTTGTTTTGCAAAAATCCAGCGCTCCCGCTTCATCAGGTCCAATCAGCGCAGGGGGGTGTGAGATCTGACTGTCAATCACAGGTCGTGCACACGCCACAGATCCCCCCTCACTCGCGCACGTTAATATCACATGCACACGCCACGCCTGAAGTTCGCCTGGAGATTGCATGAAGCGTGATGGCAGAGAGAAAATCTACTAACAAGCTTCCAATTCCTCGGTTATTGCTATCTATGGATAGATTAGCCAGGGCAGCCTACCTCCGATTCCATGGTGTTGATAGATGCTGAAGAGACGGACGCGTTCACAGAAAATCAGGTACACACGCACAGTGACGCACTGACGAGCACGACCTCGATGGGAGGGTGCTCGCTGGTAGTGGGGAGGGGCATGAGAGTTGTAAACATTCAAAATTTTGGCTAATCGACCCAATCTGCCAGACTTGCCGACGGCAGCTTTAATGTATCTTTCCTAAATAAAAGTATTAATTTCCTTTAAAAAGAAAAATCGTACTGACCCCAAACTTTTGAAAAGAAGTGAATGACCGACAGCAACTTACTCAGGTCTCTAGGAAGGTCCAGACGCAGTCGAGGGAAAATACCCTCTCCTCTTACAGTAATGACTTCAGTCTCATAAAAGGCCACTTGCAACTGAAAGGTCTTGTGAAACACTTCTGGAATTCCTGGAAGGTAGTATACACTGAGCCTCATTTCTGCATACGGCTCTAGGTGACCCTTCAGAAGAAACACAACCATGACACATGATGCACTTGGGCCACAAATTTGATAGGAAGAAAAGTAATCAGTGTTTTAAAACATGAAGAACATCTCACCTTGCTGGGAATGATGAGAGGCTGACCAGGTAACAGTTGCTCAAGAAAGACTCCTGGTTCTTCAGTTAGAGAAGAGAAATCAAATCCAACTTTCCCTGTGTTCTTCAAAATGAGCTCTGCTTCAGCTACATGGTCAAACAACTATGATTATAGGGGGGAAAAACAGAACAAAACATTTCATTTATACAGATTGCTGCTGAATTAATCATATTGCTATTTTGTTGAAAGTGTGAAGTTACCTGTAAACCAAAGTCAATGTAATTTGTGTCCAGTGTATATGAAACAAAAGAAGCCTGACCCTTGAGTGTGATCTCATAGGTGGGCCCTCCTTCCACCTCACACAATGCCAACACATGCGTGCTGATGTCAGCGTGACCAAGAAATGAGAAGGTCACCAGCTTGGTGTCACCAGGCTGTAGTTCCCCATACAGTGAGGAGATATCAAACACCTATGAAATAGATGAGAATGAAAAAGAGCAGCTTCAAAATGTATAATACTTTTAGAGAATATATCAACATATTGGGATGAACGCAAGGTTATACGGACCTCTTTCACACTCACACTTGGATGCCCATTGGCTGTGAGATTGATGGGTTTGAGCTCTGTGCTCACTGGCCGTGTTGAGTAGGTCCTATTCTGCTCTTGTCCACTACCATGATGCAATTCATCCTCTTCCAATTGAGGCATGATTACATCAGTCTCCCTGCAAAAATATAAACAATGACACATTATTAGTAGTTTTCACCAATCATTAGATCTCCATCTCTCTAACTTCACGTTCTTGTTCCGCCTTAAGGGTCAGGCGGAAACTAAATTGAGTCAAGATGGCCGTTAATTACAGAAAGCATTAAATAATTGAACAGGTGTAATTTATCAGAAGAAAAGTTAACACAGAAAATCTCAGGCTCTGAAGAAAGGGAAAAGAAAAGACTAAGTGCCTCATTCAGAATAGGTGTTGATGGAATCAATGTGTCATCATATTTTGCTTTCAGAAATAAAGCAAATCAAAAATGTTGTAAAAACTCTTCAGATGGAAGGTTGTATTGAAGCTGAGCAGGCTGGGACAGTGGGTGTCATTATAAATGGAGTCAGCAGGGGGCACTGTTAATCAAAAGATGTAACTTCATTTTTTGATAAACCAGGAGGCGATTGCTTAGTACAGATAATGAATAAGCTCCACAGGACCCCTGGAAATTAAAAACACCAGTCATATCTAGAAAAAAAAATCCTTCTAAAATCCATCTGAAAATGTACAACTTTTGTGCTTGAATGGTATTTGTTTTAAAATGTGTGCGTGTTCAACAACATCTCTAGAACCAGGTTGAGGGCATAGAACAAATGACAGTGCTGAGAGCGTTTCAGATACCAACGCTGTGAAGGGAAGTCTGGTGCAGGTGTTCTCAAAGGCTGAAGTCTCTCAAGAGACATGTGCTGCCAGAAACGCTCGCTACGCTAAACAAACGCACAGATAGCGCCTCACTTTTACCTGCCCTTCTCGATATGAGTGCGTACGTGATGGGTGCTCTTGAGCAATCAAATTATTCTGTAGGAGGCTACGCTTCGTTCTCTCATTATCAACTTGGAGAACCAGTGAGGAGCTGAGGTAATACTCAAAGGTCTGCTAACATGATGAGATTCGGGTAAACATCCCCCTTTATATGTATCCTCATAATTCCTGCTTATTATAGGAGAGGCTTCAGGGAGTTGTCAGCCTCTAGTATCACACAGAAGCTGTTCTCAGACCTGTTTGGGTCCATCTTGCCGTCAGCTTCTCTCTGCTCTAACAGCTCCCTCTGCGCCTCCCCACTCTCCTTTCTTTTCCCCCCAGCGTCTCCTTCAGTCCCCTGGCTCGTCTCGTTAAAAAACCTACCAGAAAAGAGGGAAAAAAGTAATCAGTCTTATATCAGCCGCAGACACCACAAGAAACTGTCCATCAGCAGGAAATCCGCCATGTGCCGGGAGCCCGAATGGATCAACCAAGTGGTCCAATAATAGCGGCTTCGCTCTTGGTTTAATTACTGATAGGCTTTTAATTAGCAGGCTGGACAATGCATGTAAAAACCCTGCGATAATGATAGGAAAGGTCATAGTCTTATTGGATCATGCACGAGGTGGGAAGCAAATAGTAGTGTGGAAAGTGATTAATCTTCACTGGCTTGCACTGCAGCCCACGGAGGATATATCGATTAATCCGACGCAGGACATGGCAGCCACTACAACAATTTAAAACTATAAAAACTCAACCCAAAGCTATCAACAGCTGAGATTTAAAATGAAGCGTTGTGTAAACTATTTTATTTTCCAACCAGGAGACCATGAGTGTGTCTGTAAAGCTGGAAGTGTGTTAAAGGGTAACTCTCACCAAAATGCAACCTAGGGTCTTTTTGTTAATCTACCACAGGCAAACTTTCATTTAAAAGCATAATTAGATGGTCAATCGTTTTTGGTCAAATTGCCTTTTGAATGGGAGTAAATAGGGCACTTCTATGATAGCATCAAAAATCGCTATTTTTAAAACACTAAGAAGGCTCGACACAACATGAAACTTTGCTCAAAGTATCACCAGGGGCTCTACACATGAACTCGAGCAATGAGAACATTGTTTGTGTACACAGAGTTTACTAAAAAGAAAGATTTTGAACAACTCAATGTAGCTGTTGTTGTTTCTGTCCGCCGGCATTTTGACAGTCAAAAATAGTCTATATATAATAGCCCCTGGTGATACTTCGAGCAAAGTTTCATGTTGTGTCGAGCCTTCTTAGTGTTTTAAAAATAGCGATTTTTGATGCTATCATAGAAGTGCCCCAAGCACTCCCATTCAAAAGGCAATTTGACCGAAAACGAAAATACGGTAAAACTTAAAAGTGGCGTTTCCATTCTAATTATGCTTTTAAACGAAAGTTTGCCTCGGGTAGATTAACAAAAAGACCCTAGGTTGCATTTTGGCGAGAGTTACCCTTTAAATATACGGACCTATAAGACGAGATGAAAAACGCACATTGTTGCAATAATTAAATGTTCATTAAAACATGCTGTCAAGTATAGCAAAAATACAATGAGAATTAATTTTTTTCGCAAGATATTAACAATTCACTACTATGTTTATTTATTATTGGCTTATTTCAAATAATTTAATCATACAATGACACAACAATGTCAAGAATTGTCCCGCTTGTACAGCTGAATCTGAACAGTGAAGGATAACTGGTAAATTGAATTAATTCGACCTAACGCATCCTATATATTTGAGATTAATCAGATAAATACTGTATATACAACATAAATATATAGGGCCCTATCTTGCACCCAGCGCAATTGACTTTGTACAGCGACGCATGTATCATTCCTATTTTGCACCCGCGCACAGCGGACTTTTCCCTCCACAGACGCACGTCGGTTAACTAAGAAATACACTTGTGCTCGCGGGGGTGGTTCAGCGCAAAGAGGAGGCGTGTTCCGGCGCAAACGTTCCCTCATGCTATTTTGCACGTTTAGAAAACAATTCCACCACTAACCGGAAAAATCTAGTTTAAAGTCAGTGGCGCCTTGCGCATGTTATTCATATGCTATTTTAAGGGCGCATGCTTGGCCATAATCAATGTAGCGTGTGCACAACGCGCATACACTTTGATTCTCTCAATAAGAAATATAGATAGATAGATAGATAGATAGATAGATAGATAGATAGATAGATAGATAGATAGATAGATAGATAGATAGATAGATAGATAGATAGATAGATAGATAGATAGTTTATTATAAAAGCATACATCTAGCTTACACATTTACCCAAATTATCATACGCCTGTTTAACCGAAGTTAATTTGGGTGTTTCTCCATCCCCAATGTCACTTCTCTGTGTTTTACGGCCCTGACGAGAACGTCGGTCTCCTAGGCTGTGAACCGCTCCTGGCGTGCGTCTGGCAAATCCGCCGTTATAATAGGAATCCGCTATAGAATAAGCGCGTCTTCTCTTAAAGGGAATGTGAGATGACGCTCTGATTGGTTTATTTCACGTTACGCCCAAACCCCACCTATGAATAATGAAGCTACTTCAGACCAACCCATTTTAGATTTGCGTCGGGCGCAAGAGTCATTTATCCCGCCGGTATAATAGCAACAGCGCCCAAGACCCGCCCACAAAGTTACTTGTGTTTCGCGCTTGATACTTGCGTTTCAGATCGTTAAAATAGGGCCCATAATATTACAACCGTATCTGTACAAAATAATGGATAATGCACAAGTCATCCAAACCGTTTACATTTTGGAGAATCGGTGGATAATTTGTGAGAATTTGTAGCTCATTCATTTGTTTTCGAGTGATCTGTTTATGCCCCACTGATTGCTAGGTTTAGGGGAGGACCTTTGTTACTTTTCTAAAAAATCATATATTTCCATACGAACCACATTGTAAAAATTCATGGGAAATCATCACCTTGTAAAATAGTTAAGTTTTCTCATGAGAGAATGAGTTGGCTAGTCAGAATGTAAGTCTCTTCACAACACACTGATGATGAATTACTAAAAAACATTCACAACATTGTTTTTAAATTGTAAACTCAATGTTATTTTAGGAGATCAGGTTTTACATCAAAAATGTTTTTTTAACATGTTTGTGCTAAATGTTGATAAATGTTTAATATATAAAATGTTTGAATAATTGGTCTAGCGCTTTTTTAAATAAAAGATTATTTTCAATAACTAAAATGTTATGGTATTTTAGTCAGAGTAAAATGGATTAAAATGACATCTATAATTACAGAATATGACTTAATTTAAATTATGTCTTCATTAAAAGACAAAAACTATGACTATAACGACTAACACTTCATTTAAATATTTTCATTTTAATTGAAATTAAACACTGGTTCGACTCTAAAGACTAACTCAGTTTCTACAATGGTTCCACTATAGGGCACTGAATGCTCTGTTTTAAAACACAGAGATCAAATGTTTGAGATCAAATGTTCTAAGTTGCTCCAAATGTTTGAGATCAAATGTTCTAAGTTGCTCCATTTGAACACCTTAGAGACTGTAAATGCTGATGACCCATTATTTAATCACATGCTTCTCCACTATTCACTCCAATCAGCAAAGTGTGAGATGTCAGCTGCATCAGTCTGTCATACATCATCACCCGTTTATTCAGTTATAGCAAGCTATTGCATTTCCTCTCAGGGCTTGGAAGGCTTCACTGGACATCTGTCTGTCTTTAACATCTGAGTGCTGAAATAAAGCATCGATTGCTTAATCTTTAGAGGCTTTTTGTTTAATTCCCTCCAATTTATTTATTTATTTTTATGTTGTTGTTTTTTTTGTCAACAGAAAATCAATACTCCTTGAACATTTCTCTCAAGAATTCGCTTATGCAGCCTCTGAATTGCTAAATATCAGCTTAAGTCCATACAGTCTATCCCTGTTTCTGCAGTGGACTACATTAAAATGCACTGGCTTGGAATTAAAGCACAGCACAGCCAAATTCATTCTTTGGAGAGGTGTCCCTGTGCTCCTAACCATTTTAATCAATGCCAAAGGACTACAAATCACATTTTATGGACATAAACTCTACTTCAAACATTCTTCAAAATATCCTCTTTTGTGGTTCATGAGGGAGAGTAAAAAATGCCAGATATTTCAATTTTGGTTTTAAGTTTAGATTTATTATTTGATACTCATGTTTGTGTTGTTCCTACCCAATATGGCATTGCTGTCGGTCTACCAGGAAGGCCCAATGGTAGGAAACACAGAGTGGGCTGCAGTTGGTCATGGTGAGCTTGAGACGGGATTTTGTGTTGTTGAGAATGCAGCCAAAGTCCAATGTGGTGCTGGAGAACTTGAGATTAGGGAAGTGAACCTCACCCCTCAGCACCACCTGATCCTGCTGAGGGTGGCCATGGTAGCAGAACTCCAGCACGTCCTCAACCACACGGGTGAGACGGTCCTTTCGATACATGGGGTTGAAACGCACCCACAGCTCTTTCTGAGCTCCAACTGCCAGCACCAGACTCTACAGAAAGAGTAGAACTATTAGACTCCGCCTGAAAGACCAAAACTTCAGATGCACGGGTCAAGTAATGGAAAGCATTAAAATCTTACCTGCACACTTGCATGCATGTGCAACAATAGGATAAAATAAAATAAATGCCATTTTAAGTTTTTTATTTTGCTTTTGGAAGCAATAATTAATGACTCCCACTACAATGCAGTTACACTTGCCATTACTGGTAAACAAACAGCAACTATACTTAACCTGTTTACCTTTGAGGTTGTAAACAGTTCATCTCCGTCATAATCACACAATCCAAAGGGCTCACACAGGGTCAGTTCCATAGAGAGGTTCAAGGAGGACACACTCTTTAGAACCAGCCTCTGATACAGTGGAACCAGAGACATATCTGGAGCCTGTGAGTCAGACAAAAAGGGGGAGGGGGGGGGGGGGGGGGGGGTTGTAGGGGTTAGATAAAACAAAAGCAATAAAACACAAAATACAACCGTTCAGTTTGGGGTCAGTAAAACTTTTTTTTAAAGAATTAATACATTTACTCAGCATGGACACATTTATAAAATATGACAGTTAAGATATTTATAATGTTACAAAGGATTTCTACTTCAAATAAATTCTGTTATTTTTATATTAAGCTGCACAACTGTTTTCAACATTGATAATAATAAGAAATGTTTCTTGAGGACCAAATAAGCATTTTAGAATGATTTCTGAAGAATCATGTGACACTGAAGACTGGAGTAATGATGCTGAAAATTCAGCTTTGAATATTTACAGGAATAAATTACATTTATGAAATACAAAAATTTTGAATTGTAACATTTCACAATATTACTGTATTTTATAATCAAATGAATGCAGCCTTGGTGTGCATAAGAGATTTTTTCTAAAACATTTATTTCTTACCAAATATCTTACCAACCACAAACTTTTAAACGGTACTTTATATTTAAAATGGCAATACACAAAATCTACTGTGACCATGCAAAGTACAAACTTGCACAGGGACTGAGACAGAATAGTTCTGAAACTTTAGTAATATGTAGTGAGGATGTGATATTGAGACCAGTTGTTATTATTAATGCTATTAGACACAATATAACTTGCAAGGACAAATATCAGTTATTTTTGCATGTTATTGCCAATACTTAAAAGGCAAAATTCACTCTTTTATCGCAGTCTGAGTTTTCCCTCATCATCTCTCTTTCTCCCCCATTCCCTACTCGCTCTCTTTAATTGCTTTATTCCTCCAAGCTCTACTAAGGGAGCATTCAGTAAATCTAGCAGCATGGGCTGTCAAAACACAGACGAATGGGACAGAGTCAGATAAAAAGAATGCCACAGAAATAAATTTGCATTTTTAGTTCTAAGATGCAGACATACAAGGTGCCTGAAAACAGCTGCCAGAAGATGTGTGTGAAGAAGTTTATGAAAATATGTATAGCTGCAGCAAAAATGTGAGAGAACAGGAATCTGACAAGGCGGGTGGTGTTGTGTGTGCAAATGTGTGTGTGTTGAAAGAGAGATATTGAAAGTGAAATTTTCATTATAATGATGGTTCCTCCTGAGCTCACTGTGCTTATTCTACAGCTTTTTTTTAAAAACAGAAGAGGACCAGAGATGCCAGGGCATCAGTGCTGAGCTGTGAGCTGGGGTTCAAATGAATTTGCCATCTCATCTCACTTACAATCATTTTGCGAAAGAGAAGTACATTTGGACGGCTCATTTGAATGAGTTGGACATAACAGCTGCATGGTTTTACTGTCAATACTTGAGGCGGCAATCTATTTTTAATTTCAATAGACCATAACATTTGTCCATTTGTCCTCAATCTTGTATTTATGCAGTCAAGTGACTTACAAATGGATTGAAATTGATTGATTGGATGAACAGACAATATATATCTCTTCTGTACTTTTCATAAATTAGGCTTAATTCCTTTACAAGAGAACAGATAATTGCCTCAATCTAACCACACACTGCAGACAAATTTTTTCTGTGCTTCATAAAAAGTGAAAGGACATTTGATAAAAGGGTACATGTTCAGCCACTGAGTTACAGCAGAGATAATGGACCTGACATTTAACATACACACACAATACAATATTGACAATATGAGTAATTAAAGGGATATTTCACCCAAAAATGATCATTCTATTATCATTTTACTCACACTCATGTCAGTCCAGAACACAAAAGAAGATACTGTGAAGAATTTTGGAAATGGTTTAGGTTCCACTGTATGAAAAAAAAAATCTGAATATCTTCTTTTATGTTCCCCTGAAAAAAGAAAGTCACACAGGTCTGGAACGACATGAGGGTGAATAAATGATTACAGTATTTTAATTTATGGGTGAAAAATGAAAATATTTCTTAATATTAAATATCCCTTTAATATTATGAAATGGGTTAATGTGGTTGCGGTTTTGCAAGGATGAGGAAATGAGAGCCAAACTCATTTAATATAAAAGTTTAAACCTTTACAACTCACCTGTATTAAACATGAAAATGCGACAAAATAACACTAGACGTATGCATTTATGACACCAGTTAATGCATTAACTTTGGCACCCCTCAAAAAATAACAAAAAAATTACAAAATTGAAAACAAAGCAGAAATAACAACTAAATAAAAAATTATAAACTGTAAGAGTTGGATAAGTCACTCTAAAAAGTAACGAATTACTAGTAACTAATTACATCTTCAACAGTGTAATCCGTTTACTGTACTAATTACTCTCTCTACTTTCTAAATTTCATATCAACCACGACCACTTGAACAATACAAGGATAGACATAAAACTGCTATTTTGATTCTTTCAAATAAATAATATAAAATTGCATAAATTATTCTTAAACTGACCAAAGTATTTAAAGAGAAAAGGATACATTAAAAACATATTTTTAACATTAGATGTTACATTTCGGTGGTAATCTACTATTGTTCCATATAGAATCGTTCTATAGTCACTATTTAATACAATCACATCAGAAGTACCTTTCCTTTCCTTTTTCAAGGGAAAAGTAATTAAATTACAGTAATTAATAACTTCGTGATGAATTACACCCAACACTGACTATCATAGTCCTTGATGGTAGAGAGATTTTTGCAAACCTTTTCCACATTGAAGCTGATTTCTTTGGAGGAGATGTCTACTGCTGGGGAGACGAATTGGCATGTGACGTCAGTAGTAATGATGCACTCTCTCACATACTGACGCCCGACAACAGCATAGCATACAAGTTTTTCCGTAACCACCTGCAATTTATAAACACACATTTAAAAAACACATTTATACATATAACTTTTTTCATATTCTCAATTTATGAATGGATGTGAATCATCTTTGAAAGTTAAATTTTTAAGAAACCCAGCTCAGCTTTGCACTAAAACTCAGAAATGCAATAAAACAGAGCCGTTCTCTATGATGCTTGAGAGCCGGCACACCGACTGATGGCTATGCAATGCAGCAGCCCAGCGTGGGACGCAGCAGGGCAGGCCTATATTCACTTCTCACCTTCTCTCATCTCTAATTTACCATTAAATCAATAAGGACTCAAGGAGGCATGCATCTCTGTAATGCTCTAGAGAGAAGTCAATGCATAGCTCCATGCGTCTCCACTAAAAGAGGATTAAGTGTGGCTTTCAGGACCTTCATCACCATAGTATTCAAACTTTAGCAGGTTGTGCCGGAACCGCTGTTGGCCAACATATTTGAAATTGTTGCAAGGAAAGCAGTCTAGTTATCAGTTAGAGACGATTCATTGCTGATGCACATAAGAAAAAGTTCTGATATCGGTACCTTGGGGACATCAGAGGAGCCCTCTAGCAGCATGTCAGCCGAGTGGCCAGGAGGAAGTAATAAACGTGCAGGTGATAAGCTGAAGACAGGGCCTCCTTGATCTGAAGTTTGAAGGCTCTTGCTTTTTTTGTTCCTAGACTTGTTAGGTGACAGAATGTCTCTGTTGTGAAACTGTGGAAACCCCTCTGTGGTCCATAATAGTTGGTGAGTGCGACGTCCTCGATTAGTAATTCTGAAGGCATACCGACATGGGCCGGAACTAGAAGACCAGAAGATTTAATAATTTAACTGAACATGAAGTTTTGTGAAAAGCGGTATTGTAAATGGCAGAATTCAAGGACAGACATTGGCGTTGTTTTACCTGAAGTGGGTTCCCAAATCCAGGCTAGGAGCCAATGGACGGTCAGAGACTATGGTGGTGCCCTTTCCTTTGGCCGACACAGGAATGTAAAAATTTTGGCTGTCCTGGATTTCCAGAAACAGTTCATCCTGGAAGGGCATGGTGTCATTCAGATGGGCTATCAACTTCAATTCCAGACTTTCCTTTGGAGGAATTTCCCCTTCACTGTGATCCACACGCCAGTGAGACCTGTTCCTCACCTATCAACATTCACATACACAATATAGCACAAAATCACTAATTCCATTGTGTAGTTTAAACATACAATAGCCAAAAAGGATAATAACATTCTAATAATTCCATACATATAATGTTTAAACGACATATTAATCACAATGCTCTCACCCATTTAAATCTTGCTATATATATATATAAATAAATAAATGCACTACCATCCAAAAGTTTGGGGCTAGTAATATTTTCATATATTCTGTTTGAATATTAAAAATGTAATTTATTCCTGTGATGGCAAAGTTGAATTTTAGCACTGTTACTCCAGTCTTCAGTATCACATGACCCTATCAAAATCAAGAAACATTTCTTATTATTATCAATGTTGAAAAGTTGGGCTGCTTAATATTTTTGTGGAAACAATTTTTTATTTTTTTATTCTTCAGTTAATCTTACCCCAAATTTTTGAACGGTAGTGTTAATTATTTAGCAACTTTGGTCTTAATGAGCAACTAAGCTAATTTGAAGTATACTCTTCTATCAGTTACAATTGTGACCAATAATAACCACTTACTTTCACTAATTTTTCTTAAGTGTTTATTTTACTGGCCATGAGTAAAATACAAATGCTCACCTAGCTAGGAATACTTTGGGATCAAATGGGTTAATATACAGAAGTGACAACCTAAAGCATTCTTCATACATCAACTTCATACAATATACTGTATAGTCCAAGTCACATAAAAAAAAAAAAAAATCACAAGCAAAAAACAATGGTAAACTCCCTTATGTGTGTGGACTGATTCTTCTGTCTTATGTAATGTCCAGGGGAAATTATCCCACAGTGGGTACGTTTTCTAGTGGGTAATGAGAAATATTAATGATCATTCCCTCCCGGTTGGCTCCAACACAAGTAACTGCCACTCAAAAGCCAACCATTAAGCAACATCTTATCTCAGTCCTGTAATTGAACAAGGTTTAAAATGAGAAGCTATGTAGTGATAACATGTAAACATACAGTTTGTGTGTCTATATGCCTTGTGCTGCCAGCAGGATTCTCTTTATCTGAAGGGAGTAGAAAAGACTGGCGAAAGTATAAAGGAATTGGAATTATGTATCCGTTTTATAATGAGTACTGAATGGCTGATAGAAGAACAGTACTGTTTGTACTTTAACTGACCCAAGAGTCTGAAATCTGGCTAATACTTCCACTGCGTCGGAAATCGAATTCTATGCAAATATACAGTACGGAAAAAGAGTAGTATGTTTGAATACATAGTAACTATTCGTAAAAACAGTAGGTGAAAAGTACCCATATAACCTACTACTTCCACCAAGATTCAGGAGTGTGCATTCAATCAATCCCATGAGGCCACGGGAGAGGATTTATGAATGGCAGACTCAACTGTAGTCCACATGACAGTAACAATATGGTGAATGTACGTAGTACATCAATATGTATAGTACATACAAGAACAAACTTCATCAGTCGTGAGGTAAATTCTAATTCCAATGTACTGTAGTACCTTCTCAGACAATATGCTTATACAATGGGGTATTGGGATATAGGATATGCATAAGCAGTTTTTTCCTCTTTCAAACCCCATATGTTAAGCGCCTCCTCTCTGTCCTACTTTTTCTCCCTACTTTCATTATTTCCTTTTATTTCCTCATAACGAGAAATAAACCAATGTGAAAAAAGTGAAAGCTTGTCTTTGCATGCAAAAGTGAAACCCACCAGCTGCTTAATTTGTACCACTGCTTTCCATAACTGTTGGCGGAGGATTCAAATCAATTTTCATAATGCGGCCAAATGATTGATGTCCTGCACATTAACTTTTAATTGGGATTTTCTGACTGAGTAAAGAGAACTGGTGTTGGTGTGTTAAGGGATTCTGATTAATAGTGTTTTATTTATCTTAAGAGTGTGGCTCATCCTGATGGCCGAGTATAGCTTTTGGCACATTTATCATCATTTCCATTATGCTCTCCTTTTACAGTCTTCATAGGCAAAAACTAAGTGAGCAGACTGTAGAGAGGAAATTGAAGGATAAGTATTTCCCATTTCAGTGTGCACAATCTAAGACATTAAGATCATCAGAATGTACATTATCCCACTTAATACATGGCTGCAATTCAGTAGTCATTAGATAGACTTTTTTTTTTTTACGTACTGTATTATTTTATTATTATTTTACAGTTTATTTTGAACTGTCCAATCAGAATCAAGTATTCCAGAAAATCATGCAAACACCTCATGAGTGAATTGGTAGCTGACTTTTTCATTACCAACTCCTCAAACTGATATGACCTCTGAGTCACGCAGGAGCTATATATTTGTGTGTGGCAAAGTGTGTTTGTGAGGCAGACGGTGTGTTAGAGGCCAATCAGGGGGAGCCACGCTCATATCTCATATTCACTCAACTGTGAGCCATAGCAGAGCCACATGAATAATTCTGGAGAAATACACTGAATCTGATCATCAGAGGTAGTAAAGGGTTTTGGTAAAACTTTATATAAGGTTCCCTTTTAAATATGTTGTAATTCCAAAGAAATTCATAACATATTGTTGCATAACCATGATCCTTTAGAATGCAATAGTATGTCTTTAAATTTACAAAAGAAGTTTGCCAATGGCTTATGCTTCAACACAGTCATCACCAGCAGTAGGCTGCCCTTGGAGGAAGAAAATTACAAATTCAGTATTCAGCAAGGAGGAAACGCCTTTGAGCAGGTAGAGGTTAGAGAGAGGGCCCTATCATTTGAACTGCGCCGGACAAAAGGAGGTCAGCAGGGAGACATAGATCACTCCGTAAGTCTTCATATGAAAGAGAAGTGGCAAAGCAAGTGGGAGAGAGATAAAGGAGGGGAAGACAGAGAGACGAGCCGGTCGATAGGGAGCTAGATCGAGGTTGGGGCGATTTCCCCTTGAGAGAGGAATCAAGTAAAGAACAAGCCAGCTGAAATTTCAATAATCAGATCAGACCTGCATTAGAAGGTTTAACACCATTGATTGCTTTAAACTTCATCGTGCTGTAGAGCTTTACAATGGAACCAAAAGTCAGTCTCAGGAGAGACATATCTTTCCGAAAAACTCACAATACTTGTTTATCAGAAACTACATGAACAGATGGACGCATAAAAGCGAAAGACTGCGTTGTGAGTATTTTCAATTCACGACGCACTGCTGTCAGCATCTGCCTGGCACTCAGCCACGCTATCGAGCGCCTGTAATGAAATTCAGGATCGACTAAAGCTGGAAAATGTTTAGTAAAAACTCTGGGCTTATAAAAGTCCTCAGCCTTGGAGGAGAAGACAGGATCAGTTTACCAATGAGTGTCGACACATAATCTAGGATGCCCATAAAATATCTGAATGAGTTTGTCTATATATGTGTCCAAGTCTCTTGGTGTATGTGTGTGTGGTTGCATGCAATCCTTCCATGGACTAATTAAACAAAGCCTAATGCTTATTTATCAGTGCTGAGAATCAAGGAGCTTATTTAATGTAAAGAGCGACCAAAACGAAAAATGGAAATTAGGAGAAATTAGGATTTATAAAAGGCATACAGTATGAGGGTATTACTCTAATCTAATCTAAAAGAACATTCACAAGGCATGGAGACAAGACCATGATATTGGACCCAGAGTAAGAAAACAGTAGAATAGGCATCAGGTGAGGAAACTGACATTACAAGGGCAAAGGGAAACAGTACCAAAGCTTTTCGTCCCTTCTGTTGCATTAGAACCCACCATTTGAGCAAAGAATCTGGCTGGAATTGGGGAGTCGTTTGACAGCTGCAAAGTCCTTGTGACATCAGTCAGCACGGGAATGCAGCCAAAGTTCAGCTTGGCAGCAGTGACAGAGACGGAAGGTCCCTGGCCAACACAGGACAGGAGGAGCTCCTATGGAGAAAAGGATTACACATATCAAAGATTTTTAGCGAAAATGTTGTGATGTTCCACCGAAAGAAAGTAAACCGAAGACTGTGAGAGAAACCGCTTTGATAACAGATCTATTACCAGCCAAGATATAAACTCTGACAAAGAGAAAAGGCAATGTACAAACGAAATGATCCATTTCAATCATTTTAATGTAAACAGTGGCTGATGATTGATGATAGTGTTAGTACAGAAAAAGGGAGGCTGTTTAGCGCAGCATCTCACGTAATAGCTGAAGAGAGGAACCATCTCTTATGTGAAAATGCAGCAAGGATTCTGATTCTAAAGAGTCTTTGACACATTCTGGAACTCTGTTTCTAATACAGGTTGTTTGCAAATATTGCATTAATCATTGACACATGGGTAATTTTTCTTTTTTATTCAATACACTAGCTGTTTTAATTAAACGATATCTTAAAAATTGTTGGAGCAACCAACTGCAGGAAGAACATAGTCTAATTACAGTACATTTTTGCTGTCACATACATGTAATTTATGCATTTGGAAAATGCTTTATCCAAAGCGAAAAAACTGTATATTGCATTTAAGTAATACATTTTATCAGTTCATGCACTCCCTGGGAATCAAACCATTGACTTTGGTTCAATTGAACATGAGTAAATTTTTTTATTTCTTTATTTTTTTTTACATAAATGCAGTCTTGGTGAGCATATAAGACTTCTTTCAAAAACATAAAAAAATCTTACCGACCCCAAACTTTTGAGTGCTAGTGTAAAATATGCACTTGCCGTAATGTCATACGTAGACAAATACTCACCAATGGTGGGTCTTGACAGCCTAGTATAGCAATGTGAGCTGTTTCCTGTAGGCTGCCCACTGTCTTGGCCTGAAGAACTATTGGAATCTGTTCTGTGCTATACGGTTGGATGACCCCTCGTGCGTGAGGACTGGAATAAAGAAGAGCAGGGTCTTCCTCATATGGCTGCAAACAGAAACGTGTGTCATATGCTTGAAAACCAAAATACATATCTCTAATGTCTGACCTAGAAAATTGGAAAGGGATGCAATAGAAAACGCAATAAATTTTACTTGATTGGGAGGAATCACCTGAGGCAGAAGTCCATAGCACGCAGGAAGGTCACTATCATTAATGAGCTCAAATGATTGCTCATAGGGATGACCCAGGAAACAGTGCTGGAACTGAAGATCTGGGTTCTTGAGGACCACATCAGGCACAACACATCTACCGGAACAATCAAGAGATAAGTTTTGTGCAGGGAAAACAGCAAGACCACTTTATTTCCCCGATGAAATTGTATTACCTAGCTTTGATTGGGAGAGCTAAAACCTCCTCTCCAACACTTTGAACATCCAGCACTAAAGCCAGATTGTAGTCTTGCACCGTGTTGGAGCAAAAGGTTAACTGAAAAACAAACACACATACACTACTGTTCAAACGTTTAACATTTATTTATGTTTTTGAAAAAAGTATCTTATGCTCACCAAGTCTGCATTTATTTGATCAAAAATACAGTAAATCATTGCGAAATATATTTTAAAATGTAATTTATTTCTGAGAAGGCAAAGCAAAATTTTCAGTAGCCATTAATCCAGTCTTCAGTGTTACGTGATCCTTCAGAAACCGCTTAAATATCATGATTTGGTGCTCAATTTCTTTTTATTATCAATGTAGAATGTTGTGCTAATTCATATTTTTGTGGAAACAGTGTTATTTTTTCCAAGGATTCTGTGATGAATAGAAAATAAATAAATAAACATTTATTTCAATTAAAATTTGTATGTAACAATGTTAAAGACTTTATTGTTTTAGTATTTACTAATTTAATGCATCCTTTCTAAATAAATATTAAAAAGTATTAATTTCTTTCAACAACAACAAAAAAACAATCTTACTGACCCAAATCTTTTGAACGGTAGTTTACTGTATATTCTTCATAAGATTTTATATCTCCGTATTTAATTTATAAAACAACCCCACTTAAATATATCATTGTTTAAATCACTATTATAAAAGCTTTGAACAGATTTAACAGCTGCATGTCTAAATATAGTGCTCACGTAATTCCAAACTGTTCAGACTGCAGTATTCCTCTCCTTGCAGTGCTTTAAGTGCTCTGAAACCTCACATATGGGATCACAGACAACTGTCACCACGAAATGTAACCGCCTGAGAAGAACGGAAAAGTACTCTCCAGGTGCGTTTCTTTTATTATTCTAACATGTCTGGGAGGCTGCCGGCCAGCTGTGTGATGCATCTGGGAATATTGTCCCATTACACTAATACGACTAACCACAACCCCCTAATATGTATTCTTGTGCTGGGGTCTCATTAGAGCACAGTGAGCCACACTCTTGTCACAGACTGGGAGAGGCACATTTGCACACTGACAGGAGACACCCACATCCACAGGAAGCACAAAGACAGGCGGACACATCCAACAGATTAGCCCTCCAAAGTGCTGACAGCTCCCATTGATGGGAAAAGACCAGCACATGACAGGTACGCAAGGTACCTGGCAACCAAAGGAGCATGGGTGAGATATTCACAGCCCTATAGAGAGAGAGAGAGAGAGGCTGGAGATACTGTTCTCATTTATCACCTTTTCCAATATATTCCACCTCCCGTTTTTCTATTAATGGAATACAACAGCCCTTTTTTTTAAAGTCCAAGCTGTCTGAGGTTTAACAGGGATTAAAGGTCTGCTCTGAACGCACGTTTAAGGCTGCACTTAGTTTTAAAGACCAAAGTTTCTCGTCTCTAGAGAGACTGTTGATGTTTGTGGCACGGACAGGTCATAGGGAACATCTTGACAGGACACTTCTGCTTTTGCATAGGGAAATTGATTCAAATCGCTTTGAGGTATTCAGCGAGATAATACGTTGACGGGTCGGCTTAGAATCAGAAAGAGCAAACATACCTGGATATTCACCTCAGCCATAGCACGAACTGTGCCTGTGCTGGGTGATAAGATAAACTCTTTCGGTCTTCTTTTGGTTTTGTCTCCCAGTCCCCATTCACTTCTGTTCAGCTGAGTGACCTGGTCCGTGCTGGTACTGCTCGCCAGTCCCGTGCCATCTCCGGGGATCCGCAGTCCAAAGCTCATGGGCACCACTGAAGTGTTGCTAAGGCGACATGTCAGCGTTTGCGGAAACCCTTGGGTGAGTGATAGAAGATTCCTGATTACACAACTAATATGCAAAACAAGGATTAAACACTAACATTGATCCTGATTGATGAAGTGGAGAGTGCAAGTTCATTTACCAAAGGACACCTCCCCAAAGTTGAGCTCTGGGACACTGAAGTGGAATGTAGGCCCAATTAAACATCCCCTGCAAGAGATGAAGGGGCAAGGAAACTTTCAAAAAAACAACTCAACAAGAAAAGGGCAATGAAAATGCTGCACCACAAGTAATTATACAAAACTAAAAGGCTGTTGAGGTGAAGTCCAGTGGAACGAGGAATGAGTGGCATTGTTTTTAGATGACAAGGCAGTGGTAGTTGTGGAATGTATACATTCAGCACTTTCAGTGGTAATCCATCTTAATCAAAGGGGACGAGGCTTGTGCTAGTTTGTTTGAAAGATTTCAGTAGAGCTCTGCTTCACTCGTTTAATTAAGGTTCAGCCTGTACAGGTTCATTTAATCAGCCATAAGCTAATGATTAAAAAAAACAAAGAGTGAAGGAGAAACATTGATGTTTTTTGCTAATGGTCATAAGAGGGGATTGATTAAAGGGAAGGATGTACAATTCGGGTCAATCAGACCTCCCTACTATATAGTATTGTATATGAAAAGAGTAAGTCCGGAATTCACAGTATTCATAAAACGGTAGACAGAGGACATACTACTTCAGGGGCGATTTTGAAGTGGGCATCCACTGGACACTTTATTTTTCCCATGAGGCCACAGGAGAAGATTTGTAAATGGCAGTGAAGCGACACAGCTCATGCAGGTGGTAGATCACATTACAATGAAAATGCAATGTACAGTAGTATGTCCGGAATAAATTCCCACTACACAGATTCATACTATATATAGAGTATACTTTTTTACGATCACAAAATAATTACTTATTCAAAAGAAGTACCTACTCAGAGCATAATAAAAAAAAATTGGCTATATATGTATAAATAAAATTGTAAAAAAAAACTATAAAAAGGTTTTAGTATGTTGCCTACCAGGGTGGAATGTGTATGAATAGGACAGGCAATCTATCATAGGACACGGTTGGGTTAATGTTTTAAAACTGCCATTAGTACATAACGGTGGAAAGCAATGGGGACTGGATAGAAACCTGTTCTAGTGTTGTGGAAAATTAGCAATTCAAGACAAAAGAGGTTCATTTTCTATAACAGATACCAAGCAAGACATTTGACTTTTTCATATGTTTAGATGATATTTCATTTATGACAGAATTTGATAAGGTGATAAATTGTGTCTAGCATGAGAGAAAACCAGAGTCTCTTCAGATAAGAACATGATTAAATGCCTTAAACAACATACACTCAAACATTTCTATCATACTATGACCAGCTAAACCTAAAATGAAATCCTTTTGGGAGTGATTTCATCTAGTTTTTAAATGCAATGTGAAATGATTTTCCTCATGGACACAAAAGGCAACGCATACAGAAATGACATAATTGAAAACTGAAAATAAATAAATAAAGAGTTATTATATAATAAAGGGTTCATCTGTGAGGTTTACCTGAATGTGACAATGACGGGCTCAGGGTTTCCCACCACACTGAAGTGTAACTCTTCAGAGATAACACCCAGTTTGTCAGAAGAGAAGTGGACCTCCAGTGTTTTGGAGACTCCGGGTGGGATCATGCCTTCAGAGGGGTTGAAGGAAAAGCAAAGCCCCAGCACTGTACTGGGTTGCACTAGTTTATACGCACCATTTATCAGTCCCTTGTTGCTTAGAAGCAGCTAAGAATAAGACAAAACAGACAGAGAGAAGGAACACAAAAGAAAGAGGGTCTGTATATCTCTCCAGGTTTATGCTTGCACAGACTGAACGTCAATTGTTTCATTCTTTCACCGGTGGGATCAGTTTACGTTGTTTAATCATACACTTGGATACTACCTCAAAAAGAGGCCCATAGGGACAAATCAGACTCAAACAAACAATCCAAAACTTTCAGGACAATTATATTATTGGGATCATCCAAAAGCTCAAATAACAAAAGGAATTGGAAAGCCACAATGTTTGCATAATTCAGCATGGAGTGTATTCAAACTGAGCCAAACATTAGTCTATTTCAAGACTCAGTAATAATAAGGGGATTTATTATTCAATTAAAACTGCTGTTGAGTCCATGCTACATTTGGCAGATTGTGAGCAACATCCTGATTAAATTTGATGTGAGATCCTGCTTGTTATGGCTTCACAGTAATCAATTCTGTGAAGGGTTCTTCTGTTACATCAATAGTTTCTTCCCACCACTACTACAGTACATGCTTTAGTCTGTGTAATGATTTGGAGGAGGTAACGCTAAGTGGTTTTGTCTTTTAGACAGCGTTGAGGGTTAAGAAGGGGACAATAACACTAACAAACTGCAATCATTGCAGCACTCCAATATAAAATGTTTAATTAGTAAAATTTTATGTCAATATGGACGCATTTTGCACCTTTAGTTTGTTATGCAGCTGCTTAAATGTGAACAACTGAATAATAATTATTACAGGATTTAATGGGATACAATGTTACTTAAGCTCAAATTGCTTTTACCATTGAGATTAAAACAAAGACACTACATGAGGTTTCTACAATTGTACCTTATAGCTTTGTTTGGAGCCAATGACAATGTTTCCCATGTCTAGAAAGTCAAAGCTGAACTGCAGTTTTGGGCCTACACCCTCTCCTTGAATGCCGAGTGGCAACCGAGATTCACGACCTGTGTAAGTACAGAGCATTCAAATAAGAAACCAAAAAAAAGCACAGGTTAGCATAATGAAACAGGCTATTAAATTTCACTTGCTACAATATCAACAGTCTGTCTTTCTAGGTCACTACTAATCCAAGCAACCAGAATATTGTCAGACCTTACTCAAACATGCAAATAAATGCAAACCTGATCTCCAGGCCTGCAGATGTTCCTAAGCGCAACATGCAAATATACCAATGCATTGTTAGAAAACAATGCAAGTGTGCATGAGCAGCAAAGCTGGGACAGTGGAAAGTGATTGTTTTTAACACAACATCTGTTATCATGGAGTAACTACCAGTGATTTCACAGTAAACAGTCTGCTGGTAGATCCTGGCTTCCTGAGGTTTAAAGATGATGTTCACCTCTGCAGTGCTGTTGGGCCAAATTTCTCCCTTCTGTAAAACAACAGAAAGTCAAAAGAGAGAACACACACAAAAAATTTTTTTTGATTAATTTCCACATAAGTTATTAGCTATATAAGCATAATGCAAAGTCACTAGTGTGAAAGAGAAGTTTTTAAATATTATTATAATTTAAAATGAGACTTTTTCTATTAAAGAATATAAAAAAATTGTCAGAAGCCAAGTAATGTCTTCAGTGTCACACAATCCTTCGGAAATCATTCTATTATGCTTTTTATTATCAATGTCAAAAATGGTTGTACTGCCTAATATTCTTGTGTAAACCATGACACAAGCAAAAAAAAAAGCCTTTACTGTCACTTTTGAACAATTGAATGCATCATTGCATTATAAAAGTATTCATTACTTTAAGAAACAATCTTACTGGCCCAACTTTTGAATGATAGTGTATATGAAACTAGATAATAAATTACATCAATGTCATATTATTTACCAGTAATTCATGGTAAAGTCATTATTATTACTATTATTATTATGACAGGAGTGATCTGAAAAAAAGACCAAAATGTGTTTGCATGCAACACTACTCCCTGAAGCAGTGACACATAGAAAGTGGTGAAAGCCTAACAATCAGAGCTGGTAACACAAACTTCACAGGTATGATCCCAGCAGGTGATGCATCAATACTTGGGAGATATCAAGGTCCCTTATCACCACTGCACTCTTCAGCAAGTCACTTACAATTAGGGTGCTCTAGGGGGGTTGGCCACAACTGCATTGGATAAAAATGTTTGCTAAATCACTAGTGAACAAACAGCATGTTGAGTCACCAGGCAGTGCTTGACAGAGAGTTGACGGAGCAGGTGCGATCAAGCTCTACTGCATGTAAACAGATGCTCACATCCAAGCAGAGGGGATACTGATCTGTTTTGTTTTGCTTTGTTTTCTTGTCTAAGCCTGCATAAACCTGGTTCGAAAAATCTTAAGGTGAGAGTAAAATCAGAGCAGAAATGAATGGGAAACATTTTCATTTATAGCCATCCTTATAGCTGCATCTTCTTCTTGTCTTAAACATAAAATGTACATTAGATGAAGGAAAATGTGAGGTGCAGAGGAAATGGAATCACTGCAGTATGTCTGTATGTGCCTCTAAGAGGCTGAAAGTCACAGCAAGGTGACAGAATTAACACAAAACAGTGTTGGATGTCTTTTGAAGGGTATGTGATTAGTCATTTGGAAAAACAAAGTGCTGAGCTGGACTTCCTATAGATCGTGTTATAATCAACTGGCACTGTTGCATACATTCTGCCTCAACTGCAGACATGCACAAACTTACAAAGACTCAACTGTAGCAGAAGACCAATCACTAGGTACATAACCAATGCAGAATTTAGGATTAATAGAATTTAGGGATTGCATGCACAAAGTGTTATAAGTAAAAAATGTAAAACTGCCCATTCACAATTAGAATTACCATTTAGTTAAGTAAATCACATTTAACTCTCACCCACATAACAAATCCTCGTGTCTAATTAGAAACAAGCTCAGTATTTTTTAAATTGCTTGGCTGAGTGAAGTGATGTCTAAGTTTGGTTTCCACCATATGTTTAGGCATATGGTTATACGGTACAAGGACATTCTAGGTTTTAGATTTAATTGCTGGTTATGCAATATTGCATCAGGGTAAACTGAAATCTAAAATGCTGAAGCTTGTCATGTGTCTAGTTGTAAGTAACACACCAGGGGTCTCATGATGATGTCCTGGTCATCCAGAGACAAAAGCTGCTGCTGGGTTTGCACAAGCCCCTCCTGGAGGGTATTGGAAAACTGCGAAAGACAAGCTCGCAAAGAAGGATCAGTGTTTTCTGTCAGAAACTGCTCCATCTCATCATCCACTTCTTGATGCAGCTCTGAAGAAAGCCTACAAAAGAAGAACGAAAACAACAGAGAATAAGAGAAAAATGGACAAACACAGCTTGACACATTAAGAGAATAGCTCATTTAAAAAAAAAAAAGAAACTTCCGTCATTATTCATTACCACTGAAAATGAGATTCACTTGTCTCTCGGTTTGAAAAACAAACAAAATGCACCTCAGATGCTGTCAACAGAATTTTTCATTAAGACGTGAGCATGTCACCTCACTTGAATTTAGGATAAACTATAAAGATTTGATCTTTCCAAAAGTATAGTTAGAAAAACTTAAATTATAGCTACAATAAAAACACTTAAAGCTAATAGAGGTTTACTAGTCAAACCTTAATTTGTCCCGTTCCTCTTCCTCCTCAGTGGCAAAGTTCTTCCACTGGTATTGCACAATGGAATCACTCCTGTTCATTATTGCCACTTTCTGGTAGGTAGCTAAAGAGATGTAGGTTTTCTCCAGCATCACACAGTTCTTGTCCAATCCGACATTTATATCTGTGGAATCTCCATAGAGGGTGATTTGGATGTCTTCTCCTAAAAAAAGGAGTCACAAGGTTGACAGATATATCAAAGTAAAAGGTTTGTATGAAGACAGTCTACTGTTAACACAAGACTTACAATATCAATCAAAGAATGAGTATTGATGGGTCATTCTCATTAAACCATCCATTCATTTGTGCCAACCCTGTTACATTTAAAATGTTGTAGGGTTGAATGTTATGAAGTTGAGAGCAAAAAGGGCTAATAACAAGCGTAACTAGCAAATATCATTGTGGCACACAACATTATTTAAAATTCAAAATATAAAAACATGATTTTATTCAGCTTAATAAGGCCAATAAAACAATTTAAACAATGATGGTCATTTAACTGAATGACAGCCAAAAAAAGGACAAAGACAAAATGTGCGTTTTTTCATAAATATTAGGTCTACATCGTCTACATTAACAATGAAAGCAAAATGTATAATTTATGGGAAAAAAACTGCATAATTGTTTGCATTACAGACTAAACGGAGTTAAATCAACAAAATAATGTGCCTTAGTTCAGTATTTTGAATGGGGGCACAAATGGGGCATCAATGGCACGTTTTTAGAAATAGAATCGTCTTATTCCCTAGCAAGCATAAAAGATTTACAACTAGGTAATTGTACGACTGGAGCTGTGTGATCTTTTTTAGTCACCATGGTGGTGGCGCTACATGTAAACAAATAGAGGTCTGTATTCTGCATTTGTTACCATGGTGGAGCTGTGTGCTGCAATGATTGTGAACCTGGTCCATCAGGACAAGAGTTCCCCAATGAAATGTGGTCACATGACCTCGCCAAAACCAATCAGAAGCGAACAAAACACACATAAAATTCAAAACAAAAGCTCAAATCAGAAGTGCTGCTGGCTTACATATATTTACCTGCATTTTGATTTGTTTTACTAGTTTGGCTACATTCAAAGCAGGAGCTTCATGCTTAGTGGACTATCACAGCCCTGCCTTGTCCATAATGTCAGCGCACTTACTCATGCACCCACACAAAGTTGAAAAAAGTATTCAAACGAAACATAAAACAGCAATTGTTTTCACTATAAAATGATATATACCAGGTAAACATTGATCTTGGACTATAAATCTTCTGCTCTGGATATACTGAATTGCATTTGGAATATGTAATATGATTGTGCTGACTGACAAACACAATGCTGAGGAGGATGGGCGCAAATATATGAGACAATTCCTCAAGACCAAGTAAACAAATCGACAGCAAAGAAATCCATCAGAGGTAAACTGGTGGAACAAATTTTAGCTGTTACATTTATTGGCTGTTTCAGCACGCTTCAAAGCCCAAACATCACAAGCACATGCACTTTTCACTTCACATATTGCATGTATGAACATATGCATCACATGTTTTTGTCTGTACGTATATGTACAACGTTTGCAACTCTTGCACACATTCTAGAGAGAATACTTTTATTTTTCTCAGCATGTGTCTCTCTCTGGTGACTCTATTCTGAAGGGGCTCTAGCTCTTGGACACAAACAGACAGGTCACCAGAGGCATTTTAGATTGTTAAGACATTCCCCACCCTCCTTCATCTCATCCCATAGAGACCTTTATGGTATCAGGTGTACTGGATATAATTAACCCCTCACCTGTTTGTATTTTTGTACACTGAGGTCTTAAAAATACACTGACTGTCTTCAATGCAAAATAATTCAGTACACTGCCTAATGTGGCTGCTAAGGATGTTGGGAAGACAATACGTTTACAATAACTTTACAATAAAGTAAAGCAAATATGTTGATGAATAAGGAAAACAAATCAATACCATAATGGTTATTGGACGATAATAGAAATTCTTTGCTTTGATTATCAGTATTGGTTGATATTGGATATAGGCTATATTTCAGTCAATGTTGGGTTAGTTTAATTTATTTAATTGAGATGTTCATTTCCTTTATTTTTACATTTAGATTACCTTTCCCATCATCTAAAGCTCACTTATTTTTTTAAAACACTAATAAATGTGATAACACTGTTAAATGTATTCTTTATCAAATTTCACATAACAATTGATTTTAGTTTTTAGAGTTTTATTTGTTACATTTATTTAGACAAATTAACACATAATTCTTATATATGGTCATTAGCATTATAGACAGATTTTAAAGGGATAGTTCATCCAAAAATGAAAATGTTGTCATCACTTATTCACGTTGTTCCAAACCAAGTTGTTCCAAACCTGTATGAGTTTCTTTCATATTTTAAAGAATTTTGGATACAAGACAGTTGACGGTAGTCATTGACTTCCATAGTATATTTTTCCTACAATGGAAGTCAATGGCTACCGTCAACTGTTCGATTACCACCATTTATTATTATTATCTTCTTTTGAGTTCAACGGAAGAAAAAAACTCATACAGGTTTGGAACAACTTTAGGGTGAATAAGTGATGACAAAATTTGTGGGTGAACTATCCCTTTAGGCAGTGCATGTTCATCGATAAATGAGATCATTGTAGTTTTTCAAACAGAGGATGACAGGTAATTTTAGTTGACACACACACACAAAGTTTTCACAATACAATCATTTAAAAATCAAATAAAAACACTGTCAAGCAAAATGAACTAGATCAATGAAAAAAACAATACATAATACCATGCTTTCACCAAACGTTTTTCTGTGCTGTACAGTAGAGACTAAAGAGTGTGAGAAAGAGGAGACGGGAGCCTGAAGCATTTTCTCTGTAGGGGCTGATCCAGTTATGCAAGCATGTCTCCTAGCAGAAGGACTGCTGTTATTCAGTGCACATTTTAAACAAGCAAATGTAATTGCCGCACATCTGATGTACTTGGAGCAGAAGAATTTGCATTTATGTTTAAGCTACAACAGCCTTGGAAGGAGAGCAAAGAAGCTGTATGGGGGGAAAACTAGACTTTATGAAAGGAAAAGACAAACATAGACAGTGTAAGAGAGAGGGAGAACGATAACAAACTGACAGACAGACAGAGAGAATAACAATATTGGTAGAAGAAATGAAACTGCCATAATGACATCCTGAAGATGATATGGCAGAAGGCAGGTCCTGTGGCTTCTTTCTTTTCTTCACTCCCAGTCTTACCCTTTCATCTTTTTTACTCTCTCCACTGATTCATTTGCTGTAGAAATCACTTTTCACAAATGAGCCAGAGACATTTAACCTCTGTCTCTATGCATGAAGCTTAAAAAGAGAGAGAAAAAGAGCAAAGGAAATTGTGTCTTTGATGGGACACTGCATCTGCCAGCAGGCTGAAGGATTGTGGGAGCTGTTCAGAAGAGAGGGGAGGGGAGAAGAATGGGAAATGAGGAAAGCTTTCATAGAGCTGCAGATTGTGTGTGTGTGAGATGTCTTCATCAGCTCACTCTTAAGTGCACCCTAAAAAGCCTGCCAAGATAGTTCTCCTTCTTGACGAGGAAAGTGGTCTGCTTGTATCATAGAGTATAATATAGATACACATTTGGCCCTCCTAACCAAAGGAAAATAAATCTGAGATGACACAAACCTACAATAAGGGCGTTTTTCACATCTGGCTTAATTGGAGCGTTTGTTTCGGAACCTAATGTGTTTTGTCCCTTAGTTCAGTTCGTTTAGGCCTATATGAACATGGTAATCGCGCTCAAATCTGCACAAAGAAAAAAAAAACGGAACACATCTGAACAAGGTGGTCTTGGCCCGCTTAAAACCGAACGATGGAGTGGTTCGCTTGTGGTGAGAAAGCAATCCAACCCAATGGACCAACAAACCAAGCTGTATCACAATGTATAATGGGTAATTACGTACGTTGTGTGAAAAATAGCAGTGTTTGTTGTCTCAATATGAATTGACATGCCTAAATGAAATTTGGTCGAACAAACATATTTTAGAACAACTGTACAAAACACTTAAAATAATATGATTGATGTGCGGAATCCAGGAACATAAACAGGGTGCACTCTAAGGGTGCACAGTTTACTCACAAGTGACTTGTGAAAGCAAACCGAACCCAGATGAAATTGCAATATTGCGAAAATTTTAATCCCTGTTCTGGAACAAAGCAAATATCTACAGGTCTGAAAACACCCTAAGAAACACAGAGTTCTTTTTGGAAGTCTTGTATGAAAAATATCATCCATTCCTACTGAAATTAACCTATGTCAAACCTTGATTAGACTATACACTGAACAATACTCATAAATAAGGAAAAACATTATCTAAACAATAGCCACCGATCCTTTGGCATTTCTAAGGAGGCAGTTCATGTATTTTATTCTTACAGTAGCACAACGCATTTTAGCAATTCATTCAACAAACAGCAGTAATTATCTTATTTATTTTCATGACATGTTTTGTATGCATCGTGTTATGCAGTCTGAGCAGAAGACAGACTACTGAATAGGGGAGTAAAAGAGAGAGATTGATATACTATAGACAGAATGGAAAACGTGACCTGTGAACCATGCAACGAAGCTGATGTGTTTGTTTTGCTTTGGTGCTCCATGTTTTCATTCGCGAATATAATACAGTTTTTTCCATTAGCCTCGATATTGCCATTTAAACAGACCTAGATGCTTACAACTCCCTCTGTATCTCTTGTCTCTGAATGCCACGATAATGAGATTTTGTTTCTATATGAATGCCGTTAATAGCAAACAAGCCATGGGTAATGCGTTGCACTGCCATTTGTAACAGGAAATATAAGAAATGAGATACACACTTTACCACATATGAAACAAACTATTTGTCATGCTGAAGTTCCATGCATGCATTCCCTATTTACAGACAGAAATGATAGGAGGTATATCCTTTGAAGAAACCCAAGTGTCCCTTGAAAGGAAATAGTGTGTAAGAAGAAGTCACAGTGAGTGTGTACTAGTGGGTGGGATCCCCTCTCTCCCACTGCTTCAGCTGCTACCCGGGGCTTTTTGGCTCCTTATACATATTTTAGAGTCAATGGGCAAACTCTGCAGCCTAGATAAGGCAGATGATATGAAGCAAAACAGCTGGGAGGCATTTGAAAATGTAGGACAGATTAAGTAACTCATCCTTTACGGTGTTGCTTAGAGGAGATAGTGTCTCTACTTACTTCCAGCTATTGGTAATTAAACATTATGGTTTCAGAGGGACTACATGAGCATCAATATCTCTTTAGCTTTGTAGTCCATTATTAATGGAAAGACAGAACAGTGCAGTTAAAGACAGCCCCAGATTGCACCTTAGATGTTTATATTAAACATGTCGGCTGGTTGTCAATAAGTAACATGGACATTAACCTTTAGATCTGAACACATCATGTGTACAGGCAATTGTTTGGTGACTGACTGAAAAGCTACAACCTTGAGATCAAAGATTTAAATAAGACTAATATTATTAGTCTATTATAATACTATTTTTTGATTCCTTCATCCAGAGCTCTCTTTTGTCAAAGAGAATTAAAACAAAATCCAGGGACATTCCCTGAAGCTCTACAACACTGGGGAAAAAAGCCACATTTAAAAAATATATATTTTGCAAGTTTAAATGAAAAATTTTATTTAACACATGGAATTCAGTAAATCCACTTAAACAAGTTAAAGGTACACTTTATAATATTTTGTTTGTTTCAAATTAACAAAATGTAAATAATGAGTCAATATATCATCTACCGACTAGCGAAAGCGAGCACCAAAGGGCACAAGATATTGAACACTATACGTGCGTAAAAGACAAGGATGGTCGATGACTACAGGACAGGCGTGAGATCTTGTAACACTGACAACACTATTTCAAGGAGATATCCAACATCGAATTCCCAAATTCGCCGGTTCCTGAAGGCATCCCAAATGTCGGCTCAATCCCTCGTATTACAACTGATGAAGTTGCCAAAGCCATTGACAGCATGAAGGACCAGGCTTTAACAATCTGCCAGTGGATATTTGGAAGTTGAAGGAGCTGCGTGTCACCACGATTGAATGGCTAGCAACTTTCTTCAATGTCAATGTCGACTTTGGCCATGTACCAACCAACTGGACCACAATAATTACAGTCCCTATTTTCAAGAATAAAGGCAACCCAGCGGAATGTTTAAATTACCACCCTATCTGCCTCCTATCACACACAATGAGCACCAGTGATGCGAGGAAAAGCACCGGAAGAAAAAAAAGCCACTGCATATGGCCTTTCTTGATCTTGAAAAGGCTTTCGACCACGTGCTGCAACTGGGTTCAACTGCTCTATGAAAACACCAGTAGTCATGGAAGATGCGCAGCTGGCATTTCTGCTAGATTTCCTGTGAAGGTTAGTGTACACCAAAGCTCAGCATTGTGGCCGCTACTCTTCATCCTGGTCTTGGTCACCATCATTTGAGACCTGCAACAGGGTGTCCCATGGGCCCTGCTCTATGCAAAGGACATTAACCTGGCTGCCACCCAACCGGGAAGAGCTGGAACACAGAGTCCAGGCATTGAATGACCGCGTCAGCCAATATGGCTTACGCCTCAACATCAAGAAAACTGAATATTTGGAAATCAATCCTTCTGATGGCAACATCCTGGTTAGTGGCGAAGCCCTGATGAAGACAACCAGCTTTAAGTACCTAGGATTGCGCCTGCAAAGTGACTGTGATATCAATAATGAAGTGCGTGGGAGGGTGAACTGGATGCGCTGGAAAGAAGTCACTGGAGTTCTATGAGATAAACGCATACCAATCCATCTCAAGTCCAGTACGTGGTACAGTACAGTGGTACGTACAGTTGAGCTGTATTGAGCCGAAAGCTGGCCAGTTACCAAAAGCACTTGGCACTCTCTCCACGTTATGGAGATGTTACTGGTTACTGGATTACTGGTGTGTCTCTCCTTAACCACTGCTGTAATGATACAATCCGGGGCAAATGGGTGTTGCACCAATTACGGAGAAAATGCAGCAAAGCTTTAATGGTATTGGCACGTTCTACGACCTACACCAGGCACTGTCGCTGACACCGCCTACCATGAAGTGGTGGATGGGAAGCGGCCAGGTTGACGGCCAAAGCAAAGATGGCAGGATACAATCGAAGCAGTTAAGGATCACCAAATTATACACAATCGGGGCACTTGACCGTGCAAAATAGTATACCAAGATCCGAGAGCGGACTCCACACTTGTGGAAAACACGCTAGAGGAAGAAGAATATATAATCAAACCCATGGTAAGGCTATTATAAGTGTTTATATTTTAAAACTGACGGGATGGTTTTCATGGGAAATTGCGTACATACGTCACTCACCCGTGAGTGTCTTGTCATATCTGTAAATAGAGAGAAGGTGCTCTGTCTACTTTGACGCATGTATGTTGTGGGAGTGGCCTGGGTTAGTTGTCACAACGAGTGAGAAAGGTTGACATGGAGCACGCTTAATCTTGAACCTCTGGGGAAGCTGAAAAGAGGAGAGTCTACTGGAAAAAAGAGAACACCACAGAGCTCGTAATAAAACGAGAATCAACATTGGCTTGGCTTTCAAGAGATGTTAAGAACTGAGAGATTTCAAATGTTGAAGAAGTGATGCAGAGATGCCTTTTTTTTATTTCACACCAGGTGAGTAAGGTATTTTATTGAACAGATAAATTGCCTCAAACAGAGTTCATTGTAAAGCATTATCTATTGTGAAGTGTCATCTCATCATGGTTGTTGTGGCGCTGTGCTGAAATTTATTTTCAAGGTAGTACCATGTCAATTAATGGGTAGAGCTACAGTAACGTCTTCAGCTACTCAGCTTCAGATCCTTTCCATCTAAACTGCTTATATCTCTTAAGCCTAGTAGGCTAGTGAATGTTTTATGAGCAGTATGATAAACAAATTGATCTGCAGTCACGCAGAGCCTAAGCACAACCAAAACAATGTTCTTCCACAAAACACGTGCAGTTTTTTTTGGCTAAAGGGCCAAAAGTTACATAGTGTACCTTTAGGTAAAATTAACTAAATAAATAGGAACATACTTTTTGTATGTTTTACTTAACTTTGTGGTGTTTACACAAAATACATATTTCTTAATTTTAGACATACTTTTTTTTTTTACTGCACTGACATTTGCACAGCTACGGTCATTGAACGATGAAATTAACAAATCCTATAACCTAACCACAAGATACTCTATAGCACATTAGCAACCACAAAAAAATCAACAACAGAAACTCTTTTAAAATGCCCATCATATCTGAACAATAAACACAATCAGGTTTGGCTTTTACTGAAAAGAAAAATTACTCTCAAACTTCAGCCCTGTGAAATACGCCGCACAGAGAGAGCACCTTTAGAGACTTAAGAGAGGTCTCTGTGCTTATCTGAGATGAAACTGGGACTGCAGGGAGATGTTTCTGCCAATCCCAGAACCAAACCAATGAAGACATGCTCCAAAGCAGCTTCGCGTTAAACATAAATGAGGAGGAGACAGGAAAAGGCGCTAAATTAAAAATGATACTCCCCTGATGGGCACAAAGTGGTATTTTTAGAACAGAATGCATATTAAAAAGTTAATGCCGATGGCCTTCAGCAGACCTGTGTGTTTATTCAGTGAGACAGGCAGAGCACCTGCACAAACCACACACACACACATACATATATACCTAAACCACATGCTGAACTACATGTTGAAATATACAAGCACATTCACACAGACAATAATTCACACTAGTATGTCGGTTTAAACACACCCTCTTACCAATGCACATGATCTTTAATTAAAAATTTCTTAGCACCATCTTGTCTATAAATACTGCCTATCCACCTACAGCTGATTCAGGTAAAACAGTGATTCAGCATTAAGATGTAATCAAATGAATCCTAACAACAAATCAACTATTGGATTTTGAATTAGATTACAAAATGACCATTTTTGGAGGTGTAACCAGTCCATCCTGATATACGATATATTATAAGATTAACCAGGCACCCGCACCATTTCAGGCTAAATAAAATCTGTTAATAGGATTTATTAATAAAGCTATTTGCCTAAAGGGCCCTTTGAAAGAACAAAAATAAAATATTCAAGCTCAAATAGAACAAAAATAACTGATGCTTTTTAATCATAATAACCTCAGGGTAATCAACACCTAAAGAATAATATATTCAATTTCACAAAACCTTGAGGAAAGTCATGTAAATATATTCTGCCTCAAAAAGAACAATGCAATTTGGCTAGTCAATGAGTCAATGTGATGTTTTTCAGCCTAAATTTACTTTAAAATGCCATCTACATTATTTTCTGTGCATTATGGTGCTCTGTGGGTAGTAAAAAGAGCACAGTATATTAAAGCTATTCTCAGTAGAAAATAATTCGAAAATATAAAGATGAACAGACATTAACGATGATGGCTAATATTAAGATCATTTACACCTCTTGAGTAGGACGCAGGTGGGTGCATGTGGAAATCAGTGCCTGTGTCACAGTGACATACAGCAGTGTGTTGCAGAGGAGGAGTTTGTAGGAAGAGCAGATTGTGGTGATGTAATTAGCAGTAAGTACCTGAATGGTAATGCAGCAGCAAAACCTGGCTGTGATCCCCAGTGGTTTTTGGCAAGAACTCAACGGTAACTTGCATGCTTTGACCAACATCAAGAGTACCTACAGATGGTTCTACGGAAAATGGGCTGTGGGGGAACATATAGATGCAATCATAAAAAGAAAGTGTCAGTCATAAATCAAAAAATTAAATCATCTACACACCACAATGTCACTCCTCTTTTACCTGCGTGTGCTGAGCTGGAATTTTGCTTCACAATTTCCTATGTTCCGCACAAGCAGTGTTCTCTGGGACAAGCACTTGACTGGACAAACTTGGAAATGCAGACTATCTGGGAAGTCCAAGATGGCACGGGGCCCAATTGCGCGGATGGGTACTTCAAACTTCTCACGTTCAGTCACACAGAGGAGTCTGTGAATGTAATCCTACAATTACAAGCATCTGAAAGTCAGTGGTGACATATAGAGGAAGATAAAGCCTTTGAAGAAGACAAGGCTTAAAAAAAAACTAAATATAATATGTTACTATATATCTGGTACATATGGTTTCTTTAATCAATCCTAATTTAAATAAACCCCAGGATTTAGGAATTATTGCAATGAGGAGTTAATCCATAATAATTACATGCAAAAAGACCCTTGGATCTGAACCTGACAGAAAATACAAGCAAGAGAGGAAATAATACTGTCTTTCTCTGACTGGGCCACCACAGCTCAATTTGAACTGACTTAATTGGAATGACAGTATTAAGAAATCTGTGTTAATGTTTTTCCAAACCAAAATAGATTAGCAGGTCACATTAGAGACTGCAAAAAAGCCACTAATGGACCGATGAGTGGCTGTGGTGGAAACACTAAGCCTCCAGTGCCCTGTGCTTACCAAAGCACTCTCTCAGATTTCTAAAAGATATGTTAAACATTCAAATAAAACTTGACATTGAAGTTTATTTCCCACGTTGTGTTGGAGAGACACAATTAAAGACCTCTGGGATCCTTCAAAATCACTGTGTGGCAGTTTTTGCATGTTTCCTAACATTTCTTTGGTCCGTTCATTGATTTACAATCAAATATGCCCATTAGTACACTACAAATGGCAATATGTGAGAGACAGTTGCAGATGTTGCGTATAAATTTTACCTTGTTCTCTTGTGGAGTAAATAAAATGGTGAATGTAGATGCCATGCCTGGAGCCACTTTCTTACTAGCATCTAATGGGCTGACCACTTTAAAATAAAGTGAGTCTTCTTCGATCACCTTTACCAGTCGAGGAACCTGCAATAGTCAGCAGCATGTCCATGTCAAGCCAGTGATCATTACACATGAAAATGAACAAGATAATCTCTATTTGTCTTAAAGGAATAGTGCAAGATGTTGAATGGTGTAAATTAGAATGGCACGAACTACAAACTACCAAGTGTTAACAAAATTGCATAATGTGATTTATCAGATTTCTGTTAAGATAGATTTATATTAATACATTTAGTGTGTGGTTATATAAGACACTGTATGATCAATTCAGATGCATGAAAGTCACCTTGTCACTGTTCCGCAGCTCTAAGTGCACCTTGTACGTCTTAAATGGTGAGTAGTTTTGGAACACAATCTCAGAGGGGTACGGCTGAAACATGGCCTGGTCCAAATCTAATGAGGAAAACTATACAAAGCAAATCAAGTCAAAATCAAACTCTTAGAAGATACTGATTCAATGTAAAATTTTGGAAATGGCTTCCTTATTTAAACTTTAAAATAAGCTAATTTAAAACAGGGGTGTGTTAAGGGAGAAAAACAATATTCTTTATATATCTTGTATTCGTTATTGAGAAGATGTTCATGTATAATTACATCTGTCACATCTAGTTTATCTCACATTCTATTGTGTCACAATGCAGCAATTCCCACACACACATCTTAACTATACCACATGGGTGAAAGTATGAATTATTTTGAATAAATTACCAATATGTATGAGTAATAAAACAACAATCAACTAAACATTTACACTTGCAACAATTACATTTGCAGAAACCACATACATTCTGCTCAAAATGAGCCAAAAATGCTAAATAATAAGCCTAATAATGAGGGATGGTAAAGATCCATTTCCAAAAGCACAAAGATAAAATAATGATGAAAAAAAGCTTTTTACAGCGGATGTGTTATGGTGATGCAAGGAGATGAACCCAAATGCAGACAGTATTCAAGTGAACCACATTTATTACAGAAAAACAGGGAAAACAAAACCCACGAGGGGGCAAAACAAGACAGGATCGACTATATAAGACTAACAAGACTACACTAAGGCTACGTTCACACTGCAGGGCTTAATGCTCAATTCCGATTTTTTGAAAAAATTTGATTTTTTTGCAAGGCCGTTCACATTTCCAATTAAATGCGACCTTTTGTGATCTCCTGTGTGAACGTGAAATGACCCAGAAGTGACCCGCATGCGCAGAAGAGTACTCAACGGTCAACGACGTCACTTGTTGTTTGCGGAAGTAGCTAAACTTTAACTGTGATTCTCCGTGATTCTCTCTCACACACACACGAGCGCGCGCAGCGACCGTTACACAAGAGCCAGACAGCAGCCGCTGACCTATCTAATATCAGATTCAGCACAAATAAGTTAACATAACGTATATATAATGGCCGTGGGCTTTTATTTGTATTTTTTTAATTAACGGGCTCGTCGAGGTCGACCCGTTCGGCAGATTTACCTCAGCTCGACGAATATGCTGTTTTCAAACCGACGACTACTTCAACGCAGAATTATGACGTTTTTCGCGTATCAATGACGTGCGGGTCGGATACATGCAACCTGGCCGTTCAGACTGAAGTCGCATTTCAAAAGATCGGATATGTATCGGATTTGGGACCACATACCCAAGTGGCCTGGGTCGCATTTGAAAAGATCGGATCTGTGTCGTTCAGACTGTCATGAAAAGATCAGATACAGGTCGCATAGGGGCAAAAAAATCGGAATTGGGTCGTTTCAGCCTGCAGTGTGAACGTAGCCTAAAGGCCAATTTATACTTCTGCGTCGGGTGCGCGTAGAAGGTACGGCGTAGCATACGCATTGACGTGTACCATACGTCGTACCCTTCGCCGTACCCTGACGTGCACCTCCTCAAAAATGTAACTACGCGTCGCGGCGACGCGGACCGCAAGATCTGTGATTGGTCGGCTGGATAGCATCGCGTTTCCTCCTACGCATTTCCGGAATGATCTTCTGCACTCTGCACCGCCCGCCCGCCATTTTTAAATTCCGAAGATCAGTGAAGAGCCATGGAAATAGACCAAGTGACCGAGAGATTGCTTGAAGAAGTGCGGAAATACAGCCATCTGTATGACTCCTTCAGTCGCCATTGCTCGTAGAAACCTAAACTCAAAATAGCCGCGAGGAATGTAAACACAGTGGAACTGGAACATTAAAACCCACCCGCGCCAACTAGCGTTTCGGCAGTGTAACTGCAGAGCAACACAGACATTCGCAGAAGTATAAATGCTCACGACGGCGTCGCCTACGTGCGTAGCCAACGACGTACACTAGAGCTGAAGATCTTTGCCCGAACCCGACGGGACCCGACGGGACCCGACGGGTTTGGTCGGGTTCGGTCTTAATTTCTATTATTTTACACGGGCTCGGGCCGGGCTCGGGCTCGCGCTTCGGGTTGCGTGGTAAATGAGCGGTCAGGTGATGTGTTTAGATTAGCGTGAAAATGGATCTTGAGGAGGTGAAATGGAGGCTGGTCTCTGGAGGACTTATTTTATTTCTTTGTTCCAACTTCCAAGTGGCCTCTAGCCTCCGTTAGTCATGAATAAATGATGTTAAAAAATGTATAAATTACTCCTTTTTTTTACGAAAGACAAAGCTGTGTGCGTGCGGCGCAGTCTCTTTTTTCCTTTCTCTCCCTTTTCCGCCGAGTGGTGCGTGTGCCGGCTCGCGGTGTGAAGCGCGTGTCCGCGCTATTCTCCGACACTCTTATCACTGCTGATAGACGGCCTTTTGGACAGTCGGGCTGTAAACGGGTTCGGGCTTTTAAAAAGCTGTCAATCAAAATGTACTTGTCGGGCTCGGGCCAAACTCTGTCGGGCTCGGGCCTTTTCGGGCCGAACTTTTAAGGCCCGATTACAGCTCTAACGTACACTATGGCGTACACTCGACGCAGAAGTATAAATTGGCCTTTAGACTGACAGAAAACTGAACAAAAAACTAACAGCTAAGACGGGATCAAACTCTTCACAAGACTTTCAACAGGTTACTCACAGTCAGTTTCACATTGATTGACAATGAACCGGCACAGGACAGCAAACACAAGGGGATTAAATAGGGAGAAACTAATGAGGGAAACAGGTGACAAGGGTAAAGCAATGATGACTAAACGAGGGTAACAAGTGGGCGGGGTTACGTGACAAGCAAGCACAAAGCACAAATAAATGGCCATGTGCTTACACATAAAACATGGGTCTGTCATGATCCTGCCTCAAGACCAGGGAAAATTAAAGACTAGATGGCAGAATCGTGACAGGATGTCATTGAAAACACGTTAAGTCTGTCCCTCACAGCCTCGCTTTCATACCTGTCATGGCGTTGCTCTGAATAAGGTCTATTTGCTATCATATACAAATAAAAAGCCTCTAGTATCTCCCCAGAGAGAAACTATTATAATGATGTCCTTAATCAACTTTGAAAATGTTGCTACTTAGATACTTGGAACCAGTGATGTAGAAGAGCAAACTAATTAATTAAGTGCTGGAGCTGAGCATGCTAAAATTATGGTATTTTACCTTGTGATGTGTGGCCTCACTCATGTCTAAGAGTTCCAGGATGCGGGGCGGATGCACCTCGTAAGTGTTTGATAATCGCTCCTCTGTAGTCTGGCACATTTCTCGAGCATATACTGATGGAATCAGCTGGAAAGACATTTGCAGACTGTTATGAGTGCATTTACACACAGTGTGTGTGTGTGTGTGTGTGTGTGTGTGTGTGTGTGTGTGTGTGTGTGTGTGTGTGTGTGTGTGTGTGTGTGTGTGTGTGTGTGTGTGTGTATTTCCTATATAAAAAAAAAAAAATATATATATACAGTGAGGAAAATAAGTATTTGAACACCCTGCTATTTTGCAAGTTCTCCCACTTAGAAATCATGGAGGGGTCTGAAATTGTCATCGTAGGTGCATGTCCACTGTGAGAGACATAGGCCACATCCACACGAAGCCAGAGCTTTCCCTATCCGATATTTTTTTTTCCCGTTCCCAGAAATATCTGCGTACACACGAAACCACTGAAACCGACTCAAAACGATGTAGTATACATGCCAGACCAGTATGTGGCGCTGTAATTCTGCCTCAGACATACACTAAAAACGGAGAAGAAGACTTGGAGCTCGCGCATAAACCTTGCGCGCTGTATACAACAATAATATTAGGCACAGTAGCTTCTTTTTTTCTTTTTTCTTTTTTAATCAAGAACTTTGTTGAACAATATGAAAAACCATAAATGTAGTTGCTGTGACTTAACGGTGTCTGACTAGTTGACACTTGGTGTGATGACATCATCGTTTCGCAAAATATACGGATTGGCCGTACACACGAAAACGCAAGGGCGGCGTTTTCAGATTTATCCACCTTGGGACCCGGTTTCAAAAAATAGCGGTTTCAGTCTCCGAAAACGCCGGATCCGTGTGGACGAAACACCAATACGATAAAAAATGTATACGTATACAGCGAAACGCGTCTCCGTGTGGACAGGGCCATAATCTAAAAAAAAAAAAAATCCAGAAATCACAATGTATCATTTTTTACCTATTTATTTGTATGATACAGCTGCAAATAAGTATTTGAACACCTGAGAATATCAATGTTAATATTTGGTACAGTAGCCTTTGTTTGCAATTACAGAGGTCAAACGTTTCCTATAGTTTTTCACCAGGTTTGCACACACTGCAGGAGGGATTTTGGCCCACTCCTCCACACAGATCTTCTCTAGATCAGTCAGGTTTCTGAGCTGTCGCTGAGAAACACGGAGTTTGAGCTCCCTCCAAATATTCTCTATTGGGTTTAGGTCTGGAGACTGGCTAGGCCACGCCAGAACCTTGATATGCTTCTTACAGAGCCACTCCTTGGTTATCCTGGCTGTGTGCTTCGGGTCATTGTCATGCTGGAAGACCTAGCCTCTACCCATCTTCAATGCTCTAACTGAGGGAAGGAGGTTGTTCCCCAAAATCTCGCAATACATGGCCCCGGTCATCCTCTCCTTAATACAGTGCAGTCGCCCTGTCCCATGTGCAGAAAAACACCCCCAAAGCATGATGCTACCACCCCCATGCTTCACAGTAGGGATGGTGTTCTTGGGATGGCACTCATCATTCTTCTTCCTCCAAACACGTTTAGTGGAATTATGACCAAAAAGTTCTATTTTGGTCTCATCTGACCACATGACTTTCTCCCATGACTCCTCTGGATCATCCAAATGGTCATTGGCAAACTTAAGACGGGCCTTGACATGTGCTGGTTTAAGCAGGGGAACCTTCCGTGCCATGCATGATTTCAAACCATGACGTCTTAGTGTATTACCAACAGTAATCTTGGAAACGGTGGTCCCAGCTCTTTTCAGGTCATTGACCAGCTCCTCCCGTGTAGTTCTGGGCTGATTTCTCACCTTTCTTAGGATCACTGAGACCCCACGAGGTGAGATCTTGCATGGAGCCCCAGTCCGAGGGAGATTGACAGTCAGTCATGCACACACTGCACTGGCTACATCTCTCTGCTCGCATCAAGTTCAAGGCATTGACGCTTGCTTACAGATCTGTCACAGGCTCAGCTCCCTCCTACTTTCACTCACTCCTACAAATCTACATCCCTACCAGAAGCCTTCGATCGGTCAACGAGCGACGTCTCGTGGTTCCATCACAGAGAGCCAAAAAATCACTTTCCAGAACATTCTCATTCACAGTTACATGCTGATGGAATGATCTCCCCACCCGCATCCGGAATGCAGAATCCATGACAACATTCAAAAAAGAGCTGAAAACTCTTCTCTTCCGTGAGCACTTAACCTCATAAAAAAAATAAAAAAATTCTCGCTTATCGGGCTCATGCTACTCTGAAAAATGCCTGAACTTCGTATTTTGAGCACTTCTTGCGTTGTTTTTGCCTCTTCACGATGACTTGCTTAATTTAGTCCCAATTTGTAAGTCGCTTTGGACAAAAGCGTCTGCTAAATGACTAAATGTAAATGTAAATGTTTAGCTTCTTCTATTTTCTAATGATTGCTCCAACAGTGGACCTTTTTTCACCAAGCTGCTTGGCAATTTCCACGTAGCCCTTTCCAGCCTTGTGAAGGTGTACAATTTTGTCTCTAGTGTCTTTGGACAGCTCTTTGGTCTTGGCCATGTTAGTAGTTGGATTCTTACTGATTGTATGGGGTGGACAGGTGTCTTTATGCAGCTAACGACCTCAAACAGGTGCATCTAATTTAGGATAATAAATGGAGTGGAGGTGGACATTTTAAAGGCAGACTAACAGGTTTTTGAGGGTCAGAATTCTAGCTGATAGACAGGTGTTCAAATACTTATTTGCAGCTGTATCATACAAATAAATAGTCATAATCATATATTTTGATTTCTGGATTTTTTTTTTAGATTATGTCTCTCACAGTGGACATGCACCTACGATGACAATTTCAGACCCCTCCATGATTTCCAAGTGGGAGAACTTGCAAAATAGCAGGGTGTTCAAATACTTATTTTCCTCACTGTATATACACTGTATATATATATATAATAATAATTTTTAGAAACATTTATTGTCCCTGTTTTTAAATTCATAGATAATAACAAGTGAGAATTCAATGGCATTATTTCCTACTTAAATATATATGTGTGTGTGTGTGTGTGTGTGTGTGTGTGTGTGTGTGTGTGTGTGTGTGTGTGTGTGTGTGTGTGTGTGTGTGTGTGTGTGTGTGTGTGTGTGTGTGTGTGTGTGTGTGTGTGTGTGTGTGTGTGTTTGTGTGTGTTTGTATAGGATTTTTTTATGTATTTTATTTATTTTCCTATATTCTGCAGCAATTGTCCATGTAGTATAAATTATTATATCATACTTTATTCACAAATACACTGATAGGGTCTAAGTGACAAACAAAGATAAAAGAGAGACATAAGTAAAATCCCCAAAAGTGATTAAACATACATGGTACAGCAGATATACACTCACCGGGTACTTTATTAGATATATCTGTTCGACTGCTCATTAACGCAAATATTTAATTAGCCAATCACGTCAGCAACTCAATGCATTTAGACATGTAGATAGACATGGTCAAGATAATCTGCTGAAGTTCAAACTGGGCATCAGAATGGGGAAGAAAGGTGATTTAAATGACCTTGAATGTGGCATGGTTGTTGGTGCCTGGGCTGGACTGAATGAGTATTTCAGAAACTGCAGATCTACTAGGATTTTCACGCACAACAATCTCTAGGGTTTACAGAGAATGGGCCGAAAAAAGAGAAAATATCCAGTGAGCGGCAGTTCTGTGGGCAAAAATGCCTGATTAATGCCAGAGATCAGAAGAGAATGACTGGTTCGAGCTGATAGAAAGGCAACAGACAACCGAGGTCTGCAGAAGAGCGTCTCTAAACTCAACAACATATCGAACCTTGAAACAGATGCGCTACAGCAGCAGAAGAATGTCTCGGTTACGTATGTAACCCTCGTTATGTCAGTGAAGACGAATGGGGTTTCGCTTAGAAAGCCTGTCATCTTCGAGTATATAAAACAAGCCAATGGCAATGAAATGCCATGGGTCTGCGGAATTTGCATAGCGTAACTCCGCCCCACCTCGTGGGTATATAAGGAAGTACGCCGGCAACATGCAGATATGTCTTCGCTGAGGAAGACATATTCCCCCACCCCCCCACACACACACACACACACATACACACACACAAAAAATGGTTTTAAGTCAGTTATTTATATATTTTGCTGTAGTGTGTCAGTAGGAAATATCAGTTTACATTTCCAAATATTCTTTTTGCCATTAATTGTAATAATCCAGTGAGATTTCTGTATGCACAGGGAATCTGACAACAGCCAGGATGATCTGATCTCACCATCATCGAGTCCGTCTGTGATTACATGAAGAAACAGAAAAAAACTGAGACAAACTAAATCCAGAAGAACTGCGGGAACGTCACCAAGATGCTTGAAGAAACCTTCCTGCAAAGCTACAGTACTGTGAAAAGTACTGGCACTTGTGTTAAAATGCTGTAAAGTGAGAATGCTTTCAAAAATAAAATCACAAATTTAATTTATTTATGATTTAACTTCTATTAACTAATTCAAATCAATATATGGTGTAACGACCCTTTGCGTTTGAAACGGCTTTTGTCCAGGTACACTTGCGCATAGTTTTTCAGGTAGCTTTGCAGGAAGGTTTCTTCAAGCATCTTGGAGATGTTCCCGCAGTTCTTCTGGATTTAGTCTGTCTCAGTTTTTTCTGTTTCTTCATGTAATCACAGACGGACTCGATGATGGTGAGATCAGATCATACCGGCTGTTGTCAGACTCCTTGTGCATACAGAAATCTCACTGGATTATTACAATTAATTACATTTGGAAATTTAAACTGATATTTCCTACTGACACACTACAGCAAAAGATATAAATAACTGACTTAAAACATGCCTATTACTTTTTGCACAGTACTGTACGTAACCGAGACGTTCCCTTTTGTGGTCACTACGAGTTACGTCAGTGACGACGAATGGGGTTCCCAGTCTAATCACGCCACCTCGGCTGTCTTCCAGTGCCCTGCGTAAGTCTGAGCTCCCTGTCATGAGACTGGCACAGACGAAGGACTCCTACTTAACACAGGAATACCAAGGTACACTGGGAAGCATATCTCAGTGGAAATATGCAATCATGCCCAACCCGAAGGGGGGGACTTGGAATACACATATGACCCCGAGGGGCTGCATATGGAGAATCACTGGGGTGTCAGGCCGCAGGTGGAATATTTCAACCCCAGGGGTGGCAAGGTGGCTTGCCGAGGGAAAGACACATGCTCAGAGAGGCTTACAATGGAAATACACATGTGGGGGTCGCCCAGAGGGGGAACCATGCACATGGAGGCACCTAGCCAAGCGCGAAAGCTGCCGGTGGCATAACTCTGGCGTTGACGTCAACAGTGCTGGAAGAAACTCAGGGCTTATTAGGCTTACCTGAGGAAAATATCGTACGTATCCCGTCCGTGGAGAGGAATGGCGAGCAAGCGAAGACACCTGAGCAGAATCTAGTACCGGCTAGTTGAAGCGAGTACATGAGAAGAAACTGGCTCCACTCAGAGATTGTAGAATCTCGCGAATGTGTTAGGTGTCGCCCAGCCTGCAGCTCTGCAGATGTCTGTTAGCGAGGCGACATGCGCTAGAGCCTAAGAGGATGCCACACTCCGGATGGAGTGGGCCGTCACACCAAGGGGGTATTGTCGACCTTGCTGCTGGTATGCCAAAGCAATGGCGTCCACTATCCAGTGAGACAACCTTTGCTTAGAGAGCCTTTCCCTTCAGCTTCCCACCATAACAGACAAAGAGCTGGTCTGAGGTCCTGAAACACTGCGTTCTGTCTACGTAAGCACGGAGGGCGCGTACTGGACAGAGCAGTGCCAAGGCTGGATCTGCCTCCTCCGAGGGCAGCGCTTGCAGGTTCACCACCTGGTCTCGAAAGGGTGTGGTGGGAACCTTGGGCACATATCCAGGCCGGGGTCTCAGGATCACGTGAGAGTTAGCCCGCCCGAATTCCAGGCATGCTTCGTCAACCGAAAATGCCTGCAGATCCCCTACCCTCTTGATGGAGGCCAATGCAACCAGGAGCGCTGTCTTAATTGACAGGAACTTAACCCTCTGAGGTCGGCAAACGCGCCCCCGCGTTTTGCTGGATTTTCTTCACATTGTAGTTCTTCACATTACTCCGTCATTTATGGTTATACAGAAAAAAGATATATAAAAAAAGAATCTGTGATATTTCTACTTTTGTATGTGTCCACTTACAATCAAATCAAAACATTGTGCTTTTGTAAAATAAAGAAAATAAACACGGTGTGCATTCTGCCTCTCCGTCGCGGTGAACTTTTTTTTCTTGAGCACGTCTATAAACTGAAACAAAACTCAGCGAATACTTGTCACACATTTATGAGCCATATACCTTTATACACATTTAAGTGTGTACTTTTAAATGATCGGATTCAAACTGAAAACAAATATTCTCTGTTTAAGTAATTTGTATAAAACCAACAGGATGTCCAGTATCTCAAACGCTTGCTAATTACTTTTAATTCGACCACGCCCACTCGCGCAAAAGTGATTCACATGCAAATCGTCCACATGGGACGCGAACGCCCTCGTTACCTCAAACACAAAACACCAAAAAACTTCACAAGTCTGCTTTTCGTCGAGTTTGGAAGACACGTCTGAGCTTACATTGGATTTAACTCAGAAGAAGAAGAACGCGATTTGAAGACAAGACATGTATCATATTTTGGAGCGCGATCGCGTTTGAATGTATCATATTTTGGAGCGCGATCCCGTTTGAATGTATCATATTTTGGAGCGCGATCTCACACAAAACACGTCTTAGAAATTTTAAATCAATATATTGTCTTATCTGAATGAGCAGTCAGGGTGATTTTCACATAGTTTTGGAGCAAATATTCTAGGCTACGTGATACAATTTTCAAAAGTCTTGTGAAGAAATAATCAGTATGGGTTTCATGGCCTTATTTCAGTGACAATTTTTTTTGGTATTTTCACAAACCACGCATAAATGTCATTATCTCAAAACTACAAACTTTTACATACATGCTGCTGATATATTATTGTAGCAGAGTTTGTGCTAAATACAGTGTAATAAGACTTTAGCCATGACAATGTCACAAGTAACAGAAATAAGCACAAATGTCAGAGCATGTCAGAACACCTCCAGGGCCAGAAAACAGCTCAGACCTCAGAGGGTTAAGCTCCACTGATTGCAGAGGCCCAAAGGGAGCACTCTGCAGGGCAGTTAGTACCACTGAGAGGTCCCAAGAGGGAACGAGAGGAGGGCGAGGAGGATTCAGTCTCATCGCTCCTCTCAGGAACCTGATGATCAGGTCGTGCTTTCCAACGGACTTACCTTCAACTGCGTTGTGATGTGCGGCAATGTCGGCAATATACACTTTCAGGGTGGAGGGAGAGAGCCTTCGCTTCAACCCTTTTTGCAGGAAGGAAAACACGACACTGATACGCATAGACATGTCGAGTGGACGATGCTCTAGCGGAAGTGATGGTAGCCACCACCGCTGGTGGTAGGGTACTCAAACCTGCCTCGTCCCGTCCAGGAGCCACACATGGAGGTGGGTTCCACGAGGGTGCCATAGGGTGCCCCGTCCCTGAGAAAGCAGGTCCTTCCTCAGAGGGATGGGCCAGGGAGGTGCTGTTGCGAGGAGTACTAGTTCTGGCAACCAGGTGCAGTTGTGCCAATACGGGGCAACCAAAATGACCTGCTCCTCGTCCTCCCTGATCTTGCACAAGGTCTGCGCAAGAAGGCTCACTGGGGGAAACGCATATTTGCGGAGGCCCCGCAGCCAGCTGTGTGCCAGTGCATCCGTGACGAGCGTGCCCTCGGTCAGGGAATAAAACAGGTCGCAGTGGTACGAGTCGTGGGAGGCAAACAGATCTACCTGTGCGTCCCAGAACTGATCCCAAATCAGCTGAACCGTCTGGGGATGGAGTCTCCATTCTCCAGGGAGAGGCCGAAGCCGAGACAGCTCGTCGGCCGCATGGTTCAGGTCTCCCGGGATATAAATGGCTCGAAGCGACCTCAGATGCTTCTGACTCCATATGAGGAGGTGGCGGGCGAGTTGCGACATACGGCGGGAGCGCAGACCACCTTGTCGGTTGATGTACGCTACTGTCGCGGTATTGTTTGATTGGACTAGTACATGCTGACCCCTGAGCAACGCACGGAAGCAGTGCAGGGCGAGATGTACAGGCAGCAACTCGAGGCAATTGACATGCCAAAGGCGCTGGGGTCCTGTCCAGGAGCCCGCGGCAGCATGTCCATTGCACATGGCGCCCCAGCCCATGGTGGAGGCATCTGTCGATACAACAACATGCCTGGAAACTCGTTCTAAGGGCACTCCGGCCCGTAGAAAACAGAGGATCGTCCACGGAGTGAAGGTCGGAGTCACTGGGACTCGGAGCGTGCCGTGTTGCCATGCCCACCTCGGGACTCGATCGCGAAGCTAAAGCTGAAGCGGTCTCATATGAAGCAATCCGGGTGGCGTCACTGCGGCTGCGGATGCCCCAGGAGCTAGGTTCCGGAGCACTAGGTCCCTGTGTTCGCAAACCTGGTCTCGAGGGCGAGCTAGGATCAGCCAGTCGTCGAGATAGTTCAGGATGCGAACCCCGTGTTCCCGTAGAGGAACAAGGGCTGCCTCGACGACCTTCGTGAAGACGCGAGGAGACAGGGCTAGCCCGAAAGGGAGAACCGCCTACTGGTATGCCTGCCCCTCGAAAGCAAACCGTAGGAACGGTCTGTGTCGAGGAAGAATGGAGACATGGAAGTAGGCGTCCTTCAGGTCGATCGCTGCAAACCAAACCTGCGGCCGCACACATTCGAAAATGCGTTTGGCCGTGAGCATCTTGAACGGCATCCTGTGAAGGGAGCGGTTCAAGACGCGCAGGTCCAGGATCGGTCGTAACCCGCCGGATTTCTTCGGTACAATGAAGTAGGGGCGAAATGACCGGCCCAGGCGTGGGTGGCATAGCGGCCCGGTGCGGGGGCATGGTCATTAGCTGCGTCCTGCCAGAGGAGGCCAGGGGAGGACCAGCGTCCCACGGGGGCATGCTCTGGCAGGGGTCTGGCGACAGAGGGGGATGAGAGTGGCGAGGCTCATGAGCGGCGCGCACTGTCATCCGAGAACTCTGTGTGCTCAGAGATGAGTGTGCCAGTTCTTTCTTTAACCGAAACAGGGTGCTGGCCGTCGTGGGACGAGCAGCGGGATTCGGAAAACCAAGGATTCTCCCCCGGCCCTCCACCGGTGGAAGGAGCGGCCCTGCTACCGTCTCCTGAAAAGAACTGATCGCTATCTCTGAGCAGCCCGTCTCAGGAGCGCCGCTTAGCCTGGCGTTTAGCGGGCGCAGGACGGGAGAGGGCTGTGGCGCCTTCCTGCGGCTTCCTCCACGACGTGGCCCGGGTGAAGGCCCGGGTGAAGGCTGCCGCGGGAGGGCGCCCTCGGCGGCAAGCAGACTGAAGCGCCTGTGCCGACGGCTGGGTGGAGGCAGCAGCGGGCCGTCGGGGCAGGACATGTTTGAGAGCCTCAGTCTGCTTCTGGGCAGTCGAGAACTGCTGGGCAAAGTCCTCGACTGCTCCGCCGAAGAGGCCAGCCAGGGATATGGGGGTGTCGAGGAAACGGGTTCGCTCGGCCTCCCGCATATCGGCCAGGTTTAGCCACAGGTGTCGCCCCTGGACCACACGTGGACATCACCTGACCCAGGGAGCATGCAGTCACCTTCGTCGCTCGGAAAGCAAGGTCGGTGGTGGCACGCAGCTCATCAAAGAGCCCTGGGTCAGACCTCCCCTCGTGCATGTCCCTGAGCATCTGGGCCTGGTAGACCTGCAGAGTGGCCATGGCATGCAGTGAGGAGGCCGCCTGCCCCGCAGCTCTGTAGGCCTTCGCCACAAGGGTGGAAGAGAACCTACAGGCCTTGGAGGGGTGCTTTGGGTCACCGCGGGAAGAAGCACTCTGCGGACACAGTTGCATCGCAACAGAGCGTTCAACCTGGGGAACCCCAGTGTACCCTTTGGCGGCCACCTGATCGAGGGGAGGCAAGGCGGAGGAGGTCGCCGAGCGATCACAGGAAGACAAGGGTGCCTTCCAGGACCTCGTGACCTCCTCATGCACGTCAGCGGCCGCACCCAAAAACCAATCGTCCAGCCGCGAGTGCACAGGGCCGGGTGGCAGGGACCACTCGAGCCCAATGGCCCCGGCTGCCCGGGAAAGCATGGCCGTCAGCTCGGGATCAGACTCGGGCAATGCTGGCACGAAATCTTCATCTTCGAGGACTCCTGCCCACCTTGTGATGCAGCGATTGACATTACATCTTCCTTTGGAGCACCGAAAGAGACCCGCGGCATGCCGAGAGATGATGCCGCGGGCTCAATCGGGACGCTCTCGGGTTGCGCTGTGCAAGAGGGGGGTGTGGAGCGTGGAATAGTCGGCGCTTTGTTCCACACCATCACCCTCAGTTCACCCTGGCCGCCAGCCGCAGTACCAGCTCTCGCGGAGCTCGTAGATCGGGGGGCGGATGAGGGGACTCTCCCTCGAACGAGGTCATTGAGTCTCGAACGCAACAGCGCAATGGTCATGTTCCAGCAATGAGAACATGACTCATCCACAAACGCTGCCTAAGCGTGGTCAACGCCCAGACACGCAAGACAGCGATTGTGCCTATCAGAGTCAGATATAACACGACCGCAACCAGAAGTGCACGGGCGAGGCATCTTTAAAAAGACGTGCCACGTGCAATGCTCTTTTGTGAAAGGAGATTTCTCCGCAGAGTGTTGAAGCAACCAGGGAGATGAACACACAAACACTGGCAAATCACTGCACAGATAAGCAGGGAAAGTGCACTCGCTGGAACTCGCTGTCACACCAACACCTGGAGAGAGGCTCGTCTCGAAGTGGATAGAGATAATACTCAGAATTGGCTTGTGGAGTGAAGTGAATAACTCGGCTCCGAAGCGAAAACATATCTGCATGTTGCCGGCGTACTTCCTTATATACCCATGAGGTGGGGCGGAGTTACGCTATGCAAATTCCGCAGACCCATCGCATTTCATTGCCATTGCCTCGTTTTATATACTCGAAGATGACAGGCTTTCTAAGCGAAACCCCATTCGTCATCACTGACGTAACTCGTAGTGACCAATCCTGTCAGCTAAGAACAGGAAACTGAGGCTACAATTCACACGAGCTCACCAAAATTGGACCGTAGAAGATTGGAAAAACGTAGCCTGGTCTGATGAGTATTGACTTCTGCTGCGAAATTCAGATGGTAGGGTCAGAATTTGGTGTAAACAACATGAAATCATAAGTCCATCCTGCCTTGTATCAACGGTTCAGGCTGCTTGTGGTGTAATGGTGTGGAGGATATTTTCCTGGCACACACTGGGACCCTTAGTACCAATTGAGCATCGTTTAAACGCCACAGCCTACCTGAGTATTGTTGCTGACCATGTCAATCCCTTTATGAACACAGTGTATCATCTTCTGATGGCTACTTGTCACAAAGCTCAGATCATCTCAAAGTATTTTCTTGAACATGACAATGAGTTTACTCAAATGGCCTCAACAGTCGCCAGATCTCAATCCAGACGAGCAATAGAGCTTTGGGATGTGGTGGAATCGGAGATTTGCATTATGGATGTGCAGCCGACAAATCTGTAGCAACTGCGTGATGCTATCATGTCAATATGGACCAAAATCTCTGAGGAATGTTTCTAGCACCTTGTTGAATCTATACAACCAAGAATCAAGTCAAGGCAAAAGGGGGTCCAACTCAATACTAGCAAGGTGGACCTAATAAAGTGGCCAGTGACAATGAACAGGTTTTACAGATTCTTCCATTTTTGTGTTTGTCAACCATCTGTCAATCAAAAAGGAACATCAAAATGCACTTAGGCTACTCATCCTACACAAACGTTACATCAAAAATGTTGAGTAGGATATGGTTCACTTTTAATAACTAGTTTTGTTATTTAAAACATACAGCCTTTTAGGTGTCCTAGCAAAAGAACCGCAAGTCTAGTATGTTAATGTAAGTTTTGTGAGTAGTTTAAAAGCTTAAATAGTTTAAGGTACTAATAGTTAGTGCTCCGTTTGGAGGCAGAGATTTAATGCATGATAAGGGTGACCTGATGCTTTACAATCAACGTGAAAAAAACAAAGTATTAAGATATATTAAAGTGCTCACCTTTGCGGAATTCGTCTCCCGTTTTACCAGCTTGGGATTTCGGGGAGCCACTACTTTTGTTTTGAATCCCACTGGCATCTTCTCGCGTGAACTGCGGAGGTTTGACTGAGATGCTTGGACATTTGAGCCTGGCATTGTGAAACAAACGTAACTTACTCGCGCTTTATGTAGAAAGTTGAAATCAAATGTTAATGGCAGACATATCTGGTTTCTTTCTTGATTGTCGATGACAAGCGAAACATACGAGAAATGTTTAACCGAGAAGCAGATGGCTAGACGCCATTCGCACGCTAGGTCGATTATTTGGTAAAGTTCTGTTTATTATTATCTGTTATTACACGTCCAGGACGTTTTAAAAAATATATTTGTAAAATAAAAACATAGCGACATTACAAACTAAGTGTTTAAATTATAAAGAAATTATTTAAAATCCCAGGTAATTTCTTGTGAAGGCTCTTCCGCCAGCTTCTCCACTTTGAGCTTGGTGGTTACTATGGCACCGGGGTACTGAACGTTCTCAGTAAACAGATCTCTGATTGGTGCGCATGTGTAAAGAAGCCCTGGGATTCGCTGTGAGTTTTGGGCCCGAGCAGCAGTAGCTGAATATATCTGTACCATAGCAACTTCAAAACCACAAACAAAGTGTACCTTTCCCTTGTGCTCGTATTTATTTTGATTAAAATCTGAAAGAACTGCAAAGTGTAGACTGTATGAGACAGCATAATGGAATGTCATGGAACAATGGCAGAGAAAATTTAGGCCAAACTTACTTGAACAACATTTTATTTTACACCTTACATTCATATTGAGGTGCTCAGCAGTAGATACACCACATCAAGAATGAAAACTGCCTAAAATCATGTAGTATTTAGTATTTTTCCTGACTGTTCAGTGTAACATTAGGCAAACAGGCGTGTCCCCATGTAATTTCTACTAAATTAAAGTCACCATGAAATCAAAATGGACAATTCTTGTTTTTAATGGAATATTGTAGCAACTTCTCTTCTCTGATGACGTGTTTACTGGTGTGAGGGCGGGACAACTTGTCACTCACATGACATCGCAGAAATAGTCTCCTCATTCAGAGCAGCATTATGACATGTATGAAAGCGAGGCTGTGAGGGATAGACTTATCATGTTTTCAATGGCATGATTGGCATCCCCTGTAAAAAACTGTAAAAGCTCCTAGATCACTCATGATTTTCTACAGTTGTCTGGGGGTTTTTGTCTACTGAAATTTCTCTGAAAGATATTTTTGCAGTGTTTCGTCAGCAGAACAATCCAAAAGCACATTAAATAACAGTTCAACCCGCTTGAAGAGATTTTAATTCCCGTTAAAAATAAAAGATGCTGTGAATAAGATCTATCTATAGCAAACCACAAGCATCCAATAAATTCTCAATAATCAATATCAACATTGTTATTCTTGTTCGAATATCACTTGAATTTCAGTCACAATAGACTGCAATAGTTTTTCAGCGGCGCTGGTTCCGGATTTTTTTCTTTCTTTTTCTTTCATTCATTTTTGCCATAGGGATTTAGAAAAAAGTCTTTGTTAAAGAGTTATAAGCCATGAACCAAGCCAATCAGCTATGAGGTGAATCAACATATGCATATGTATATACAAACATTGCATAATTTTGAGAGTGTAGGGAGATGGACTTGATTACGTCATGTAATTAATGGGAGTGGGCTATTTTAAAGAGCTATTTTAGAGCATTTAATTTTCTGTACAGCATCATGGGTAATGTAGTTTTTCACCAGGAATTCCACTATTAAACCATTTTTTTTTTTTAATAAGCTGAAATAATGCAGGCTGACAGCATCAGCAGAAGCAAATACCATCGATTAACAATCTCGTAGCTCACAGAAGGTCAGTCTTTAAAGATTTATAAGTTATCATTCAAAATCAATTCACTCATTTTCATTCCTACCAAATCAAATGCAGGACCTAATTTTACCCATTACCCATTACCCACTCACCCATTATCCATTCATTGTGCCTTTGTCCACCCATTGCTAGAGTTCAAGTGTTGATCAAGTGTTGATCATATGATCAATAGCATAATGCATGACTGAACAAGCAAAGTAATTATTACATTTCTTTCTCTTTTTCATGAATGTTATAATTTAAATATTCTTTATTTTATATTTATTTTAATTTTGACTGAAGCTCCGCTTTATAATCCACATACACTCTTATTTAAAACAAATCCAAAAAGAGTTTTAAAGCATCACATATTCTGAATTGGATGGGCAACAATTCAAGAATTAACCACTGAAACACCCAAATTGGTCATAGCTAATTTGACCGATCAATGTCCCCTCAATCAATGTGTACAGCGCTACAGCCTAGCAACCAATACACTTATCTGAAGAACGTATAATAAAACATCAAGAGCTTCTTCTAATCTCCAAAGAACCATAACCAACTCAAAACCATTACATTTGTTTAACCTAAGTGGCTTCAAAGAACCAGTGAAGAACTTGGAATGTTCAATGAATGTTAAAGGCATCATTGTGAATTAGAACCTTTATTTTTATGTGCAGATGAGGCTGTGGCAAACTCTTTTTTACATGCATAATCTCTGCGCGTGACAAACTGCACTTTAACCGTTTCCCTGGACACTTAAGTTAAACTACAAAGCACGTTATTTCCCCTGCTGTGATGCACCACTAGGCTACACCGCTGTGCTGGTCCTGGCAGGATGACAGTTCTCAAGGCTCTTTAACTGCGGGTCAGTGAGCGGCCCATTCTGACAGAAAATTGGATTAGTACAACTAGCCCTGTTTAAGAAACGACTCCTCCTTCGTCACGCCACCCTTCCCACGAGAACGTCGGGTGTTTGACCTCTCGCTCAGGTTGTTCTGTATTATTGCTCGTGCCAACAACATCCCGCTCAGTAACTCGACACCGCTGCGGACATGTCAACATCCAGCGAATGCAGGTAAGGGGAAAAACGAATGAACGCCAGACCTGCCAAATTAATCTCCTACATCATATCAGAATGCTTTTATGAAATCTTAGTGAGAAGAAAAATATGTTATTACATTCGTGAGAAGTCGCCACCATGACAACTGTCGCTTTCAATTTCTATCCCATCAAACAAGGCTTTATATCATAGATCAACCTGAAGTAAATGGTAGATCATTTTAAATAAACCTGCATGATTTACATTCAGGCAGTCTCTGTCCTGACTGTTTGGACGGCGATAGTTTATTTAGCCTATCATATTTCTTCCACTATGCGCCCTCCACTGTAAAAAATAAATAATTTGTTGTCGATTTGATGCTTGAATGAAATTCAGCATTTCAAATAACATAAGCTATCTATAAAATCATCTACTTGTGATTATGGTTACGTAACCAGAATCCTCCTATTCAGCTTTGGTGGATGCGCTCAGAATAATACGCAGGCTCTTAAAGAGACAGGCTGCGCTGTTAAACCTGAGAAAAAAACAGCTATGGAAACAGTCCCAAATGAGGACATGGCTGTTCAGTTGGCAGGCCTTTTCAAAAAAGAAAAAAGAAAAGAAAAAAAAGGCAGAGCTGTGATTGTAAAATAAGAGGTCTATTGTGCATTCTCACTGAGCGTTGAGTCGTAGCCTGTGTTTGAAACTCAGCTCTCTGAATGGAAAGTGCTGATCCCGCAACGCCCTGCAGCACCACGGACAGCGCATGCTTACAGCTCGGCCATTCAGCTCTTCCTAGTTCCTACTCAATATGATTCTTGTTACGTGCCCTACAGCTATGAAAGGCTTTCTGATCATAAATGTGGGCAGTCCAACCATGCAAGCAATTTAGTAAGGATGGGCCTACTGTTTGTCTTTTTTTTTTTGTACAGTTTGTTTCAGTTTTAAAAGACTATAAAATAATTCAGATTATAGTGAAAGTATAGTTAAATAATGACAGACACTTCTTGAGAACCAGAAAGCATTCTGCGGTTGCTTCCTTTAGTAACTTGCATTGTCATATTGAGTAACTGCATAAAGACAGCAAGTGAATATTTAACCGCCTACTAAGTTATTTGGCCTAAGTATTCTTGAACATTAACAGATGCTCTTTATAATTTTGCTACAATTAAAAATACCATGGCCAGCTTTGATAGTTAAGTATCCAGCTAAAAAAAAACATGATGAGCATAGACCAGAGAATATATTTGATTTGCATATAGTTAAAACTCAGAAATGGATTTTCTCTCAACTGACCGTCCATTAGCTTTATATGGTAAGAAACATGACTATTTACTACAGTGATTGTTCAGCTAAATGACTGTCAAAGAGAAGAGATCATTCAACATACTTCAACACAATAGCATAACAAATGACAAGGATAAAAAATACAATAAAATAAATACAATATAAAAAAAAAAAACTTTTTTACTGTAGTATATGGGTACTTTTCTTTATCTATTCTGAATGCTGCTGTCAGCTCTGTCACTCTGTCCTCATTCTCAAAGCAACTTGACAGGGTCATTGCACTTCTTACACCTTCATATTTCATAACCAAGTTATGTTGCGTAGGAACGTAGGTAGGTTAGTCAGACGTTATCCAACAGTACTTTATTGGGACACGTGTGATTTGAATGCATGCCAGCCCCACCAAAAAATATTAAGCAAAAAAAACAATGTTTTGTTTCTATCTAGCTACAGCTATGAGGAGTACAAAGAAACAGCAGACTGGCTGCTCGCTAACACAGACATCAGACCCAAAGTGGCAATTATCTGTGGTTCAGGACTCGGTGGATTGGCTGACCTGCTGGACAACAAGAATGTGTTTCCTTACAACAAAATCCCGCGCTTTCCCCACAGCACAGGTAGGAGACAGATTGCTAAATTCACATAAACCTTTGGTGTATCATTCATAACCCATTCAGGGAGTATTGTTTCATATTCTATTAATTGTCTACGCAAAAAAAAAAAAAATATATAAAAGAAAGTGCTGATGTTTATCGCTCACTGTCATTATTTGATTATTATTTGCATTAACAAACATTAAAAATACACACCCTCATGTCTCTTCAGTGCAAGGACATAAAGGTCAGCTGGTGTTCGGAGAGCTGAATGGGAAGCAGTGTGTTTGCATGCAAGGCCGTTTCCATTTCTACGAGGGCTATAACGTTGCCACGGTAAGTTTCATTTTTAAAATCTTAAAAGTATGAGCATTAAACAAAACCAGCACATGCAAAATCACATGCGTTTGGAATGAAAACACATTGTTAGTTGATAATTAAAAGAATCATCTCATAAGTCAAGAGTGATCTCAGTTTTTATTTTCCTTTAGCAATAATATACCACAGCACTAACACAGAGGTTATTCTGTACTTAACCATTGACTTCTCATTGCTGCTATCAGCAATTTAAGTATAACAGAGAATAGTTAACATTTGACAACTGACTCAATCGCCTCCTATAAACTTTTACAACATACAACATTCCAACATCTGTGATCAAGTAAAAAAAATCAAAATCAAACAGTGCTTACTCTTTATTGCAGGAGCCAAGTGAAATACTGTATGGCATTATGATTTATGATTCTTCGGTATGTTTTTTTATTAAAAAAGTGATTAAATAGTTGTAAATATTCTTGCCTGGGTTGTAGAAAAGCAGTCATATGTTTGTTTCTTATTTCTTAATTCAATGCACATGAGGGAATCAATTAAAATGTAGTTTCAAATCACAATTGTTTAGTGAAAATATTTATTTTAAAATGGACAATTTAGACAAAGCTGGGGGACAGTTAAACTATATAGTTTTGATAACTGCATATTAACCACATATATCAATTCAGATTTCAGTCTTTAATTTCCTGTTTCATAAAGATGAGGACAGTTTGTCAAAGCAGCTCTATATCTCAGGGTTTTCTCCTTCTGTTTTAGGTCACATATCCAGTAAGAGTGTTTTTCCTTCTCGGGATTGAGACTCTGATTGTGACCAATGCTGCTGGAGGGCTCAATTCTAAATTTAAAGTGGGTGACATCATGCTTATCAGAGACCATATCAATATGCCTGGATTTGCTGGCCAAAATCCCCTGTGTGGACGCAATGAGGAAAGGTGAATTGCTATTTACTAAATTGAGATACGTTTTATTCAAACAAACAAACCGATTTGAGATCCTTTTTTATAATTATGTTTAAAGATGGCTAATTCTACCTAACACCAATATTTTTTTATTTATTTTTTGTCTTTGTTTTTAAGAGTTCAGCTTTGGTTTTGCTATTGGCTTTGCAATATAATCTTACTTGCATGTCTCTAAGGATTTATGCAACCAGTCTAATGATCACTGACATTTGTGTTACGTCCCTGTAGATTTGGAGTGCGCTTTCCCTGCATGTCTGATGCTTATGATAGAGAATTGGCACAGTTGGCCAGGAAAACTGCCCAAGAATTGGGCTGTGCCTCTTTCCTTCAGGAGGGTGTTTACTGCATGTTGGCTGGACCGTCCTATGAGACAATTGCAGAATGCAGGGCTTTACAGCTGCTTGGGGCGGATGCTGTGGGTACGTACTGTACATATCACTTTTATCAAAAATGTCATGAGTGGGCAAGACGTATTATCGCTTGAAGATGAAAACCATAACCATATATCATCATTTCGAGCAAGGACCCCCTTTGAGGGACAGAGCAGGAACCTATTATTATATTGTTTTTCACAAAAATTACTTATTAATGAAGCCCCGATGACAGGCCGATAAAAATATATAGGGGCCATACATTTCTTAATTCGTTCTCTCTAATGAGTTTTCTCAATTTAAATAAGTAAATTATGGCCACGTTGAACTAATTCGTTCCCTCGTTTTGATTTAACTAAGGGAACAAATTTGTACAACAGGGCCATGATTTAGTAAATGAAGTAAAAAAGGGAATGAATTGTTCAATCGTGCACACAATTTACTTAAAACAAGAGAACGAATTAGTAAAGTATTACATCAGCACGTTTTACTAATTAGTTCCCTTGTTTTAAGTCGTCAGTCATTGGAATGAATTGTTAATTTGTGGCCACGATAAACATATTTTTCCTGCATCTCATGTAATTTATTAATTATTATAAATTGTATATATTATATTCATTATATTATATAAATGAATTAATTATTATAAATGATAAATTACTTGAAAATGAATAATATATATATTGTAGTTTTTACTTTAAATATATATATTATTTTTCTTTATATTCCTCTTCTGCTGCAAATTATTGTTTGACCTTAAAGTAATTTTAAAATGAAATAAACTAGATGAAAGGGTCACTAAGAATTTTTTCAGCAAGGATGTGTTAAATTGGTCAAAAGTGACAGCAAAGACATTTCTAATGTTATAAAAGATTTCTATTTTAAATAAATGCTTTTCTTTTGAACTTCCTATTCTATCTCTTTTTATTCCAAATATGTATCATGGTTTCCACAAAAATATTAAGCAGCACAACTTTTTTCAACATTGATATTGTAATGTTGCTTGAGCACCAAATCAGTATATTAGAATGATTTTTGAAGCATCATGTGGCACTGAAGACTGGAGTAATGATGCTGAAAATTCACAGTAATAAATTACAATTTAAAATAGAAAATAATGGTTTAAATTATAATAATATTTCTACTATTTTTGCTGTATTTTCGTCAAAAAAATGCAGCCTTGGTGAGTGTTGTGTTTCTCTGTAATTAGGTATGAGTACCGTTCCAGAGGTGGTGATCGCTCGGCACTGTGGGATGCGTGTGTTTGGACTCTCCCTAATTACCAACAAGGTAGTGACTGACTATGACAGCAAGGAAAGGGCTAATCATGAAGAGGTCCTGGAAACCACCCGTATGCGAACCGAAGTCCTGCAGAAGATAGTCTGCAATTTAGTGACAAACATGTAGCATAACCAGCAACTACATTTACTGTAGTACAAAAATCTTGCGGCTGCTCTTGAAATACTTCCACAGATTTGCACTTCCACCCAGACAGTTTGACAATGTATTATGACATAGTGTCCTCCTTGATACTTCTCATGTTCAGGATTCAAGTAAATTTATGAACTTTGCAGTGCCTCAAGACTCTCTAAATGGAAATTTAGGCTAGGTTCATTTTGTTTACTTTTGATATTGTCCTCAAATAACATCGGTATTAATATGACACGTATACTGTGTGATGCATTCACATTTTTCCTGAAATGAAAGTTAAGAACAACTGAAATTAGCAGTGTTACATAACTATTAGCATTCCTGTCACTATGTCTTGAAAAAAGAGTTAAAGAACAAACATACATGAAAAGGGACAAACACAGACTTGCACTCTAATACAGTGATACTGTCACGGTGACACAACCATCTGTCAGCCCATCGTCACCAGATCAGCACGCTCCACCCACTCGTTCACTCTCCCCGGATTACTGATTCAATGCACATGCACCTCCTGATCAACCTGCACTATATACCTCACACAGCCTGCACACCATTGTCTGGTCTTGTCTAACCACGTATAAACTCATCTCTTGCTGCAACTCCCGTCTGTCTTCTGTCTTCTGTCTTCTGATCCCGAGCCGTTGTGTGTGTTCAGTCTGTACCATCCTTCAACCACCTGCACCTGTGATCATCATATTCCACCCAGCTAAGTCACAGTGCAACTGCTTGAACTTCACATTCACCCTTCCATCAACCACTGTTTGTTCTCTGCATCCTATTAATAAACTTTGTTTATGATTATTAAAATATCAATTAATATATTAAATAAGCACGTTTTATCTTTTTAGTTTTATAAACTTGTCTGGAAGTTGAAATTCACATGTAAAATAATGTTGAAAAATCTCTTTACAAAGTTTTGTGATACTTTATAGATTTAAAATTTTATAGTAATGTTATTTATTTTACTATGTACTTGATTTTGACTAAAATGTGACAATAATAGAATTTATTATGATTAACCCCTTGAGATGTATCATCTTGTTTTCGAGGGGGTCCTTACAATGTAACACAATTACAACTTAAAAAACATAACAAGATTACAATTAACAGTATATAACATGTGCAGTCCACTTTAAAGTAAGATAATAAAGATTGTTTGAACAACCGAAATGATGTATGGATCTAATGTCTGCAGGTAAATTATTCCAGTCTATTGGTGCTTTAAACATAAATGCTCTTTTGCCAATTGTTTTTTGTTTTTTTTTGCACGAAGAACAAGAAAATAAGTCTGGACAGAATGCCTAACTTGGTGGTTTGAAGAAAAGGGTATAAAGTATTGTTGTAGATAATTAGGATAATCAAAATAAATACATTTAAATATAAATTGAAACCAATGAATCTGCTTTCTCACAGACAAAGTGCATCATACATTGTAGTACGGTGATGAGTGTAAAAAGAACATCCTAAAACAAATCTGCAAATTCTATTATATGCTGTATTAAGCGAGGCAAGATCAGCTTTTGATGCCGTATGATAAACCACATCACAGTAATCAAAGGACGGAAATATTAACTGAGAAACAAGTTTCTTACGAACTCTATAAGAAAAGCAATTTCGAGATCGATGCAAAATACTCATTCCAACATTGACTTTGCATAAAACATGATTAATGTGTGGTTTAAAAGAAAGTTAAGAATCAAGCCATACACCAAGATATTTAATAGTATCAACTCTATGCAAAGGAGTACCGTCTTTACATGATACAACACAAGAACAGTTTTTGGAATTAAGTTTATGTCTAGAACTAAAGATCATAGTATATGACTTGGTTTTATTAAGCACTAATTTATTAGACAAAGGCCAATCTTTTAAAGTATTAAAATCCGATTGAAGAGATAATTGAATTTGTATAGAAGCAGAATTAGACTTATATATGACAGTATCATCCGCATAAAGTTGAACCTGACAGTTTTTGAGAAGTAATGGTAGATTATTTACATAAATATAAAAAAGAAGTGGTCCCAAAACTGAACCTTGAGGCACACCTTTTTGATGAATCAGAAGATCAGATTTATTCCCATTTAGGACAACACATTGTTTTCTGTTATGCAGATATGAATTAAACCACAAAACTGTATTTTTAGAAAAACCAATAGCATGAAGTTTATCTAAAAGCAAAAAACGATCAACCAAATCAAAAGTTTTGGTTAAATCAAGAAAAATAGCACCCGTGAGCTTACCATTATCTAAAGCTGAAAACACATCATTAGTAAACTTACTGTAAGTAATGCAGTAGTTGTAGAATGATTAGACCTAAAACCAGATTGAGATGATGATAGAATATCATTAATACATAAATAATTTGAAAGTTGTTTATAAATTAATTCTTCAAAAACTTTAGATATAGAACATCTGATAGATATTGGTCTATAATTATTGAGATCAAGTACATCACCTCCCTTATGAAGTGGAGTAATGCGTGCACATTTCCAGATCACCGGCAACTCACATGTAGACAAAGAAAGATTAAATAAATCAGCAAGTGGATACATATGAAAATGAGAAGATAATTTAAGATAGGCTACCTATTTTCAATTCCATATAATCCAGCACAGTCACTTTTAATTCATCAATGGCATTCTGAATATCAATTGGTGCAATCTTCTCAAATGAAAATGAACTATTACAAGATGCAGTCTCATTAAAAGTATCAGTATTCAAGTAAGAAGCAGATACTAAAGTAGACCAGATTGAAGAAAAATGCTGATTAAATTCGTGCGCAATAGATAGGGAGTCATTATCAACTCTAATTTGATTAATTGAATGTTTATTTGATGTGCTACTAATAATGTTTTTAATTTTATTCCAGAATTGTTTAGGATTTTTATAATGAAATAAAGACATTCTTTATAATAATTAGACTTTGCATTTCGAGTTTTTGTCTTGCTCAAATTTCTCAAATGCCTATAGACTTCCTAATCAGCATTACTTCTTGTCTGACGAAATGTTGTCCATGCTTTGTCCCTTTGCCAAAAGAGACTAATAAGTTCCGAATTAATCCAAGGAAGATGATTGCCTTAACCCTAACAGTTTTCTAAGGTGCATGCTTGTCCACAACATTTATAAACTCAGTATAAAAAAAATATATTAGGAATTAAATGATATATATTCCAATTAATAGAAATCAGATCATGAATAAATAAATCTAAATTAAATTTTTATATTGTCTGATTTTAATTAATCTTGGTGGCAATTTAAGTATTTTAATTTTCCATACACAAAATATAATAGAATGATAACTAAAGCAATCAGACATAACACCTGCCCTTAAAAATCTATTTGGGTGTGAAACAAGTATCCAATAAATAAGAGATTGTGTTCAAGAAGTAATTCTAGTAGGCTCAGTAATTAATTGGGTAAGATTTAAACTATTAAATACATTTTTCTCTTTATCATATGACTTATCCAACCAATTCTTATTGAAGTCGCCTATAAGATTAATTCATTTCTACCAAAAACAGAATTAATGGTAGATATCAGGCAATTAAAGGACTCCACTGGTGAAGAGGGTGGTCTATATGCTCCCGATGATTATACATTTATTTAAATGGAAAACCACCTTAACAAAAATACATTCAAAATTCTAATATAAAATACATATAAATATTATATATATTATATGTTTCTATTTATGTTTTATATTATATAAAACATAATATAAAATTAATTATTATATAAATACTGTGTGGTGGTGAATTAATTTTTTAAATCCATTGTGTTCTGTCTTTCCAATTCTGAGTTCCTTTGCTTTTACTTATATAAACATTTTGATAATCAGAGACCAAAACTCCAGTCTTTTGGCACACCATACTAAATACAAATACAGATTTTATCTTGGTGATCAGTATGAATCATCATTTTCCTGCAATGCATGTGCACAGAGAGTGAGATAAAAATGTGCATGTATACATCAGATTCTGCAAAACGCATACATTATAACTGAAGGAATAGGCATCCCTCTTAACCCCCTCATGTCACTACATTATTGATAAATCTTGCCAACCCAACTCTGAAGTAGTGATGAAATAAAACATTAACAACATCAAGCTTGCAGCAAGTCTGTCGCCGAGCAAAAACCTTAAAGCAAAATTGTACATAATGTAAAGTGAGATATTCACAAGAGAGTAAGACAATATACAGTGTGGCCAGAGGATTCGCTATAGTGACTAGCTCTGTCATAACCATAATGTTTTCAAATAATTCGCGACCACTCAATTGAACGTGAAACTTCATATTTTAGATTGCAGGTGTGATAGCATCAGTTTGTGAACCTCTGCACACATCAGATTTTTGGAGGAAACACTCTTTTCATCTGTCAGACGATGCCTCTTCCCTTGCCGATGATGACAGAACGCCAGATCAGTCTGTTATTCAGATGCTATAGCAGACTTTCACAAAATATTTATGGAAAACCAGTTGTGCTGACTCTGCCCAGAAACATCACAGTCCCTGTGAGCCATTAGTGAAGGGGTAACTCTTATGCAATTAGTGACGGGCCATTTGCTGAAATATTCAGGGCTTGATGCCCATGATGTGCAGCAGTGACGGTACTTCCACTCACTGGAGGAAAAGAGGAAGTCAGAAAATGTAATGATCTGTTTTGATCTTGCGTGTTTTTTTGTTCTGCTCTCCCTGACATATTATCTCATTTGAAATTCCTGTTTTTCTCTGAAAGATATTTTCCTCTGAAATGCAGCTTTGAGCTCAGCATTCTTCATTTCAGTGTCTTCACAAATTTCAGATAGCACTACACTGTAAAGCATTGTCATAATTTTAACCAAAAAAAAGTTACCTTAATCTACACTTTTAAAAGTTTTGGGGTCAGTAAGACTTTCTCACACTTAGTGTCGATGGTCACTGTCTCAAAGAGCATGCACAGAGTCCAAATTAAAACAATTCCCCATCGTCCAAATTAAACAATTCCCCATCGTAAGTACACATTGATGGCCCAAGACACGAAACGAGCGGTTGTCGAGCTAGATGTCGCATTGGCCTCGGTTTCGCAGTAGCCAATGCGACATCTAGTGTATATATCTATACCCGCCCGCGCCCTCAGATCATTTGGACGCAGCTGTGTTCAAGAGGTAAAAACGATATAAATACTGTTCGTTTTCTCACACAAACCGCTCGTTTCGTGTCTTGGGCCATCAATGTGTACTTACGATGGGGAATTGTTTAATTTGGACGATGGGGAATTGTTTAATTTGGACTCTGTGCATGCTCTTTGAGACAGTGACCATCGACCTGCATTATATGACTGACAGACAAGAACGGTTTGACCTAAAAATATCAAAATTGAAACTACTGCGGAAAAAAAGACACCTACATCTTGGATGCCCTTGAGGTAAGCTAAAACATACCAAAATTTAATTTCAAAGTGAGCTATCCCTTTAAGGACACTTCTAGTTGCATGGACTGTCAATGGAGGGACAAAAATCTCTCAGATTTTATTTAAAATATCTTCATTTGTGTTTCGAAGATGAACGAAAGTCTTACGGGTTTGGAACGACATGAGGGTGAGAATATTGTCATTTTTGGGTAAATTAACTCTTTAATGCTCCTTCACGGTTCGAGTAACTTTATGTACTTTGCAGTGCCTCAAGACTCTCTGAGTCAAAATTTAGGCTATGTTCATTTTGTTTACTTTTCCTATTGTCCACACCGCATTGAATACTGTAGTACTAACATAATAATTTTTATTTAAAGCGGCACTATGCAGTTTTGGCAATTTCTTCGCTGTTTTTGCTCGCGGGTTTCTCTATAGAGCTCCCCCTACAGCTTCGGAATAGATATTTGACCACACTGTCGTAAAAACTCATTGGCGACTCTCCCACCTCCCTTCTTCTCCCTCTGGTCATGTGCATTTGTTTTCAAAGAAGCCGGCGAACGCACAGAGCCATGTCCACTGAGGTGTGTATGATACACAGAAGGCTAGCATATAAATGTATGTGTGCAGTGCCGTAAAGCAATTCGTTACATCGCGAGACCTGATATCACGCGATACTTCCTGACGCCCGACGGCTTAAAGTTGCAAGGGTGGTTTTTCCGCTCACAAGCGCTAGGGGGAAGCGAGACGGCCACCATTCAACCCGAAAAAGTCATATAACCATTCCAATGACTCCGAAGCTGTTCAGTTAAGGTAAATTAAGCTAAAAAAAACTGCATAGTTCCTCTTTAAGAAGGACATTGCGTGGACTGTCAATGTGTCACGTTGTGGCTATAATGATGCACACGATGGAGTAAAAAACAAAAACAGTCTTTATTTAATCCACAAACTAAAACTAAGGCGGTCGCAGGAGAATAATGAACACAACAAAGACGATACTGGACACAGAATAGGGAAAATTTCATGGTGAGACAATGATCCATACAAACAAATCTCTGATATATTGTACATAACAAACCTTTAAACCAAAAGCCTGATATTTTACTCTCTGCCATCTAAACGCATCCTTCCAACGCTATATTCGCTCCCAAGATTTTTCTTTTTCATTTCACTTTAATCAGCCTGCTGCGATCCTGTGCTTGATGGAGAGCTACACTTTACAGTATATCTCGCCATCTCTCTCAAATCATGTTTGCAGCAGGGGACACAGGAAGAGTGAGAGAACACTCAGGGGACACGTGGCCATTAACCATCTATACACATCCTTGGAACAGTGAAATTCACTGAGGAAGAGGGACCATATTGGAAAGAGAGATCTCATTTATCCTTAAACAGGCTTCAGTTCAGCGAGAGACACAGCAGGGAAGTCATTCTGAACACTGTTCAAAGGTCAGTGCCTTTCTCACATCCACATTCATGACATCTCTCTTGGTAAAATGATAATCCCCTGTCTCATTAATATACAGCGGGGTTCAAAATTGTAATAGCACATTCAATTTCTGGGATTTAAGGTCACAATTAAAATCTGAAAATAAACAGAAATCGAAAAAGTTTAAAAAAAGAAAAGAAAAAAGACAGAATTGATCATGTGATGGAAGTCGATTATCAACTTTTACACACATACTTGTGGCATTCATTTTACTTTTCTATTTAAATTTTCATTTAATTTTTTATGCTGAGAATATAATTTATAATGGAAGTATGTTTGTATTTAAATGTAATGCAAGGCAATAAAGGCAAATAAATCAAAATGGACAATTCTTATTTTTATGGAATATTGCAGTACTTATTATAAATGATTTATCCGTGCACATCATTTTTTGGGGGGGATTCATGAGCCCTCATAATCTTCAATCAAAATGACTTCCCCTCCCTCTTGAAGCAACATCTCTTCTCTTCTCATATTTACTGGTGAGGGCGGGACAACCTGTCACTCAAATGACATCACTGCAATAGCAAACCACAACCATCCAATCAATTCCTGATAAAAAAAATCAAGTTCAACCCTAAATTTTTTCTTGTTTGAAAAGCCGTATATATGTCACAGGGAAGAAAATACTGCCATTTCATGGCAACTTTAATGTATTAAATTACATTTTAATTTATTAAAAATGCTAAATAGAAGCCGTTTCCCTAGTGGTCTCAGACTTTTGAACCTTACTGTATACGAAGGAAGTTGATCAATCACACTCTAAAGGTGCATCTGCATCGGGATACAGGGGAAATAGACTTAGACATCTCTGCTGAATAAAGACTTTCCACACTCCTAAACTCAGCCGTCAGCAGCCAGATCACTGGAGAACGGCCAAGAACTGTGTGACAAGGCAAGCAGATGGTATTGACTGACTATCCCTCAATGATCATATTAATTCACTGTCACTTTCAGAGAATATTGATTGACATTTTTGCCTTGTAGATCATATTAGATCCCTAGCCCTTCCATAACCTCTATGAAAGGTTGTCTCATAAGAGGACAAAAGCCTCTGACTATGAAGGATTACATAAAAAAATATTGTGTACTCGAATTGTGTTACAATGAATTTGTTATTCACAATGTGTTGCTGTCATACTAACCAATGTATTCAAATATGCATTTAAATTTCAGTTTAATTTCTCAGTAGTAAAAGAACAAAGTATTTTAATCTAAAAAATATTAAATTCACCCCTTTTTTAATGCAGTTGTTAGACCCTTAAGCTTGGAGCTTGTCATACCCCCATATAACACCCATACAGCAAACAATATATTTTCAGATATTTTTTTAAATATACAATACCATAATACAATACAATAAAAGAGTCTCTTATGCTGAATATTCCATAAATATGCAAAAATACAGTAAAAACAGTAACATTGTAAAATATTATTACAATTTAAAATAACTGTTTCTTATTGTAATATATTTGAAAATGATATTTATTCCTGTGATGGCAAAGCTGAATTTTCAGCAGCCATAAGAGACCTCTTTCAAAATATTTTGTGAACGGTATTTCTAAATGTACAAAAAATTGTCAAAGTATATTGATAAAGATGCATATTACTTATATTATGCCTATTCATTAAGTTATATGTGTTTTACAAACATTTTATCTCTATATAGAGATATAGAGATCTCTCTCTCTCTCTATATATATATATATATATATATAGATATAGATATATAGATATAGATATAGATATAGATAGATAGATAGATAGATATTTATTATGAGTTTCAGATGCATATACATTTGAAATGTCTGCATGCTACTCGTAGTAAAGACAGCCTTTGCAAAAAGCTCTGTTACAAACATTCAGCAGGAATGTTAATGTTGCAGGATCAGGCTTCTTTAAAAGAAGCTTACGATTTACGTGCTTCCTCTTGTCAATGACAAATGGAAACTGTTTATTCCTCAGGATCAGACCAAAACACTCTGCCTCATGGCAGGACCGTCTAGACGGAGCAAAGGTATAGATTGATAGCATCTTCAATCACTGCAAACCCCAAGATGTAAACAAGTTTGCAAGCAGTAATGAAATGGGTCTTCTTTTTTTTGTTCTATACATGTTTGTCTAATACAGTTTTCTTTCTTGTTTCTAAAACATTTGCACGTTCAGTGAACTACAGTTAAAATGAATCTCCCCTCCACCTATAGCTACAGCTTAAGACATAAAGTCAGGCTACACAACAAGTCACATTTGTCTCTCCTCAAATGAAGATGAATGACAATCCAGTTTGAGACACTGCCCTTACTGGAGGTATAGAGTCTCATATTTCACTTCACATCAACAGCTAAGCATTCACAGGGGAGAAACGAAGCACAGCAACCTTGAAAGTGAGTGAAAGCTCTTATGCTCTTGATAAGGCCAGTAGCTTCAAAACACTGTATGAAACTCTGCTAAGAGTTATATTTTGGCAATTTGTCCATATGTCATGCAATAATTTATAAGATCAAAAGCATGCAGTTTTGATCATTTTGGTACAGTATAATGGATTTTAATTCATTTATCTTCATATCTAAAGCCATGTTTTAAAAAAAAAATGCTTTATGACTTACTCTGGAAATCTAACATTATGGGGTAGTTCACCAAAAATTGACATTTTTGTCATTACTTACTCTCAAGTTGTTCCAAACCTGTATGAATTTCTTTCTTCTGTTGAACAAAAAAGAAGACATTTTAAAGAATGTTGGTAAACAGAAATTTGTTGGCAACCATTGACTTCCATGATAAGAAAAACATTTTTTTGGGGTGAACTCTCCATCCATCCATTCATTCATTCATTCAATCATTCATCCATCCATCCATCCATCCATTCATCCATCCATTCATTCATTCATCCATCCATCCACTTTAAAACTAAAGCTTTTTATTTGTTTTCCAAAACCTTTTAAACGAGGCTTTGATAAGCCAACACGTTTGCCCTGACAAATTTAGCTTTTCTAGTCATTTTAATTTTAATACAATTCATTTTAATTCAACTTACATTAAAATTTTAATTACAATTCTGTATTCTGTTTGCTATTGCAATTTAAATTAAATAAAAATCCATGAATTCAAATGGAATTTAAAATACATTCTCCAATCAGTTCTAAATGCTGTCGAAACCTGTTTTTTCCCTGAATTAACTTGAGCTTCTGTTTATGCAAATAATCAAGATTAGTGTTCAGACGCTCTGACCGCGGAGAGGGTCCTCATAAGCCACTGGCTCTCTATGGGATGTGCAAAATGTAATTAAGTGTGTGGATTTAATTAATCTGGCCCAATGGAGCCATTTCTATCAAACGATTGTAACTGGCATTAAAGATTCTGGAGTGTCGCATGGGCTGGCTGCTTACACATATTTGGCAGTGAGGGGTGCAGTAATTACTGCTGAGTTCCCGGGATCCCATGTGGTAAGTGAGCATTACTTTTCCCAATGCTCCGATCCGTGTTCCTATGGTGCAGGCAGCAGTATGCATGCATGACTGCGGTGGGATAATTAGCCTTTGATGCTGCGGGCTCCGCAGGGACGTATGTCTTTTATCACTCTATGTGATTGTAAGCACCTCTAAGAGGACACACTTTCATAAACACTTCTGACTTACCCCCGGTTTCACAGACCCAGACTAAAATGCATGTTTGAGCTATTTTAACTGAAAGCAAATTAAAATCTTAAAATATGTCAGTGCCATTGTTTTGTCTCAAGATGCACATCACCAGTAATGTTTGTTTTTTCTAAGGCACGGTTATAAAAGCTACTGAAATGTCCTAATTAATTTAACTAATCCTGGTTTATTCTAAACCCTGTCTGTGAAACCGGGCCTATGTTTTTAGTGTGCATTTTAATGAATACATAGCCTGCTGTACACGCTCCATACTGTATCAAATTATACTGTAAAGAGGCATATATTTAGAATAATTTAGTAAAACAGCATTGGAATGTTTTTAGTCACTCCACTGACTAGAGTATGGGAGTTGGTGTTTTCTCTGACTTCAGGTTTGCTTGTTGAGGGGTTTCTCTCATAAGTGAGCAGGCAGCTGGAGGATTACAGAATGTTTGAGAGGGGATGGGGAAGTCTCTCTCATTCTGCTCCACTCCTATACGCAGCTGCAAACGGCTTTCAATGTGTGCGTTGCTTTTATGACGCACAAAGCTTGATTTCTGCTAGTGGAGAATAACTGTGTGGAAAAATAAATGACTCAAAATGTAATTATTTATGCTAAGAGAGACGCTATAAGGGAGGAGACACTACAGACATGGTCACAATTTAGCTTGCATTAGTATAGAACAAAATGGGAAACTACATTGAAGCTCCAACAAAACTCAATGAATATTAACTCACTCTCTCTTACTTCCTTATGCAACCTCTGAAGGATCATAGGGCTGGAGCCTATCCCAGTATCCGGCCAAGAATATTAACAAAACAAAAAAACAGTAATTGACATAAATATGTGACAAAAAACTAAACACACACACACACACACACACACACACACACACACACACACACACACACACACACACACATCCCATTACACACATGAAAAAAATTATAAATATATATCAAATAATAATAAATAAATAAATAAATAAATAAAATATATATATATCTTGAGCTCTTGAAAAAAGTTGATATAATTTTTAAACTTTTTTTTATCTTGAGTCAAGATATATACATACATACATATATATGGAGTCAGGCTTAATGAGTCATTCCCTAATTTATACAAATATCAGCCACATAGCCTATATATAATCAATAAAAAAAGATTTTTCACAAAAATAAATCAGCTAGGGAAGTTTACATAAATATCAGGCATAGGCTATATGCATTACGTAAGCGGAGCATAACGTTTAATAGCCTTCATTCAGTGATTCTGGTCCATCTATGTTTCTGTGAACGCATCTGTAGAGCTGAGCATCTCCAGCACGTGCGTGAGTGCTGAGCCATGGAACAGTGATGCTGGATCTACTGCGCCACCCGCATGAGCGCCAGAGAACTGCAAGCACTCAGCGCATTTAAAACCCCCTGCAAAGCACTGGGGGAGTTACAGTGCGAATTGGACTCTGTGAGTAAAAGTTCGCCCGGGATATTCTAGCGGACAGTAGGACAGATATACGAAAACATGGCAAACAAAGGACAGCAGCAGCCTCCCTACCTTCACTTGGCAGAGCTGACCGCATCACAGTTCCTGGATATCTGGAAACATTTTGATGCAGACGGTGAGTACAGATGCGCCGTTTATTCCACGGATTATGATTCTAAAAAAAGAACTAATTATGTCATAAGTGAAATTTTATCATTAAAAAAGCAGAAAAAAAGTTTGACGCTAACAATAAACACTTGTAAACACTAATGGTTCAATATCTCTGTGTGAATATTAAAGAATTTGGCAGTTTTTACGTGCGAAAAACAATTGATCAGAGAAATAAACTTAATTAACAACATTCGAACATTTATGACCCAATGTCATTGTAATCCGTTGGCTAATGCATAGATTGTAGACTATGGCGTGAAACAAACGTAGAAAATAATAAAATGGCCAAAAAAGTAATTTTCGAAATTGTGTAGAAACACGATATTGTTTCTATACACGATATATATATAGCCTACACACACGCACACAATACATCATATTAGCCTATTTTATGAACTCCATCCTGTCACAGATAGGCTACGTCATTTTTGTTGATGTTGCTTGATAATCATAACATTTTTAATGCACTGACTCTTCTTGGTATAAATCGAGAGTAGACTTCTACCACTGCTATGATCTAATAAGCCGTGGACAAAATCAGTGAAAACCTATAGGCCTACAACTTTTTTTTAATTGTTAATTAATTAGTATTATAATAGTATAATAGTAATTATAATAATCCAAATAGTATTGTGTCCCATTAGTGAAATTATTTATTTCTGTTTCACCGGAGCTGTATTTCAGAATACATAGTGATCTGTCCACCTCGACATCATTTTGTGCATCATGCCTGCGCTGATTGGGTTTCAGAAAGTTCACTTTCTCCAAAACGGTGTATTCCCAAGTTTATTTGAACGCATCCTGGGCATCTGTTATTTGCACATTGTTGGGATGATGGGGGTGTGTTCAAGGTCCTCATCACCCAGGACATCTTGTGAAGATCAGTTACAGGCAACAGGAACCGCATTATTCTGGGAGAGTTTTCTTACATCCTGCAATATCGAAAGCTGAAAATATCTCATTGACTAATTATTTATAATCATAATCGTATTCGTGGAGCAGATGTTATCGTTATTGGCAACTTGGTTAGTGTTTCTTTCCTGTTCGTTTTGTATAGCCTAAAAGAAAAAATACGTAGGGTAAATAACGTAGCCTACTATTTATCTACTTATCTATTAACCTACCTATCTCTTATATGAAACATTAAATGAAAGGTTCCTCATATAAAGTAAAAACAACGTTTTCAATTACAACGTTTCAAGTGTTTAAGTGCTTCAAGAGAGTTGGTGTTCGTGCTTAGCATGATTCCATTAAAAAGAAGGTAGGTACACAATCTGTAAAGTTTATGAGGGATGGCTTATGATATGTTTATTTAAAATGTAAGCAATTATAAATGTAACTGCTAAAAAATAGTTTTTAAGGAAGACAATGATCTGAAATTCACATTATTCACATTCACATTATCATAGAATAACTTCTAGAAGATATTGAGAAGCATCTGGAATTATTTTTCATTAAAGATGCTTTACCACTCATTCAAGTTGGCTTGATGGAAATTCCTTCCATTTTAGTATCAGTAAAGTTAGCTGCAACACAATTGAACTGGTTCAGCAAGTGACATGTTTTTGTTATGTCATAATCCAAAATGGCTACTCCAACACATCAGTTCTATATCCAAGATGGCTGGCCATGCCGGGAAAATTATGGTAATCGCATAGGCAGAGCCAACAGGTATAGAATTCAAATATGGTAGAAATGAATAGCCAATATGTATGCTTGGGCCATATTGCATATAAGCATGATGGAATCAACAATCTGTACACATTGACATTCTCAAAGACCATTAGTTCAAGGTGTAAACAAAAATCAAATTCATTGTAAAGAGAATGAATGGTTGTCATATCTCTGAAAATGTCAGAGCAATCATATCAGCACCAGATGGCAACATAGCAGTCAATTCCAACATACTCAGCAGGATTAATGCATGTATAAACTATTAATTATTATATATTGCACCCAACAATTTAGTAGATTAATTATTCTGCATAGATCTTTGTCTACAATCAATGTATGTAGTGTCCAGTCAGTGTTCATTCTCTCAACACAATAGACAGATCAATTGCTGACACACTAGTAAGATTGCCTGTCTTCAGCTCATAATATTTTCACAGCCATGCAGTGATGGTACTTCACATTTATTATAAATAACAGAAAGAGAATATTTCCCATGAGTCATGTGTCCAGCTGTCTAGAAATGCCACTATAATCCACAGGCAAATTCCTCAAAATAGTAGTTCACACTAAGACATTTCAAACATGATAATAGGACAATACTGATGTACCCACTGCAGTTCTCACTTCACACAACTTACAATCACTTTGGTGATGTATTAGGCCATAGACACAAAATCCCATTTCAAACGCGTACACATACACATATTTCCTTTGCATGAAGGGCCAATTTCCTGGCATGGGAAATTACCCCCAGATGGTAATATTGCATTTATTTGTGGGGGTAATTTAAAATTTCAGCGTATTCTCTGAAGCATCAAGAAGAATCTCCTTTTCGTCTTTTCAAATAAATGGCTTTAAAAGGCTCATACCGTAAGGCCCCCAATTAGAGGAAAAATGGGAAAGAGAAAGCCTTCAAAGCTTTAACTGGGAGACTAGCCATCAAAAGTTTTTAATTAAGAACTGTGTTACTTGGATTGGGTGCCAGCCAACAAACCAATCTAGAGTTAACCAGCTTCAAAGCAGCCATCTAGGCAATCTCATTACTTAGCATTTCCACTGAGAGTCAGTAGTTATCTAGTCATATAATGACAAACATCATTATAGATGAAGGCATCTCAGTAAGTACTGAACCATACTTCCTTATATTGCAGGAAATGGCTACATTGAGGATAAGGAGCTTGAAAACTTCTTTAGTCAGCTGGAGATTGCACGGAGAGGGGCTGGTGTGGTAAGTATACGGACAAGTGAAGAAGCATTAACATCTCATTATAAAGCACTGTGTCTTTCAAACTAAACTGCGGAATTCTCAAAGTAATGAGGGAACTTAGGAAAACCCAAACTAGCCCTTAACTGATATGTTTGGGCTTGGTGGAAAATATCTGCTGCTGTTATTGCTGCTGCTGCAGAGCAAGTATGGGACTTGCTATTGCCAAATCATACACTAAACGCTGCTTTGAGCAAGGAAGACATGCTGCTGCTGTATAATATAGCATACGTGAGTTACCTGTTGCAGATCTATACAGGTGGAGCTGGGGAAGATGAGAGGGTTTCTGAAAGCGTGCTGCGACTGCTACAGCAAATCCTGACCAAGTATTTGAAGGTTGAGCAGCGAGCTCATTGGCTACTGATACAGCAGGAACCAATCAGCTGTGCCCTACAGAGAATGATGTGATTGCAAGAACATTGAGATAAGGAACTATCAGCCTGCGCCATCTAGAATTTCATGACAGAACTTTTTAATATATTCTTAAAAATGTCTCCATGTTTTTTGGGGGGCTGGTTTTCCCATACAAAATAAAGTAAATGGGGTCCGATGTTGTTTTGGACCTAATTGACTTTCATTGTATGGACAAAAACAGTGGAAAAACATTCTTCAAAATGTGAACTATCACTTTAAGATATCAAAGCTACAGTGTGTCAGCGTCGCATCCACTGGCTCTACCAATGGCATGATTAGAGGGCGGGGCTAACTGTTTCGAAGAGTGGGCAGGTTTGAAACTTCAAAACATTAATGTTTTAACAGATAATGTTCATTATTTTTGCAATTCTATCTCTTTAGATGAGATCAACTAGAAACACTAAGACACTAGAGGAGACACTAAGACCCATTTCCTTTAACCCTAAAACACAATGCAATGCGTAATTCAAAATATGGGGAAAACACCTTTCAATGCTGTTTGTACAGAAAAATCTATATGGAAAATTCCTTCATATTAACAGAGTACAAGGGGCCCTATTTATACAGACTTTGCTTAGTGTGAACTGTGTGCAAATCAAATATATAAAGACCCCAGATGACTAGGCAGATGGCATCCAGGAAAGAGAGGACAGGAGATTTTATCTTTATCCCTGTATGTTCAACAATATAACAAGGGGAGCCTCATAAAGTTAGTAATTCTATTATCTGCCTTACATGTGGCAAGGAAGATGGCAGAGAACAATGTTCACCATTTCTAAAGTGCTAGCTTTGTCTAAACCTGAGAAGTACAAACTGATTAAAGCTTTTCCAATAAGCAAAGAATGAGAAGAAGGTTCATCTTGTTGTGCTGTCTTCATACAGGACCCCTCAAACGCAGCCTTTAAAGAGAAGATGACAGAGTTCATGCAGAAATTCGACAAGAACAAAGACGGAAGAATTGAGATGTCAGAGGTAGAAGAACACATCACTTACATCACTGTGACTTTGCCATTGACAAGCTTGTAAATATCCGGTACCCTGACCGCAATTATCCCATCATCCTTTCTGAGAAGAGGAAACTCTAATGCCACTCATGACTTTAATCAAACCTGTAACTTATTGATAGAGCTGTCCAAAAAGAGCCGGTCTCAAATAGGAAAAAAATTTAGGTTTTCATTTATTTACACTCCCTTGTTGTACGGGTGTCTAATCCAATCTATACTTTCCATCAGCTGGCTCAGATCTTGCCCACAGAAGAGAACTTCCTTCTCTGCTTTAGACAGTTTGTGGGATCCAGCGCTGAATTCATGGCAGTAAGTGATGATGCTACTTTTTCATTTTATAGATCCATGGTCATTTACATACATACATATATACATATATATAGACAGTATAAAACACAAATTTCCTCTTGGGAACCATACAAATATTTTCCCTATACTTATTCATTACAATACGTTGCCAAATACTACATTTCGGATGGTTTGATCATCAGAAAGTGACTGCCTCAATTATGTATTATGTCAAGTTGAAGAGAGAATGAACTAAGGAGAAAGGGAAGCTTTTTAATCATCCAGTGTGGTAGGCAAGCCTTTTAAAGGGATAGAATGAGTAAGTACAAACTTCTATTTTCAGATGCATGTATTATAGATGTGCTGCTGTAATTCTCCGTAGACCTGTAGAGGGAGGCATCTATCTTTGATAAGAGTCTGTGATGGAAACAAGGCCAGCTGCTAGATTAAAAAATTCATTAAATGGCATTTCTTGCTCCTTGCTCTAACAATGCACAGCTGCTTCGAATAGAAATGACAGAGATTATAATGAAAAAACTATTTTAATGAATGTACTGTAAGAATAATTCACCTATTATTTCTCCACTTACGCATTTACATGCACTCCTGTCCCTCTGATTTGTCAAACCTAAGATATATTGCACATATAATTATAAGCTGTACTGATGGTACAGTTACAGTATCTTTTTTGTATGTTTGTCTGTACACAGGCCTGGAGGAAATATGACACAGACCGCAGCGGTTTCATTGAGGCTAATGAACTTAAGGTAAGATTTCTATTACTTTTCCTGCTGTGGCCTTCACAACAATCCTGAAAAGAGTTTCCACAGCCACTAATGTGACGAGGCAGATGGAAACTATGCAAATTGGATTTGGTGGCTGGCATCCGAAGAGAGTATACAAATCACTACATTTGTAAACAAAGCAAATGAAGCAATGATCACTGAGGAGACGATGACCTCAAAAAAAAGTATAGCAGATGTCATGCTTAAGGGTGTTCACAAACCAGAACAGGAGGGGGTTTGTAAGATAATAAACTCTAAGAAGAAAAGGTTGTATATAGAACCGGATATAAAGGTATACAGTATATATATATATATATATATATAGAAGGGATCTGTCATTTGTTTCATTTATAGAATCTTTTAGGGGTTCCCATCATAGGAACACGTCATGGATTTAGTTTTAATTAATTCATGTAGTTTTAATTCACTTTTAATTAATTAATAAATGTTATGCTTGCAAACATAGATTATCAGTAGAAAATAATTAAATAACCCATTGAACATTAAAGTATAATGCAAAAGTATAATTTTACTTTATAATTAAAGTATAATTTTTGGCATAAATTGTTCTTTATAATTGAGTCAAGAACACAAGGTGTCTATATTGAACCTCATTGAACATTTTTGTAGTAGATGGGATAGCATATATATGTACATATATATCAGCTGACAATAGAGGTTTTGAAATCCTAGCGTTTTCTTTTAACAGATTTTTAAACTCTTAAACAATTATTTTAATTGAAATCGTCAAAATGTATATAAAATCATCATAATCTTTTTTCCAACAGGGCTTCCTCTCTGACCTGCTTAAAAAGGCAAACAGACACTATGACGACAAGAAATTGCAGGAATACACACAAACAATAGTAAGTTGTTGTCTTTGTGGTGCATTAGTCATTATCTTATCCTCCTAGTGTCTCCTAGTTACCCCATAACAAACATTAGACAAAAAAACTTGAAAGTTTTATTTTTCCTTTAAATCCTGGAGCCATTTGCCACCATGCTTGAGTGACTTGTACATGCACTGACCCCACGGGTTGTGTCTGCACTCCAGCTGTGCTAACATATGCCCACATCTTAAGGCCAGAGACACAAACCTGAATTAATCCAAGGCATGCCAGCTGGATAATTGAGAGCCTTAGTTGTCCTCTACCCACTTTGAAAAATAAAATAAGTTTAGAAATGTTGTGCAGCAATAGGACATATTGATTTTATAAAGAAATTTGAAGCAAGTTCAGGGGCCAGTTGCATAAACATAATGTGTCTTAAGAACAAGTACGAACAACGAGCAGTTAGTTACGTTTAACTGACTAACTGAAAAGTTTATGAACAGTCTTGAAGATAAAAATTTGATGACTAGCTTATAATACTAGTATTAGCAGTTTATGCAACCAGGATACTGTGTAAACATTTAAACTGCGCCATTCTCTCCTTTTTAGCTGAAGATGTTTGATCTAAATGGCGATGGGAAACTGGGTCTGTCTGAAATGGCGAGGTGAGAGAAAAAAGAAAAGAAAATCACATTCATATTGTAAGACACATCAACCCAATAATCATTTTTCTGTTTATGTCAAGGCTTCTGCCGGTTCAGGAGAATTTCTTGTTGAAGTTTCAGGTGAGAGCACATTCATACATGAAGTTTTTAGCTTGGTTTTAGTTTGAAATGTAATATTTTTAGTTACTGAACAATGTTTTTATTGCTGAACAGGGCGTCAAGCTGACTGCTGAGCAGTTCAACGCCATCTTTACATTCTATGATAAGGTGATGTATAATCCAGCAAGAACAGCTGAACGTCTTTTGCAGTGCTTTATGATATTGTGTGCACTGCTGTAGTGTTGCTGGAAATCTGATCTCACCCTCCTTTGTGAGCGCCTTCTGAATGCAAAACAGTGTCCCCATTCACCTGTGCATGAAAATGAGCTGAAGCACCTGCGCCTGTTTTTTTCTTCCAGCTTGGTGGTATCATCATTTGGAAAGGGATTTAAAATGCAAAATCAGAAGCACATTTACAACAGTTTAAGTGACAGCCACAAGTAATTACAGAAATCCCAATGAAAATTGCTTCAAGATGAAAATTGCTATTTAATGCTGTGCTACCACAAGTTCATCATTAGTCTTTCTCCAGTTAACTTACACAGACCAGACTTATGCCTTAGGAAGGCAAGATTATCTCATCATTGTTCTATGTAATCAATATCTTTGAGCAAATAGAGACCATTAGACAACAGCACCCGCTCACAGGCTTGCTATGAGGACCAACCTTCAGTTATACATGAAATGTAATCCACATGAACACAATGTGTATCAAATGTTAGCATTTAAGTGAACAATTAATGTAGAATTAGTCTCCTTCCCGCAGTCAAAATGCCTTTCTGTTGTTATGAAAAATATTGAGAGTGAGGCATCACATGCCAGGCCATCTAAGCACTTTTATGGCTTACAGTCATAAAATAAGAATAGAAACAGACTGGCGTTTGGAAAAAATTGCATTTCTAACAGGGATTCAGTCACTCAAAAGCCATCATTAAGCCAATATGGCTCTGTTCAAATGAACAGACTCTTGGATTATTTCACCAAAAAATAAAAATTCTGTCATCATTTACTTACCCTGATGTCCCTCCAAATCCATATTATTACTTTTTTCTATTGGACACCAAAGCTGGCTCTTTTCCATGCTAAAACAATAAATGGTGACCGAAGCTTTCAAGCATCAAAAAGGACACAAAAGCACTTTAAAAAATATCATTAGTGGTCTATACATCTGTATTCCACTGCCATTCGATCTAAATCTAAGCCTTATTCACTAAGTTTATGAGAGTAGTGCTTGATTCGTGAATGAATAGTTCTTTTGAGTCAGATATTTTCAGTGAATAAGTTAATCTATTTCACACAACTGGTCTGAATGATTCATCCACAAATTTGAATGATCCGACTCACACAGTGATTCGGTCGCTACAGTTCAATTTCAATGCGTTCCGCACACAAAGCTATTTTATGTCTCCTGGAATTTTAAAGTCTAGAGAAAAAAAAATCAGTACAAGAACATTCAAAAGGTTTTGTAAATTGTGAATTTCATGGGTGTTGTTTTCTTGCTTTCAAGGATGGAAATGGCTATATTGACGAGCAGGAGCTGGAGGCTCTCCTGAAGGACCTCTATGAGAAGAACCATAAGGTGAGATAAGAAGGCTCAGAAATAGTATAGCACTTCACAGTGACAAATAACAAAAGCAATCTTACAGTACTGTGCTTGTGTTTAACCTCAGGAGGTGGACACCAAGAGCCTGACTGGTTATAAGCAAAGCATCATGGCACTGTCAGACGGGGGAAAACTTTACCGCACAGAGCTGGAGATTGTCCTTTGCCGGGAGCCCATGCTGTAAATCGAGGCTTCCTGACCTTCATCTCAGCTCTGTTCCAGCTGCCTGAATACTGTAACCGTGTGCATGTGCCGGGCACCCCCGTCCCCCTTCCCATCCCCCTCTCGAAATGAGTTCTGAATGAGTGTGCACAGAAAAGCACAAAGTCTGTCCTCTCCCCTTCTTTCCTTTCCCTTCCCACAACCCCGATCGCCACAGCTTTCCTTCGCCTACAAACTGCAGCTACTATGATGCCCTCTGCTCAATTTTTAAACTATATATTTAAAGAAGAATCTTTCTGAAAGAGTAGCAGACTGATGGTCTAATATGATAAGATATTTATTTGGAGTGCTTGGCTTTAAATTCTTCTTCTGGTTTCTTCCCTTCCGTTTGGTTTCCTCTTCGGTTTGTTTTTGTCCTCATTTCATCTTATTCCTGCCCAATTATGTTTGGGTTTGTGGTGTGGTTTTTTTTGGCTGATACTGTTTAAGGATGTAACTGAGAGCATTAATAAAAGTAATGTGATATAAATTTGATGTTTTGTCATTTATTTGTTTTTGCTAATCCAGATGCTTGAGAATTTTTTTTTTTTTAAATACAATTTCAGGAATTTTTCTTTTACAGAACAGAACATATTTAACTCTTTGAAATTGTCCTTTGTTGCACGTACATCTCATCTGTACAGTCAGTTCTGTGACATGCTGGATGGAGACATCACATTTCTAGAAAACATCTTTCCCAATTGTGTCCAGATGCATTTAAACCACATTAAATAATTTATCTGCTAGACTTTCCTCTTACATAGCAGAGTTTGTAGAAATTCCTATCAATTAATCATCAGAACATGAATAATTAATCCAAATGCAGTTTTGGTTTTATAAATGGGGATTCTCTACACTGCTTGCATTGACTGATAACATTGCTCCAACGTACACTGATGATTTATTTAACTAAATCTTATCTGACAAAATCGAAACCTATATTTTATTTAACATTCTATATATTCTAATAATTTAGAATATTTACTGTTTAAAGTAAAAATAAATACTGATAATTAATTTAATATGTTAACTATTTTTCTTAAACATTTCTGCAGACTTTAAAAAAAAGAGCAATTAGACTCTATTTAACAGTTTCACAATGCTGACTTTTTTTTCTTAGCAAGTGTTCAAGTGATATCAGTGAGAATTTTGTTCAAAGCAAATGAACTGTAAAGGAAAAAAATATGAGACGGTTCCTCAGAATATATAAAAAGCTTTGCCCTTCCCATTTTTCCTTTTGAATAAAATTACCAGAAAGCATTCATACTCTGGTATTATGTCTATATTGTAATTGCTAGATTAATGAATTAATAAATGAAGAGAATCCTGTTCTTTTATTGATGATGTTTAAATATAGCTACTATGAATTTAATGGGGAATTGAGAGTGGATGGCTAAATTCACCTCTTCTCTATAGCCTTTCTACACTACAAAATGGGAAAGAGGCTATGTTCTTAAAAAAAAAAATTGTTATCTAAAGGTAATCGATGCAATGCTAATTGAAATTTGGAGGCCTTAGATGCCTTTTAATTAGGCATCTAAATACTTTTTAAGACTTGATGAAGCTGATCTATAAAACACATCTAATGGTGTAAAACAACAATTCAAAACAGTGTTGGATTAAATTAAAATGTGCCATAGTTCATAAAATTTTAGATACTGCAATCATTGCAATCAACAACAGATCTCATTCTTCTGACATTTATGTGTTTGGCAGATGCTTTTCCTACCAATGTTATTTTCATTAAAGTGAACAAATCACATTAACAGCAGTAACCAAGACACGCATCTGAGAAAACACCATACACAGGCTTGGAATCCACTTTCTAGGCTATGCTTCAAACATTAATAGCTCACAGCAACTACAAATACACTAAACTTCTAAGATGAAGATGTAACAGCTTCCAGCTTATCTTCCCCGGATCTCCTGCAAGGCAGACAAGGATGTTACCACTAAAGCACCAATGCTCTCTGCCACTCAGCATATGCTAATATAATTATAAAGGCCTTTAATGTCCTTCAGGCTCATTGCGAGCCTCATAAGTCTCATAGAAAATTGAAAGCATAAAAGGGAAAAGGGGGATGGGGGATGGTAGCTAAGATCAAGAAAGGACAAGCAAAAATGAGCTTAAATGGATGATGAATGGTCATGATGCTAGGATGGAGGCTCAAGGATTCATTCTTTACTCATGCACTAAATGCTGAAAATATGCCAAGCATGTCTGGCAGTCATTGTAACGTTAATTTGTGATGTCATACATGTCAGTATTCACAGCATTTGAAAGTAAACTGCAGAACTCAGTAGAGATGCAGTATAGAGACATCAGCCTTTATATATATAGCCAATAGAGAGAGAGGTGAGCCTTTCACTGGTATTTGCACTTAAAATAGTGAGGGGGTTCAACAGTTCTGCAACGTGTGGAGCAACAATGACTCCAAGTGGCCACTTATTATAATTGCACTAGTATGTCAATATGCATATGACATGGAATTTGATACAGTAGCCTACACAGGCAATAATTATACACTGTAAAATGTTTTTTTTGTTATTTTTTTTTTGTTATTGGAGTGCTATGTTTATACTGTAAGGAAATACTATTTCAGACATTTTACTTCAAAATGGCACGTTTAATTCAATGCGACGTTAATTGTCATTTCTTTGTAATTATTTCAATTTCTGAGGGAAAAGTGTTCCAAAGTAAACCCTACAACAATTTTTTTTTTTCAGTGTAACGTTACAGAAAAAAAATTCCAGTTAAACCAGTTACTCTTAGCTGGCTTAGGCTAGTCGTCGAGTCCATAGACAGTATATAAACGGTCGAGTCCCATTTACTGTACTACCTCTTGTCTCCAGCAGCAATGCAATGCAATGTCCTTGGAGGCGCTATAATCAACACATGCAGAGCACACAAGTTCAAGTAACGTTAACCCAGCCAGTGTGCGTTAGTCTTCCTCCAAGTCATCTGTGCTTCCAGCAATGGCCCTGTTGCAATCCAGCAAGATTTTGACTAATGTCGGGGCTCAGGCCCCTGTTTTAGCAGTCTTACAGCTCCGTGCAAGGTAATTTGAGGCTTTATTTTTCTTGTGCAAACACTCTGTTGACAAGTTAGCTTGTGCTAGCGAGTTAGCGCCGCGGACTGACTAGAGCAGCACCGCTGAAAGTTACTCTACTGTAACATATCGTTAGCCTCATAGCATAATTGCCTAAGTCATATTTCAATGTTTTTGGAAAACAAGAAAAAACACAAAATTACTTAGGCAATTATGCTATGAGGCCAACGATATGAGACTTTAACCTTGAATGCCTCCTTCATTCATTGTGCTTATAATTCAACATAGTTATTAATGCTTTTGATGTTTACCGAGTGTTTTTTTATCTTTCAACATGACATTTTTATTTCATATATGATGACTGTGAATGTCAGAAGTTATAATATAATATCACTAATAATAGGGCTTTGACAAGCGATCAGAGTTGATGAGATCCACACAGGCAAGATTTTTCAAGTTAAGTGTTCATAATGACATTACATTAGTGATATATCAGGTTCAGCCAGGCCTAACAGTTAGCTTGCTACTGTCTGACACAAGATTATATTTTCTGTCTATTTAATGGCATTATCATGATTGAGATGAAAAAACAGCCTCCCTATAAAAACTTATTTTCTGTTACTGCTGTTTCTGTTAAAGTATTAAGTTGCATTGCAATTTTTTTTTTATACTAAATATTATTTATTTTATCTACTTGTGTTTTATATTCGCTCTAACTTTATTATTTATTTATTAATGTATCTGCTAGGAGGGCACTTAACATTTTTGGAACATAATTCATAAATTCATTAATTTACTTTATTATTTATCTTCTTACTTATTTACTTTATTTTTATATATCTTCTTATTTTTATTTACTTGCCTATTTATTTTTCTTTATTGTCTGTCAGCTTTGGGTTTACTTAATTATATGCTATATAAATGATCTGTGACTTGAGTAGGAACATAAAAGGAACATGTAATGCCTTTACGCCTACTTCCTCAGATTGGGCCAATCACTACAGTCTGCGCTAAGTCAGAGACAGGAATGCTTCCACATAAAACCCCATATGTCCTGTAAAATTACATTATTGTCATTAATTAATGTTCTACACTTAGGGTTTTGATTGTTATTGAGGATAAAAAAGTAGCAGTATATGTCTTAAATTCAAAAGCTGAGAGTACAGCAACAGTGCACATAGTATGGTTTTTATTGTAGTTCTAGTTGCTGATTGGTTCAAATGACTGACATTCAGAGCTGGGTTGAAAAGGGCAGTATGTGAGTGTGACACATGATTGGTTCTGATGCAGAGGGTGGGGTGTTGTTCACCTCTCTTCATTGGTTTACCACACTTTATGTGGGTGGGGTTTATATTGGAATTATACTCCCATTTTACACTGGTGATTACAGAGATGGCCTACTGTTTGTCTTGGCAAGCTAGCAGAATCTTTATTTAGAATGACATGGCCATTCTGAACCTGTGTGCCAAGCATCCATCAGAACAAATACAGTCATGCAATGTGCTTAAACTTGGAGTTTAAAATTCCTCTACTGTTAATGTTCAGATATGAAGTCTCATTAGTGGAGTTTAGCAGTCTAGCTCAAGCTGTTATTGACTTCCTTCCAGTTTAGCAAGAACTAAAACTCTGTAATGATAATCAGCTTATGATAAACTTATCCATCTTCTTGGAGAATTTTTAATGAGACGTTCAAAGAATGGGTAGATTTTGTATATGCAAAGAAATTTTCGGGCCAGTGAAAAGAGAAGGTGGTCTGTATTAAATTATTATGGATGTTTGAATTTCAGTCTTCTGCACTGCTCTAAATTCTTTGGGGTTCACTGCTATAATAACAGTGTTTGGCCTTCCTTCCAAAAGTATTTAAAAATTAAACAATTTACAATTTAACTATTAACATCAATTTTCCTATGACAACACACAGTCATAACAATTTGACTGGAGCAGCGTACTTGCACTCAATAGTTAACCTAAAAGTATTCTTTTTTTTTCACAGCTCATGGTGGACTGAGGTACAGATGGGACCCCCTGATCCCATCCTGGGTGTCACGGAGGCATTCAAACGTGACACCAACCCCAAAAAGATGAACCTCGGAGTAGGAGCTTATAGAGATGATCAGGGCAAGCCGTTTGTCCTTAACTGTGTCCGAAAGGTTTGTCATAACGTAACAATTGGCATACGATATGATTATGCAAGGATCTTGTTAGATTTTCCTGAATCACCCTGGCCTGTTTTATCTTCTAAAATGCTTTTTGTTATATAGCTGACATACATTTAAAACAGCAATTGTCCATAATTCTATCCACTTCCAATCAGCCAAATAAAGTTTTAATATTCTAATCCCTGCTCAAAACAAATGACAGAATTTGGTATTGTCAGGCTGAGGCCCAGATTGCTGCTAAGAAGTTGGATAAAGAGTACCTTCCTATTGGAGGGTTGGCAGACTTTTCAAAGGCCTGCGCTCAGCTGGCTCTAGGACCTGATAATGAGGTCTTAAAGAGCGGAAGAGTAAGTACTTTAAAGCAATGCATTTTAAAAGGAAGTATTTTGCTTATTAAATTATTAGATGTGATTATTAATTCCCAGTTCTTTTTGCACGCAGAGCATCACTGTCCAGACGATCTCAGGAACCGGATCTCTACGTATTGGTGCTAACTTTTTGGTATGTAGTTAATATATTATTTCATAATATATTTGTTTTGTTTTATATGTGGCTGTCATAGAGCACAACAGAAGTGACCCATCCTATTCCTTCGTATGTTTATAAACCTTTAGAAACAAATACTAAGTATGATTTAAAAAGAATATTTTATTTACTTGCCAAATTTTACACTACCATTCAAAAGTCTGGGGTTGGTAAGATTTTTTTTCCATGTTTTTGAAAGAAGTCTCTTCTGCTCACCAAGGCTGTATTTATTTATTTGATTGAAAATATAGTAAAAACAGTACTATTGTGAAATATTTTTACGATATACAATAAATGTTTTCTATTCAATACATTTTAATTTATTCATGTGATGGAAAGCTGAATTTTCAGCTGAATGATGCTTCAGAAATCATTCTAATATGCTGATTTTGTGCCCAAGAAACATTTGTTATTATTATCATAGTTGAAAACAGTTGTGCTGCTTAATATTTTTGTGAAAACTTATACAGTTTGTTCAGGATTTTTTATTTTATATAATATTTTACTGTTACTACATTTACTACATTTTGATCAATAATGATGTATTACTTTCTAAAAATAAATTACAAACCCCAAACTCTTGAACGGTAGTGTATATTGTATTTGTTTTTGATTTATTTATCTCATTCCCAATGCTTCATGGGACGAGTTGTCCACCGGTTCATCAATGAATTGAAGGGCACAGTCTTGTAGCTAATAGTTTTTCATTCTTTCATATATTTTTGTGCTTTTAATTTGAGTTTGTAATGCGTTGTTAGGCCTGATTGTTTTTGTTTTGATTTCTGGTTATTGGTTGTAAAGGTAGTTCAAATAACAAGTACTCACATCACTTCTTCTTGGCTAGTCACGATTCCATAACGTGTCCCGGGACGTGTACCTGCCTAAACCCTCCTGGGGAAACCACACCCCTATCTTCAGAGATGCGGGCATGCAGCTAAATGCTTACACCTACTATGACCCTAAAACCATTGGCTTTGACCTTAAAGGAGCCTTGGATGATATTTCAGTAAGAATTTTTTTTTATATCTTGTACTTTATTGGGAATAAGCATTGTACATTTGTTGCATTTTAGCTCTCTTCTTTTCTTCTGATCCACCTTTTAAGTATGAAGGATAATTCTGGATAACGTAATGGGCCCTATCTTGCACCCAGCGCAATTGACTTTGTACACCGACGCATGTATCATTCCTATTTTGCACCCGTGCAAAGCAGACTTTTCCCTCCACAGAAGCACGTCGGTTAACTAAGAAATACACTTGCGCTCCCGGGGGCGGTTCAGCGCAAAGAGGAGGCGTGTTCCGGCACAAACGTTCCCTCATGCTATTTTACAGGTTTAGAAAACAATTCCGCCACTGACCGAAAAAAACTTTTTCGGTTGCGCATGTTATTCATATGCTATTTTAAGGGCGCATGCTTGGCAATAATTAATGTAGCGTGTGCACAACGCGCATACACTTTGATTCTCTCATCTACACAGAAGCAGCAGTTCTCATTTTTGCAAATCATACATTATTACGATAGATAGATAGATAGATAGATAGATAGATAGATAGATAGATAGATAGATAGATAGATAGATAGATAGATAGTTTATTATAAAAGCATACATCTAGCTTACACATTTACCCAAATTATCACACGACTGTTTAACCGAAGTTAATTTGGGTGTGTTTCTCCATCCCCAATGTCACTTCTCGGTGTTTTACGGCCCTGACGAGAACGTCGGTCTCCTCGGCTGTGAACCGCTCCTGGCGTGCGCCTGGCAAATCCGCCCGTTATAATAGGAATCCGCTTTAGAACAAGCGCGCCTGCTCTTAAAGGGAATGTGAGATGACGCTCTGATTGGTTTATTTCGCGTTACGCCCAAACCACACCTATGAATAATGAAGCTACTTCAGACCAACCCATTTTAGATTTGCGTCGGGCGCAAGAGTCATTTATCCCGCCGGTATAATAGCAACAGCGCCCAAGACCCGCCCACAAAGTTACTTGTGTTTCGCGCTTGATACTTGCGTTTCAGATCGTTAAAATAGGGCCCAATATGTGGAGTATTTGTATAAATGAAGTGTGTGTTGGGGGGGGGGATGTTTTTCCCACAAATGAAATCAGATTTATGTATTTATTTATTTCTCTTTCAGAAAATCCCTGAGAAGGGTGTTATTGTTCTGCATGCGTGCGCTCATAATCCCACAGGAGTGGACCCAAAGCCTGAGCAGTGGAAAGAGTTGGCTGCTCTGATCAAGGTAACTAGTTTTGGCGTTAAATTAAAGTCCAAAATCAAGCGGACTGCAGGTCTCAGAAAAGCTACTTATTGACGAGACAGAAACATATAGTTGGAATGAAATCCTTATCTTTGTTTGACCGTTTGGATCGATAAAAGAATGACTGTCCTCAGTCTCAAATGAATGACTATTTCAGTGATAATAAGATTCTTCACTCTCATTTCAACAGAAAAGAAATCTCCTGGTGTTCTTTGACATGGCTTACCAGGGATTTGCCAGTGGCGATATCGATCGTGACGCTTGGGCTGTGCGTTATTTCATTGAGCAGGGGCACAACATTCTTCTGTCCCAGTCTTTTGCAAAGAACATGGGCCTGTATGGTGAGTATACAAATATATGGTGAATATACAAATATATTGTTAAAACAAATCCTTGCTAATTACAATTATATAAAAGTTAATAATTCCCTAATTCAAAAGTCTCGTCTCACCAAGGCTGCATTTGTTTGATCAAAAATACAATAAAAACAGTAATAATGTGTAATAGTATCACAATTTAAAAGAACTTTTTTCTGTTTTAATATATTTTAAAATGTAATTTATTCCTGTGATGGCAAAGCTGAATTTCCAGCATCATTACTCCAGTCTTGTGTCACATGATCCTTCATAAATCATTCTGATATGCTGCTCAAGAAATATTATTATTATTATTATCAATGATAAAAACAGCTGTTTAAACGAATGAGAGAATGTTAGAAAAAACAGTATTTGAAATAGAAATCTTTTGTACCATTATAAATGCCTTTCCTGTCACTGTTGATCAATTTAATGCATCCCTGCTGAAAAAAAGTATTAATTTCTTATAAATGGTAGTGTAAGTGTAATCTCACTTGTTTTTAACTTGTTTATCCTTAAACAAGTGAAAATTCTCCCACTATAGTAAGAGAAAATACACTGTACAGATATATTATTGAGTCAATTTATCATTCAAGGATTCAAGGATTTGTGTTATATTTGGAAAATTAGAGAAAATACTTGTGGAGAATTATTTAGATTTTAAAGTTAATACTCTGTACCTTTGCGTCTTCAGGTGAGCGTGTAGGGGGCTTCACGGTGGTGTGTAAGGATGCTGAAGAGGCGAAGCGTGTGGAATCCCAGCTGAAAATTCTCATCCGACCCATCTACTCCAACCCACCCATGAACGGAGCTCGCATCGCCTCCACTATCCTCAACACACCCGAACTCTACAAAGAATGGTGAGTCCAGAGATGAATCGCCGTCATGAACACAGCCAATGAGAACTGAGCTCTACAGACTGTGGCTCGACTGTTTTTCTGGTAGGCTCGAGGAGGTGAAAGGCATGGCCAACCGTATCATTAGGATGAGAGAGATGCTTGTTTCAAACCTTAAGAAGGAGGGCTCCACTCACAACTGGCAGCATGTCACTGACCAGATCGGAATGTTCTGCTTCACGGGACTCAAAGCGGAGCAGGTAAGTCAAGAGGAAGTGCATTCTGGGTGTCTCTGATAAGGCCTCAGCCTTTTCTCATTGGCTCTCTCTGCTTGTCTTCTTTGTGACTCTTTGTCAGGTGGAGCGTCTGATTAACGAATTCTCTATATACATGACAAAAGATGGCCGGATCTCCGTGGCTGGTGTGACGTCTGCAAACGTGGAATATCTAGCACACTCCATCCACGCTGTCACCAAGTGAAGCTGGCAGCAGACAGAGAGCAAGCAAAAAGTAATTTAGATGATATAAAGTCCTCTGCTGCCTGTCTTTTAGAACAAGATATGAAATAGAACTAATGTAGACTTCTAGTTCACTTAATTTGGAATTATAAATGTAAAAGGTAGTTCACCCAAAAATGAAAATTCTGTCATCAATCACTCACCCTCATGTTGTTACAAACCCATAAGACCTTTGTTCATCTTTGGAACACAAATGAATCTGTTTGTCATATAAAGTGAATGTGTCTCATGTGGAGATGACCATATGGATTATGATTATGATCTCTTTATGAACTTTTCGAAGCATGGTAGTTGCGTAGCTGTCAATGGAGGGACAGAAATCTCCCAGATTTAATTAAAATTGTCTTCATTTGTGTTCCGAAGATGAACGAAAGTCTTACGGGTTTAGAATGACATGAGGGTGAGTTATTAATGACATAATTTAAATTTTTGTTGTGAATTATCCCTATAATTCATGACTATGAATGTGAGCCCCTGAATAAATTAAGGCAGAATAATAAAAACAAGCTTTAAAGGATATCGCTTATCAGTGCTGATACAGGAAATCATGATAAGAATATTTTTATGGTCCAAAATATGCTGATATATCAATTAACAACATGTTTATTAAAGTTAGGGAAATAACTGAAAGGAGTAAACAAGATTTCATGTTTGGACATTAATTGTAAAATCTCTTTAGGACTGTAAGTCTTTATCATGGCAATTACTCTTATCAAAGTGATGATCCGGCATTAAAAGTCTTCTTGAGCTGTAACTTGTTCTGCTTAGACAAGTTTGTGACGATAATGCAGTTATTCTATACCGAGGTATTGTAACCTGCAATGTCAGCGTCTACTAGTGAAGAAAGATTGCCCATAGTGTTTGCACTACACGTGTTCTTGCGTAATTTATTATAAATTTATCTTGCTATTCTGTGTAATTGTCACAGATATCACACATAAAAAATAAATCATTAGGAATTCACTCATCCTAGCTGGCCATTAAACTGGATCTGATTTGTCAAAAAATTTGTTTGTGCATCTGTGGGCAAAATCGAATCGATCCATTTTATAATAAAAACCAACTTTAAAACATATATTGTAACTGATATTTCAGTGGTTAATCAATGCTTTAAGAAAAGCTTTGCTTCTTTAATCCTGTGTATGGCTGATGATTATGTAAACATGCAGTTTGTAAGGATAATTCTGTTTTGAAAAACGGTTAAAATATATATATTTGTATAACTGATTATTGAGTTGCTAAAGGAAATTAAGCGGTTTATGAAATGTCCAAAGTTCTTTATCGAAAATGAAATGTCACGAGTGATATTGTATGAACAATAAAATGAATAAAAGTGAGCTCAACGAAAACCCACGTTTGATTATTTTATTTTTTTGTGATGCTTGTGTTCAAAACATTTTGTGGGTCATATGATCGTATTTTATAATAAAGCTACTTTAAATAAGTCAATAGCTGTGTCCCAATGTGAAGGCTGCATCCTCCGAAGGCCGTATTTGAAGGCCGATTGCGTCACAGTGGCGCAACGAAGGATGTCCCAATTCAAAGGCTGCACACTTGGGTTGTGTTCCAGTCCACTTTTAGACACGCACTTACGAACTTCCCTATGCACTTCCCCTCGGGGGAATCCTTGCTGCCATTTTGAAGTGCGTTCCACTTCGTGAAGTGCGTTCCACTTCGTGAAGTGGACGAGGGAAGTTTATATGGACAGACCCTCGTTCCCTCGATTTTGACCAAGGGAGCGAGTCTACTGCATATGTACACTTCAGGCTCCTATATGTCCCACAATGCAGTACGATTGTGACGTCCCCACAGATCTCATCTAATCGCCACCACAACAAACAACTCTATGATATATGAATTCCAATTTTATTTATTTTTTTTAAACAACCCAAACACACCTATAAACATTTAGATGCTGCATTAAACAAATTCTTAAAGGGAAAAAATTAAAATTAATTAATAAATCAACTCCATAGCTGATTCCAAGTGATCAAGGGCTTCAGCCCATTGCAGTTTCCGCCAGTAGTGGGCACTCGTGCAACGTAAGCAATGACGTACATCCGAGTGAACGAGACGGAGGGAAGTTAGCGAATGAAGGGCATGACAATTGGAACGCAGCATACGCTGATTTCACGCAGCCGTTATTCTGAAATCGAAAGCGAGGCTCCGGTGGGAAGAAAACCGGAAGTGTCGCCTTTAATCACAGGAGAGTCGTGAATGCGATGGCGTTTTTATATATAATTCAGAATGTAAAAAAAGAAGCAGGAATGAACTATATACATATCCTATATTGAATAGTAACATCCAATAGTATAAATCGCGGCAGCAGCTTTAGGTTGGTAATCCAAGGCATTGTTGTTTATCTTTACTTCCGGGGTTCTTCCCACCGGAGCCTCACTTTCGATTTCAAAATGGCGGCTGCGTGAAATCAGCGTCGCATTTGAAGGCCGATTGCGTCACCGCGGCGCGATGAAGGCTGTCCCAATTCAATAGGCCAGTTTGAGATGCGCCTACCCTCGCCTGAAATGTATGCGAGAGTAGGCGGCTGCAGTGAGAGGAGGAGTGAAAAAAGCGCAGGCAAGGCAAGACGGACAGTTCTCTCTTATCGCAGTGGATCTGATACCTGTGAGATCACAGATGGATATCGCGGGATTCACGCTCGTGCACAGACAGCGTTGCTAATAAGCTGGATGTCATTTAAGTTCTGTTGCTTTTATTTGAAAATAATTATAATGAACAAGACACCCATTTAATTACATACCAAAGACGTGTTTATCAATCATTTTTACTTTAATTACAGACATTATACATTTATATTTTTATGACAACAATCAAATAACCCATAGATCCCACTGTCAGAGAGTTTGGTAATACTAACACATAATTTATACACAGAAAAACATGAGATCAGAGTTTTTAAATCAAACAGTTTAAAAGAGAACAATTGCATCACGGTTGTTTAAACCAATGAACATTAAGCTGTGTCGTCAGCAAGTTGTTTCCGCTGATCTTTTTTCTGTCGGTGGGAATAGTTAGTTAAATTTAATTTCTATGTCATGACAAACATTTGGCCCATCCCACATGGGATTACAAGACACCACAAACTTATTTAGCAAACATCTTCCTGTCGCATATACAAATAATTCTGTAAAATACATGAATACAAATATATACATACACACATGTATACAGACACACACACACACACAGACACCATATACAAACAAATCCTCAACTACAGATCATCTCGATAAAGAGCTTTTTTCCTCTTCTACCATGCTTTCTCAAGATAATTGGCTAATTTATGTAAACAGACATCTCAGTCTTTGAGCATCATCCATACAAATCAATCTCTGATTTTATCTTACAAAAGAAAAAATCACGCTGTTCACAATAAAATGGACAGTAGAAAACAAAATGAAAATCATTCAAAAAATATTCAAACAACACATGGGACAGATCCGTTTTGTTTTTTCCACTACTAAATTAACATTTTCCACTACTAAATTAACATAGTAGTGGTTTTTCCACTACTAAATTAACATACACATAACATATAACATATAAATGAACTCATCTCAGTTGAGCACACAGAGATCTTTGCCTTTTTGACAAATTATATACAATTCTTTTATATCTAAATTATATACAATTATTTATAATTCTCTGTGCCATATTCCGGTTTTATCATCACAAACAAACGGTGAATTAGACGGGAACTAGACGGTGGTGACGCGTGGAGACAAGCGATTACCTGATCACGTGACTATAGACTATTCTGTCATCAAGCTGTCATCTATTCTAATTTATCTCGAGCGGCTTGGACAGAAAATGTATTTCGTGTTCTCGAATAAAGTGACAATATGAGTCGTGCATTCAAAAACTGTTCAAACTTAATGGTCACCGGAGCCAGTCGAGGCCTCGGACTGCAGATAGTTGAGAGTCTAGTAACGGGAGGCTTCTCTCCCGGGAAGATTATCGCTACTGCTCGGGATCCAGATGGAGCCAAGGTAATTTCGTGAGCAGAGAGTGTAGTATTTGCAATAGGCCTACTATACAAACATTAAACCAGCCCCAGATAGTTTACAGTCATCTTTTTAGCTGCATGGGAATGTGCACATGCGCAGTTGACAAGTACGAACGACATGCATTTCAACAATAATATTTCAGGTTAAAAGTCGTATCAGTGTATAAGGAGACGGAAGTGTATATTTTATTAGATTTTTAGTCTGATAAATAATTTAAAAGTATATACATTTATATGTAGTTTAAAATGAGGTCATAAAAGCAGTAAGTGTAAAAAAACAGTTTAAAATATTTTAAAAGACCTATTTGTTTTATAGGAATTGCAAAGGTTGGCAGAAGAGCATCAAAACATACACATTATTAAACTGGGTAAGTACATTAAGACTAAAAGGAGTGTCTTGTCTAGTCTAGAACAGTTGTTCTCAGTTTGGTTTGCTTCATGACCCAGATTTTATATTGAACATTAGGTGGCGACCTAACACAACACAATTCTTTCTTTTTATTATTGTGCTAAAAAAAAATAAAAAATAAAACTATAGTATGAAAGCATTAATATCACCATTAACTACCATGAAATTGACCGTTTTATAAATGCTTAAACAACAGTGGAAGTGTTTGCCTTGAACTATTTAATGTAGTTGGGGAGGGTCAGGTTTTCTTTTACCTTACATTCTTTTCTTAAAGGTTTGATGGATAAGGGCCTGTTGCAGTTTGATTATCTGTATTTTGCATAGTTTGTCTCCCTGCTGTGGACATTTTGACTGTTGACACCAGTTATGAACCACTGATCTAGAAGAAGCTGTATACAATAAGAGTTTTACCTGACTCTGTTGCATTAATCGTGGATGTCTCTGTTACTAGATGTCATCAGTCAAGAGAGTATAGAAAGAGCTGCATCTGAGGTGGAACAGCTAGTTCAAGAGGAGGGTCTCAACTGTCTCATCAACAATGCTGGAATTAATGTTGTAGCAAACCTAGAGACAGTCACTGCAGACAAAATGTTGGAAAATTTCCATACCAACACTGTTGCACCGTTGATGATCACCAAGGTTTCATTTCTCAGATTAAATCTTGACACAATATATGCACATATCTACTCTCATCGCTAACATCTGACCTTCTGATCGCACTTGTCATGCAGGCCATGCTCCCACTGCTGAAGCGAGCAGCTGCGAAGGGAACCGGGATGGGCATCCACAGAGCAGCAGTCATCAATATGACATCACTGCTGGGTTCAGTTGAGCTCTACTGGGGTGATCGTGCCAACACTTTCAAATGGTATCCCTACAGAACATCAAAGGTTTGTGAGATTGTGTTTTTGGAGTTCAACGCCTAGGTAAAAGTTTTAAAGTCAGCATTAAACAAAAGTTGGGGTTGCACTTTTCTTTTTTTCTTTTTTACAGTACATGCATTTACGTTTACTTACAGTGTACTTACCTAAGAAAGTACTGGTAATATACAGTATAAGGTAACTACATGGGTTAAGGTTAGGTTTTAGGGGTAGGTTCAGGGTTAGTACCTAGTTATTGTAATTGCTATAATAAGTACATAGTATGTACATGAGGAACAGGACTGTAAAATAAAGTTCTACCAAAAGTTGCAATACTCTTTACTTCCCTGTATAGTGACTTCTCGAACAAGAAAAAAATGTGGGGCAAGACTTGATTTTTTTTCTCAGTCTGATTTGAGAGACAGGATGTCCCGCCCTCGCGCCGGTAAGAGAAGTCGATGCAGGAGGTAGGGGAAATTATGTTGATTAAAGATTAAGAGGGCACATGAATATTAGAAAAAAATTATGATGGGCATTGATAAATCATTTATAATAAATACTGCTATATTCCATTAAAAAAACAACTTTAATTTGCAGGGAACGGACAAAGTATTTGTCGATTTGAATAAAAAAATGTCTTCCAAATGCATGAACGTTTGATTCCTTTGTTGAAGCACAGTTTTACATATTGAAAGATATGATAATATGTCTGTGAACATATCGACTGAGATACTGAGTTGTATTTATTACTTAGGCGTGCTGAAAGAACACCATAGACACAGTTCAATCAACATGAGAAAATCTCACAGTAAAACAAACAGCTGTGAGAAATATGATACACCGGTGTTTTGCCTGATGAGAAGTTTATCTATGTATCATCTCTTTACTCTTTTAATTCCTTTTTATAGCTGCATCATCTTTATAACTTTAAAACTTAAGTTTTGATTTTCCTTGCTTTTATTTTGTGATTATTTTAATTAACTTCTATGTAAAGCGTGAATGAAATGTGCTGTATAAATAAACTTGCCCTGCCTTGCCTATTTGCCTTGTATCAGAGTGCACTGAACATGGTCACCAGATGCTTGGCAGTGGACCTCGAGGCAGACGGGATCCTGTGTATGGCTCTGCATCCAGGCTGGGTACGCACTGATATGGGTGGACCTGAAGTGAGTCTCGATCTGCTTTTCAACACTGCTGTCTGTTATTGTGCTAACCGAATTTAAAACAAGTGATAAACTCTTGTGGTGTGTTCATTGTTTTCTATACAGGCACCATTGAGCCCCGAAGAAAGCATTTCCTCTGTATTGTCTGTGATTGGTGGTTTGGCTGAAAAGGATCATGGGTCATTTCTTCACTATACTGGTGAACAACTTCCCTGGTGATTCTGCAGATGTTTTTAGATGCGTGCAATAGAAGCTGTTTTCGTTTTGCTGCATATGTATATTTATATACATATTTAATAATCTACATTCTTGTTCAGAGTTTGAATTCTTGAGTTCACTTTCTTGCCTGGTAAAATTATAAACAAACTTTTTGTTCACTTATTCTTGTTTACTTGCAACTGCCAGACACAATTCTGAATGCAGCAGGGTATTTGTGTTTAGTCCTCAGAAAAAGACAAAAAGCTATTTAATATTTATTATTTTGCAACATAAAATGTGTTGTAGAATGGTTTTCATATTAGAGATTGTATTGACATTGAATAAGTATTTTTGTTAACATTTATATTATGTCATAAACCTGCACATGTATGAATAAAGCTGTATTCAAAAACATATTTAGAATTTTCTGATTTTCTTTTAGTAACTGACGTAACTGTTTTCTTATGCACACATGTAGCCTTTCAAGTAAATAAACAGTTCAGCTCAGTGCTTATCTTAGGTTTAGCTATATTTCATTGCATAGTGCATGATTTATTTTAGTAATAAATCATCTAAAATTCTTCATGTAATTATGATATTTCTATGCGTATAATTTTTTTTCTAAAAAGCAAATGGAGGTCCTCCCATCTACTGTACAACACTGACATTTTCATGAGCAATTATCTCATCTCACAAGCCTTGGCTATTTGGATACAAGGCAGTGATAAACTGGCCATTGAATTTACATAGTGGAGTAGTAAAGAAACGGGAAATTGCCAATGAAACACATGGTCTCCATCTTATATTTCAGCGATAGACTGGTGAAGGGAGGGCAGATGAAGCCTGTTTAATAAGTGCTCCAACAGGTTTGCCCCTGTGTTTGCTGATCACCTGTCAGGTGATCACTGTCAACTGCGTTTGAATATGGATACACTCCGGCAGTAGTTTCTTTGTAAAATGGAACTAATGGAGGACAATTAAAGCTTAAAAAGGTAGGCTTTGGTTATTTATTAGTTCTTTCCTTTTTACACAGAAACCTTCTATGATCCACCTCTGTCCTTCCCTGGAAAGCATCTCAAAATAGTCTTATCTAAATACTTTATGGTGTAGGCTATATACTTAATGTAGTATAATATAAGATAGTGTGTGAATGGTATATATGTTATATAACATAAATTCATGTATGTATAACAACTGATATCAATAAACTCAGCATTAGTAACTTTGTGTCCTTCATTTCCAGAGCTGTACATGGCAGAAAGACATGGTTTTCTTTACCACTTTGATTCTGTCCTTTGGAGAAATCCAACTGCTATTCTCAGAGGAAGTGGAGTATAGTATTTTGGGCATATCTGCTGTCATTTTCCTTATAGCCTTCTGTCTTTTGATATGGCAGATTTACCGCTACTGTACACGGTTTCCTGTTTTACAAAGAGCCGGTAAGTTTTCATGCCAATTCATTGATTGACTATTATATTTGACCTAATATTGCACAAGATTAGTACTGTATTACTATTAACAGTTGTAGTTTTAGATAAACATTCAACTTATGTAGCCTAGATGCACACTATTGTTTAAGATGTACTGTATATAATTCATTATATCTACACTACAGTAGAACACAACATTTTGGGGTCAGCAAAATTTCTATTTTTGTTTCTGAGAGAAATTAATACGATTATCCCTTACGAAAAAGAAGCTTATTCAAGTGTGCTATTAGTATACTTCTTTTAAACTAAAAAATAAGAAAGTCTACTTCAGTCTACTTTTTATGTACTTCTCAGAAATATACTTTATGTACTTCTCAGAAATATACTTCAAATTCCACTTAAGTATACTTGACAGAAAAGTCTATATTTGGCCTCTACTTGTTGATCAAGATATACTTAAAGGTAATTAAGTATTCTAAGTATTCTTGGCTTGTACTTGTGTTTACTATTTCGATTGAGTATCTTATTAAATACTTTAAAAAAAACAAACATAATATTACACACTGTCTTATAAACTAACATGTTCAAGTTTATGTAGTAATAAGCTTTCGGGTGGAATAGTTTATAGAGTAAATAAAATAAGCATGGAACTGAACCTGATCTTGTACACAGCGATAATAATTCCCTTACGAAAAATAAGTTTATTCAAGTGTTCTATTACTATACATCTTTTCAACTAAAAAGAAGAAAGCATACTTTCAATCTACATTTTATATACTTCTCAAAAATATACTTAATTACACTTAAGTGTAGGCTACTTGACTTATACTGAGAGAAAAGTCCAAGTATATTTGGCCTATACTTGTACTCAGTCTTTTGATCGAGATATACTTAAAAGTTTAATTATTCAAAGTATACTTGGCTTGTAGTTGTGTTAACTCTTTTGATCGAGTAGCCTATTAAATATACTTTACATCGTTTTTTATATACGGTCTTATGAAACTTAAATTTTTTGAAAATATTGATTTACATATTGATATAAAACAGATATGTTTCTAATTCTGCGTATCTGAATTTTTGGGTAGGCTAGTCCACTGGTAGTGTAAAGGAATTTACTAAGTAATTCTACTTTACTCTTTCCCCACGATTGACTGAATTTTCCACCTTTCCATGTTTTCACTGTTATACGGTAGGGGGCGCTATGATACATCTTCTAGTACAGAATCTCCGGTTCAAAACACAGGAGAAGAAGAAGCTGAAACAAGTGATAGAAGATTGCTCAATCAAATGTAAAATAATGTGATCATCAAACATTAAACAGCTTGTAAATCAAAACTGCTTAATGTTTCCAAATGAAATGAAGCGTAACCCATGAAGAGAAAACGACTGTGATGCTTTGGGGGTGTTGGACTCGATCTACTCCATCTGTGTTTGATCACGTTTCTGAAAGGCGTAGTCTTTGAGAAAAATTAGATTTTCTCATCTTTTTTGTTTAAAATGTTGCCTTTATTTATGAAACTGACCAACATTCAAGGGTTGATCAAAAAGGTTGCATGAAGCTAATAAAATGTTTTTAAAATTAAAGTACAGTTAAAGGTATTTTTCAAGTATAAAAAATAACATTTGATCATAGTAGTATAGGCCTACTGCAAGTGCAAATATTATATATAAATAGTAAACTATAAGTATAATGTTAAGTTCACTTAAAGAAAACTTGTAGTAGGCTATAAAACTACTAAACTAGTAGGCTAGTTTACTGAGAGTACACTAAAAGAAAACTTGCAGTATAAAACTACTAAACTAGTTTACTGAGAGTATACTTCAAAGTTGCTACAAGTATTAAAATAGTAAACTACTAGTATACCCATCAGTTCACTTGCAGTACAAATGAAACGTAATTATGAACTAGTTGTGCACTTAAAGTTTACTACTGTTACACTTATAGTACACTTAAACATATACTTTTATATACTAAAAGTGGGTCAATTTAGTCCCAAGCGGTATTAAAATAGTACACTTACAAGTTTACTGCTAGTACATATTGACATTAGTATACTTACTACATAATGTATACTTAAAAATATACTTGAACATTACTTAAGTATACTTCATAAAATGAACTTTAAGTATACTTCTTTTTCGTTAGGGTATGCAGAATAGATGCATTATAAATGTCTTTACTGTCACTTTTGATCAATTTAATATCACACACATTTCAAACAAGTGATGTTTTTTTTAACTTATATTCAAAGAATCATGAAAAGAGTGATCACGGACACGGTTTTCACAAAAATAGTGATAATAAGAAATGTTTCTTGAGCACCAAATCAGCATATAATGATTTCTGAAGGATCATGTGACACTGAAGAGAAATTTAGCTTTGTCATCACAAGAATAAAATGCATTACATTTTCATTTTTAGAATAGTTATTTTAAATTGTATAATGTTACTGTTTTTACTGCATTTTTTATCAATATATATATATATATATATATATATATATATACACACACACACACACAGTATATGCAAAGCTAACAGGGTTTATGCAGAATATCTGTCAACATCTATTTAATTCCAGTGAATATTTTGTCAGCAGATGTCCCGTCGGCTAAAAGCGGAGGTTTTCAGTATGCTACACAAACACGAGACTCTAAGGTAAGATTAATTTACATAAACCATCATTATCTTCATACCCTGGAATGCAACCACTTATATTGTGTTTGCTTCCATAGTTTCCGCTTGCTATGACTTAGATCAAACAAAATATATGAAAAACACGTTTTGCAGATGCTTTGCTTTGGTTGCCAAAAAGTATGTCTGTATTTCTAAACATCCAATAAGAGACTATGCTAGAAAATTAGACCAGATACACACTCTGTCCATCAGATGGAGGTTCATTATGAGGAAATGAGCCACCGACTGTCCCCTGGCACATCTTGCACCAACCTGGGCAGTAGTTTAGACCTGGATAACATGGCTGATCTTGAAGAGGAGCGCATCCAGGGATCTCTGCGCTTTTCACTGTTCTATGATCAGCTGCAGTCCAGACTGGTGGTGACGGTACTGGACGCCCAGGATCTGGCCGTGCGAGACTTCAGTCACAGTGTGGACCCTTTTGTTTGGGTGAGGTTAATGTGGGCAGAGAGAGAAGATGAGGTGCAGTGTCCACTGCACAGTGTGCTGGACGAGTGGCAGACGCGTCTAGTGAAGAAGAGCTGCTGTCCTGTGTTTGGAGATCAGTTCTCTTGTTTTCTGACTGAGGAGGAAATATCAAGAGTCACTGTTAGATTTGAGGTATGTTAACAAGCTTATTTAGCAAGGACGTTCCCATGACGCAATAATTCATTTTTAGATCATTTCTTTTAGGTTAGGGACTTTGATAAATACTCAAGACATGGAATCCTGGGAGAGGCTCGTGTTCCCCTGAACAGTCTTAAGATATCATATCCACTGGAGTTAAGACAGGATCTGCAAGTCCCCAAGAAAGTAAGTGTAATCCCAGCACAACACATTCGGAATTATGAGATGAGGAACAACCGGTCTATTTTCTGTGCAGGACATGGTTGGTGAGGCGCTGCTCTCTCTGAAATACTTGCCTACTTCTCAGAGGCTGGAGGTGGGAGTGTTGAAGATCCGCACAGTCTGTCATTCAAATAAACCTGAGAGAGGTGAGGCGAACCTGAAAGCATTAAATTATACAATAATGTAGATGTTGAAAAGCATTTGGAATTGAATGCACTTAAAAGGGTTAGTTCACCCAAAAATGAAAATGATCCCATGATTTACTCACGCTCAAGTCAGCCTAGGTGTATATGTGTTTCTTTTTTCAGCCAAACACATTTGGAGTTATATAAAAAAAATATCCTGGGTCTTCCAAGCTTTATAATGGGAGTGAATGTACCATAGATTTTGAAGCCAAAAAAACGCATCCATCCATCATAAAAGTCATCCATACGGCTCCAGGGGGGTAAAAAAGGCCTTCTGAAGCAAAGCGATGTGTTTTTGTTAGAAAAATATCCATATTTATTAGCCTGGGAAAACCCAGACAACTTCCGGCAAATTTAGATTTGCTCTGCAAGTAGTCTGGCAAAGAGCCCATTCAAGCCCATTTCTAATCCGTCGAAATCGCGGCACCAATCAGAAACGTTGAGGCGGGCTTTACACAATGACGATCGCTCTGATTGGTTTTAGGTCTATCCAATTGCGCCCAGAGGCATTTGAGCGACGTCCGTTGGTGAAGCGCACCAACAAACTTTTAAATGCATTATTATATTCAAATTGCAAACACATGAGGACAGTCTCCATGAAAGACCCACTGGCAGATGAACGTGCTGCTACATTTCTCTCCGAAACGGTTGGAAATTAAATTAGATTTAATAGAGGATTTTAACTGTGACAAGATGATTGACAGGGCAGTTTACGTGACAGGATGCACGCGACAGATCTGTCCGATAAAGATGACGAAGTAGTATGTCCTAGGGTGACCATACGTCCTGTTTAACCAGGACATATCTGGCCAGGATTTCGAGATCGCCCAAAATGCCCGGGATTCGGCTTTTGCTTTCTACAGTCACCATTCATTATGTTTACATTATTACGTTATTTGACACTGACACGTACGTGCCAGCTTTGCAGGTCATGCATTCTGATTCACACGGATCCCGATCGAGACGAAAACACAGGAATTTTCTTAGCAATGCTAGAACGCACATCAACCGATCACTTGTTTAGCGTTCATGTAAACACTACATTCAGATTAACCAATCGGAATTAATTCAGTACTACTGAATCAAAAGGTGTACATGTAAACAAAATGAATGGCGACGAGAAAGCAAAAGCCGAATCGCGGATATTTTGGGCGATCTCGAAATCCCGGCCGGACATGACCTGGAATATGGTCACCCTAGTATGTCCCAAAGCTTGCCTACTTTTTTGCTAAACATTCAAAAGTAAATACCTTTTCTTCACAAAAAGAGTACATACTTTTATGGCGTAGTGTAACTTAGGCGAATTGGGACGCAGCATATGGCTTTACACGATGACGATCGCTCTGATTGGTTTTAGGTCTATCCAATTGCGCCCAGAGGCATTTGAGCAACGTCCGTTGGTGACGCCCCTTTGGAAATGAGTTATTAATGAAGCTTTGCCAGACCATAACTCAGTTACTACTGAGAATGGTCTGGTTTTAACCAGGCTACATATTTATGACTTTATAACTATAATCACTGGTTTCAGTTAATGGTTGTACGCGAGTCGAGTTCCAATCGAAAAGTGACCTCTTAAGTTAAAATACTTCAACTTAAACTTATTTCAGTCAGTTGCCAAGGCAGGAAACATTAAAAACATTTCTAATTCTGAAATAGCAACGATGGCATGGAACGTTTCTAAGAGAAGCAGCGCGATCGTGTGATATTGATTTTATTGATTTCGCAAACAATATTTTAATATTGAGTAACTTATGTTTTAGACACAGTATTGCCAGTTTATGTTTTTGCTCCGACAATGAAAACCCACAGCAGAACAAGTGCAAAACACAGTAGCGGTGTTTCATTCCTGACTGATTCAGTGTTTTTGAGCAAAACGTTTACATGTATCATTCAGTGACTTATGAATCATCGTTTTTGAATGAATCGGTTCAAACAAATGGCTTGACTCCAATGTTAGCTTCACTTCCTGTCTCCTTAGATACCTTCATCTGATCGATTTTTGAAAGCCGCATAGATGCATCCTTTCTGCCTACGATATCACAAAATCCCGTGCATTCCATTCCGTGACAGTTGAGCTAAAAAAGTAAATATGGCATCTAAGAGTTATGGTTGGTGGTCAGTTTGTGTGTAAATGTAAGTTTTTGACCAACACTTTTAATGTTATTTACTCCGGAAATTACTATTTTAGTAATTAAATATTTGCTTAGTTATTACCAAAGCTCACTCTATTTTGTTGTAGATCAAGCCGTTACGCTGCCTTAGAAGCTGTCCGAAATCAGTTTCATGAGGTGCCTTGCGCAAATGTTGCCTGCAAAGTCATTGACTGATTAGGCAGCGAGGCAACAAGTCATCCATCGGCAACGTCCGAAATTGCACACTCTCTTGAGTAGGTACTTATTTTGAATAAGTAATTACTTCGCGACTGCTAAAAAAGTAAGTTACATAGTATATTATGAATGTGTGTAGTATGAATGTAATCTGGACGAACTACATTCGCCATGTTGCTCTTATCATGTGACCTACCAGTGTCAGTTACGTCGCTTCACTGCCATTCAAAAATCCTCTCCCGTGGCCTCATGGGATAGTAAAGTGTCCATCAGAAGCACACTTCAGAATCCCGCTGGAAGAAGTAGGTCATCCAGGTACTTTTTGCCCACTTTTTTATGAGTATTGTGAATTCGGACATACTTCTTTTGTCGCATACTGTTTTTCGACTAATAAATAGTAGGGAAGTATGCGATTTCGGATGCAGCATTAGTCATTTGTCTCCACCTACTGCCTTGAGGATGCAATCCTTACTGATTACCTAAAATTAGGAGTTTAATATATTCCTTTATACATTGTGAACTAACAACAAACGGTTAATTGAACATTAACCAAGCTTAATAAATGCTGTAAAATTACTTTAAATTATTGTAAGGTGTTTGTTCATTGTATTCACAGCTCTTTATGCCAGAATCAACATCATCTGCAACCAGTGCAAACTTCGACATCAGAGGACAACACAGAAGATGTGCTGGGAGGTGACTGTGTTTAATGAGGTCCTGACTTTTGTGTTGCCAGATCAACATATAAGAGAGTGCTCCATTATAGTGTCTGTTTTCGAACTTCAGCCTTCAAAGAAGTCCACCAAGCGCTTGGTTGGTAACATCCAACTCAAAAAGGACAAGACCTCAGAGAATCCGCACTGGAAGCTGATGATGCAATCACTGCGACAGCCAACCGCTAAGTGGCATTTAATCGCCATCTGAATATTGACGCACACATGCTCACATTTCTCGATGTGGGAGGTCGAACTTCCGACTTTAGTGTGTATTTTCAGGTTGGAATGTGGAAACAATTTGCGTTGTCAGGGATATAAAACACTGATGGATTGTTATATGTGGGTTTTTTTTGTATCTCTGGATACCTTTGCAACTCTTTCACACCCTCACCACTCGTATTTATCTTTCAACTAACCATATTTAACAGAAGAGATATATGCATCATTTTTATAATTGAATAAAAATAATCAAGTCATAAACATATTCACCACATCTCAAATTATGAATTGTGTTTAGTGGCGTTCTACTTTTCTACATTTCTGTCAAGGTCCTTGTGTAGAAAGTAGTAATGTCAGTGAGGGGATGATTTTGGTTGCAGGGGTTGCATTTTGGTTGGAAAACCCGACGTCGGATTGATGTCAGGACCCGACGTCGGTTGCTTCAACATCCTATGTTGGAAAGACATTGGCTTTCGGTTGGAAATGAAAGTCGGGTCGACATCAACCCGATTTTCATTTTCAACCACAATACAGCGTCTGTCCAGCGTTGGAGATTAACGTCAATCTGATGTTGGATTCTGACATCAACCTGATTTTCATTTTCAACATTGGGTTTGGTCTTCTAAAGGCAAATGTTGTCATTGTTTTGGAGCACACTAGCTTATAGATAACAGTAAGGCTAACATATTCATACTAAAAGACAAAAAAACTTTAAATAGGGCACTATTTGAGGGAATAGCCATTTGGGTATCCGACTCCGTTATTGAGTGCATTTATTCGATCTCACATTCAATCCCACTACTGAAACTGTGTTCTTGAAATAAATTTGATATTGATAGTACAACCTCCTGAAAGTGACAAATAAAACTGAATTTAAAACAATTCTGTGCAAGTGTAAGGCAATGGTGAGTTGAACCAAAACATTTAAACAAGTAATTTCCTAACAATTAAATGTGTTATATAGCCCAATAAAACTTTCTCTTAATGCTGACAACAATGGAAGCACTTGGGACAGATTTTTTGAAGATTTATTTATTTGCACAAAAGAGGACAATGGTACAAAGTAATTACCAAAGCAATGTTTTAAGTGTGAAAATAATGCAAAATTAACATAGAAATTCAAATTATGTGACAAAAGATGTCCTTGAAACAATGAGGCCTTCACTTTAAGCTTTCATTTCACAATGAATTATATATTGTTGGTTTTTTTCCCCAGACAAAGCAGTCAGTGCAGAGTTACACACACACACACACACACACACACACACACACACACACACACAGTCTGGTTCATTTTCTTTGTGGGGACTCTCCATAGACGTAATGTTTTTTACACTGTACAAACTGTATATTCAGTCCCCTTACACTAACCTTACCCCTAAACATTTGGTCCCCACAATGTAATATAAACCTGTACACACAGACTCATATATACTGCATATTCTACAGCTTCAGACATAAAGTCTTAACAATAACGAGAGTAGATTGAAATATATATTCGTGTATTCATTATCTTTGAGTCCTCACTATCATGTTTTACCAGGCTAATTTAAATCAGCTGTAAACTGTATCCACAAGATGGCTCTCTAACACCATTGGAATAATTAAACTTATCTGTTGTTTTGACCCAATCATAATAATATCTTCATACTAATGCCCCACCCACAATTCCAATACATAAAACACTTAAAAAAAGGATTATAGTTATTTGAAAAATTATAATACAGACAAATCAGCACATCAGGATAAATGTGAGTCAGCAACAGTGCGATGCAAATTGAAATATTCAATTGACAGTAAACTGTTACCCCTCATCTATCTCCACACTGCATGTGTCTGTAATGAAAGTTGCACACGTCACCCATCATTCCCAGCCCACTGAAGCACTGGCTCACTGCTAAAACTCTTCTTGAGAAGGCTTGATCATTAGTGTGATGCTAGGATAAGAACATACGGAAGGAGAACAGACCCACATACCATTTAAACAGATGGGCGTCTCAAAGGCACTTTATTTAGTTTTGGCCTGCCTCCATTTTGTTTGTTTGAAGTTACTGCCGAGCCACTGGAGCAGTCTTCTTGTAGACAGATATTGAATTAAGGCAAATATCACGACTTTGACTCATAATGAGCGGTGCTGAACAGATGTTACGGTACCTCCGCTGCTCAAGGCCATTCCCAGACATTTCATCTCTCTCTTCAAGACTGTTTGGTAAACTATTTCTCCCAGAGTCTGTTAATGAAAGTCACAATGGGGGGGAGAAGGGTGAACATGAGAAATGTGGGGCCTTGGAAGGGAGGAATGCATTCCTATTTTCTTGTTTTTATATAAAACCACCATATTACTTCTACATTATTACAATTACACAGCAGGGCTAATAAATACTTGATATTTCACCATACCTAAACTTTTAAGTTACTGGAGTAATGGCTGCTGAAAATGTAGCTTTGCCATCACAAGAATAAATTACATTTTAAAATATATTCAAATAGATTTTTTATTTAAAATATTAATAGTACTTCACAGTATTATTATTTTTATTGTATGTTTGATCAAATAAGTGCAGCCTTTGTGAGCATAAGATACTTCTTTCAAACTATTGAATGGTATTGTACATTAAACAATAAAAAAAAAAATTCACCATTTTAAACACTCGAAAAGAGAAAAGAAATCCACCACGCGCAAGCCCCTGTTCTTCCACCATAAATGGGGTAACAGTGTTGGGGAAAGTTACCTTTAAAAGTAATGCTTTACAATATGTGTTACTCCCTAAAAAAGTAACTAATTGCGTAAAGTAATGGGTTACATTACTTTTGCGTTACTTTTTATCACCTGGGCTGGGCTTGCTTGTTTGTTTTTTAATAAAATGTTTATTTTTTGCAAATATAAAGGTCTTTTCACACCAAAAGTGAAATGAACAAGCCTCAGGCTGAAGGAAATGCAAATTCACAGCTGTACAGTACATTTTAAGTGCATGACTGTTAATGCATTTCTGGCCTTAACCCTCTATGGTACGGTGTTGCCTCCATGCAACATAGTCTATTTTAGCTTTTTTTTATAAAAACATAATAAAATGTAATTGTTCAATGCTCTCTAAGGGGAGGGGGAACTCAAATACTAACCAAAGAAAATGCAAAAGAGTGGTCACATGACCCACAGGGGTGCATTTAGTTCCCTCTTTCAACACACGTGCACATGTCACATGGCTCCATATTTTCTCCACTGAAAAGGGCATTTTTCACTAATTTCTGTCCAAATAATCAGCCACAAAAAATCTGAGTCACCTTCATTGGTAAGTAAAGAAGTATTTTCAAAAAACTTTACAATATATATCATCAAATTTATCATAGGAAATTACATAAAACTGCTTGTTGCCTCGAGGCAACATTGTACCATAATGGAATCACATAGGGCCATGCCAGGCATACTACGTATGAATACAATTATATTTTATTTGTAAGGAAAAGAGTTTGAATTATCTAAATGTATCTGTATTTTTGCAAACTGAAAACTTGGCATGGTTCGACGGGACATTTGGCCACTATTGTGGGTAATCGGACAAATAGTGGGTTCGTGGGAAAGGGGCGTGGCTTGGGAGTGGTCAGCGGGGGTCGATGGGGTATTTGGCCTCTATAGTGGGTAATCGGACAAATAGTGGGTTTGTGGGACAGGGGCGTGGCTTGGGACTGGTCAGGGGGGTCAACGGGACATGTGCCTACTATAGTGGGCAATCGGACAAATGGGTTAGTGGGACAGGGGCATGGCTTGGAGCCGGTCAGGGTGAACAGGACATTTGGCCACTATAGTGGGCAATTGGACAAATAGCGGGTCCATGGGAGGGGGCATGGCTTGGGACAGGTCAAGGAGGGTCAACGGGACATTTGGCCATTACAGTGGGCAATCGGACAAATAGTGGGTTAGTGGGATGGGGGCGTGGCTTGGGACAAGTCAGGGAGGGTCAACGGGACATCTGGCCACTACAGTGGGCAATCGGACAAATAGTGGGTTAGTGGGACGGGGCGTGGCTTGAGACCGGCGGTGGGGTCAACAGGACATTTGTCTACTATAGTGGGCAATCGGACAAATAGAGGGTTAGTGGGACTTGTAGGGGTCTCGTATTTTGGGGGGTTCCCGACGGGCCCCTGGAGGACCCCACACGGGTCATTAGGTCGGCCGGGGAGGTCTTCCAAATCTTGCTGTTGTTGAGGCCTGGCCTTCATATTAGGATAATGTTATAGTGATTGTAAATGTTTTACCTTGACACAGCATGTTTTGATGTTTTCTTATGTTTTGATATGATAACTTGATGATATAATGGTTTGTAGTACTTGCGTTCCACGATGGTACAATGTTGCCTGAGGGCAACAACTGGATAATAAATGTTACTTTTTGTTAAATATGAAATGTGTAATTCAATAAAAACTTGATAAATCTGTTTGTTCAAGTGTTTAGTTAAATAAATTGATGTTTTCAATAAATATATATATTTTTTTCTTCATGAAAATGTCAAATGTTTCAATTTGTCCATTGTGGTACAATGTTGCCTTGAGGCAACAAACTTATAATTAATAAATTAATTAAAAAATAATGATAATGTTTATTGATATTGCTGTAGTGTCAAATTTTAAGCAGGAAAAACATAACAAATATTTTTTTTCTCACTGATATCATAATGCGTACCATAGAGGGTTAAAAAAAAAAAAAAAAAAAAAGGAGTTGCGCTGCGTGTTTAATGTGTATTTAACTTCAAGTTGTATTTTCAGTCATAATGAGCTAAAAACAAGGGTTTTTTTTTTACTCTAAAAGTCTAACTGAAATTACGAGTAATCAAAAAGTAGTATTTTTACATCAAAATTAAAGTACTAAGTTTCAATAGTAGCCTAAAGCCTCATCATTTACTCACCCGTATGTCGTTCCAAACATGTATGCATGTGTAACACACAAAAAAAGTTATTTTGTAGAATGTTGGCAACCAAAATGTTTAACTTTTTTGGACTTTTTTGTCCACACAAAGGAAGTCATTGGGAAATGATCTAAACTGTTTCGTTACCAACATTCTTCAAAATATATTTTTTGTGGGCGTGTTACACAGAAGAAAGAAATGCATACAGGTTCGAAACGACATAAGGGTGAGTATGTTTTATAAATCTTAGGAGCTGTTAACTGCGGACTGGTGGGCTTTTAAAGCAAGTCAAAAGATTTATTTCTTGACAGAATATGACTGAACCCCTTTAGAAAAAAAAACTTATTTCTTCTGCTGAAGATAAAGATGATATTTTGAAGATTATGGGTAACCAAACAGTTGATGGACCCCATTATAGTGTTTTCCCCCTTCTATTGAAGTCAATGAGGCCCATCAACTGTTTTGTTACCCATATTCTTCAAAATATCTTCTTTTGTATCCAGACAACAGAAATCCATACAGGTTTGGAACAGCTTGAGGGTGAGTAAATGATGACAGAATTTACATTTTGGGGTGAACTATCCCTTTAAATATGTAATTTAAGCTATGTTCAGACTGCAGGCAAATCAGAATTTTTTCTCTCAAATCATCATTTCAGGCAGACTCTAAACACTATTTATTGCGAGAGATCAAATAAGATTTGTGTGTCGATACATAACCAACTTCTCTGCATGGGTTGCTTTGGTAACGACGTAGGCGTGCACACACGTGACGACATGCGGGGAAAACCGTTATGTTATACTGTCTATGGGAAAAACAGAGGTGCATCATCTCATTCTCCAAATAAGCAAGTGCAGAAATCCTCCGTCACACAGGAAAATGCAGAAATCTTTGGACATACCATTTGAAAACCGAATGAATACTTCAGGCATTTCCGTCACCAGTTCTTACGCTATATTTGTGTGACGCAGAGTGACGCAACTGTGGTTTGAATCAGATTTGGGAGGGAAATGATTTCATGTGTTTTTTGTTTTTTTTAAAATCCTATCTGGATTAAATCTGGACAAAAATTTTTTGCTATCAGTCTGAACATAGCCTTAGAGATAATTAAAAAGAGACTAAATATGCTAAGCATTTTATTTTATTTTTATTTATTCTCAAAGATTTCTGTCTGTAGAGATTAACTAAGAGTGAAAAGAACCAGCTGAATTTTACTGAGCATATTAAAGAGATCTCAGTTGATCTGAGGCATGCAGACACCAAGAAACAAGACCAACAGGCTTCACACTGCAGGAAATCCAAACAAAGCATGAACAGGAATTTTGCTTTTCAGCCTGTCAGATTCCATTCACTGTCCCACAAGATTCTACACGATCTCAAAACCTGTGAAATGGAAACGTAATTGTGTAAACCCAATATAATTAGACTTGTGACAAAAAAAACACTCAACTGAATAAATTGCAGTGAACTACTAGATTGGCCTCAGATAACACATTCACCGACCACCCCCAGTCCGTTCACTGACTGACGTCGATGTGTATTGCACACAAACGAAGTAGGCTTTCTCGATTTGAAACTTCTGGAAAAAATATAGGTGTTTTTTATCAGGCAACCTAGAAATGAAGTGTAGGCCTACATAATATAGGCCTAGGCCAAACAAACTTATAAGCTCTACTGATGATATTTAACATGTTTTTAAGTAAATATTTTTTGACATGCAACATAAAATAAACAGCTATGCAATGTTAAGGAAGCACAACATTTTTTTTTTTTTTGACTTTGACATCATGTAGATGTAGATTCCACTCTTCACCACAGTGGTAACTACCATAAGTCAAAACAACATAACTCCACTCTCTTTTAAACGTCAAAAAGCTGAACTTTTAACATGACACCGAATCTTATTTTAAACACCAATTATTCACGAGACGCTGAAAAAGTAAAAAAAACTTAAAATACCATCTGTACTTGGAACTAATGCATTATTAGTACTGGAAATGATGTTGTTCCAATGCAAATTAAATAGATGTATCAAACATTGACAAATTGTGCTGGATTAACTCATGTTAATTTAAAAGTAGGGGAAAAAATCTGCAAGTGTGTTTCTCTGTCTATCCAGAGCTCTTCTTTATCTTTACCCTGCTGAACTGCAGCCAGGCCTTTCACTTTGGCATCTGTTAGAGAGACACAGATAAGGGCCAAAAACCTCCCCCTTCCCACACATCAAATTTGAAAAAAAATCTATGTAGTTCAAGGACACCTCACTGCCACAACTCGAACTAATCCACTCTCATTGCTTTATAACTGCAGCCACAGCTTCCGGTCATGATCATGACTACGTGCTGACTGTTGTCCAGTATATCCCCATTAATTAATCTTTCTACAAACACAGTTTTGGAGTGACAATATAGTAAGCAGGAACAGTTCATGTATGTATTCTATGAAAACGATGCCAATAGCTGTGTAAAAATACCCTTGTAAAAGACAAGCATACTTTTAAAAAGAGTACTTAATAAGGAAATAATATACTTGAAAAGAATATACTGCAAAATGACTTCATGTTTTCGGACATGTTATTTGAAATTATATGTATTAGTTTAGATTTATATTAGGCTAAGTGCAATTAGCTGAACTTTAGAGTGCTTTTTTATAAGTACTGTATCTATTATGTAATTTTATAATTACTTATATTTGTCTTAAAATATGATAAAAGTGCTAAATAATGACAAGCATTTATGGTAAAGTAAAAAATACTTTAAAGGCCTTTTTAAAACTTGTATGTCAAGTATCTAATTATATTTGTATAAACATTTGTAATGCAATGTTAGACGTCGCTCTAGATTTGGCAGCACAGTACTGTAAAAACCTACAATAAATAGACTACCACATTTCTACATTACAGTAAAATACAATTTAAAATATATTAACTTTAAATATAATATCAAATAACAGTACAGTTAAAATGATAATCAAGTACTTGTGCTCTAGTATGTTAGTCAATGCATCAAAATAAGTGCACTTCATTAAAGCACAAAAAAAGATTAGCAAAACAAAATTATTTTACTTTTGAACTTTTAATTAGACATTATGAAACAGTATACACTTTTAAGATTTGAAGTGCACTATACGTGTACATTTAATACAATTAAGCGCACTTCTTTTTCACAAGGATTGCACTGCTTTGGAAACAAAACATTTCCAGCCCTTCACACAGAGTGCCTATATTATTGTGTACGTACAGTATCAATCAAACAGGTTAAAAGTCATGCCTTAAATTCCAGTCCTACTCATTCAGAACTTTGATACTTGAATCAAATAATGAACTTTGACGTTTAAAAGGGTTGGCATTACATAGGGCAAAACACGTAGCTGCATTACTCATAATTAAGTTATTTATGGGTTTGGACGGTTTCAGGCACTCCTCTAAAATCGAACTGAATTCTGTTCCTGTGGTGTCATCTTTTTTTGTGTGTGGTTCTACATACACAGCAACGCCTAGATGTTCACCGGTATCAAAGGACTGGCAATCTGAAACTTTGCAGATAATCATCTAGAAAATGTTGCCATTGTTAGAGTTCTGTTACAGTTACTTTTAATACATTACCTTTAGAAAACCTCTGAAAACAGGCTAAACCTGCTTTCTGATCAAAAACTGAGATGCATACCAGTGTAAATTTATGTATGAATCTGAAAAACATCCATATTTTTGCCATCCATTATTAAAGACCCCCTATGGTGAAAATCAAGTTTTAAATGTTGTTTATGTCTATGTAGTGTTTTTAGTATGCTTTAAGGCAAACCATGTGCAAATTCATCAGCCATTGCTAAGTATTTTCTCCCTAAAACTGCAGTGTACCAAAGACAGACTCATTAACACGGTTTGAACAAGCTCCTGTTTCCTACCATCACAAACATGAAACCAATCCCATCAACTTGTGGAAAGCGGCTTTCCTCCAAAGCATTTCATGATAACTTTTGTTAAGTCTACCATTGGTAAATCCACTTCACTAGATAATTACTCTTCGACAGCGATGCCATAGAAATATACAGAGCAATTACAAAAACGGAAGTTCAAAGACAAAATTCTAAAGATCTTTAGAATATTGTCTTTGAACTTCTGTTTTTGCGGTCGCTCTGTATATTTCTATGGCATCGCTGTCGAAGAGTAATTATCTGGTGAAGTGGATTTACTTAATGTAAAGTTAATTCATAAATACACAAGATCGCTATGAAAAGACAGACCGGAAGACAAAAGACAACGAGTGCAGCGCTGAAAAGGGGCGGGGCTACATAAGGTAGATAGAGTGGTACATAGAGTGGTGCAGGTATGACATCACTTTGTAGGCCAAAATGCAGAAGCGAGTTAGCATTTTAGCACTTCCAGTTCCATCGTCCCTAAGTCAATTGGTTTTTTGAATGGGATTTTGGTTAAATGGCTGAAATAAGGTCTGTGGTTAACACAAGCTCGAGACACTTTCACTTTTTATTCTACAACATAAAATACATCAGTATTACCCCACTCGTGATTTTTTTAAAGCTTTTATGTGTCTTGAAAAAGGAGGTTGCTAACAAGTGGCTAAATGAGACTATAGGCTCTCGAGGAGATTAAACGCCATCACGCCGAACAGGTAAATTCAGTCTGCTTTTAAAGCCTCATTATACTCATAACTGTGCTCTTATAAACTAGTCTAACTCAAACATTCTGGAAAAATGTTTTAGATAAAAACTGAAAGAGTTGTCGGAAGCTTAGTGATGGTGACGTTGAAGTCGAGTGACCATGGTGTAGTTCGTTTATAGCCTACCTTTAGCTTTTTACTTCTTTACGACTGCATTTTTAGGCTTCAAAATTCTAAAATGTTTGGTTTGTTTTTAGCGATAATCCAAAAGCCTATGGAAAATCCTATTGGGTTTTTGTCGAGGGAACCAGTGTGATGCTAATTAATTGCTGGTTGGCCTACAAAGTCAGGTCATACCTGCCCCACTCTACATAGATGATTCATTAGCCGTCCGCCATATTGGAACGGTCATTGCCGGCCCCTGAATGCTCGAGAGCAAGTTGACTGAGCGTCTGCAATCGTAGTTAGACAAATATCTGTATATCTGCAATAGACTTAGATGATTTTGCTAAACTAACACAATATGAGACGAAAGTGTCAGCTAACAAGTCATTAAAAAGTAACCATAGTATAAAAGTAGGCTAAACAAAATTAAAAAGTAGCCTACCATAGTAAAAACGTGTAGAATATTGAGTTAATACATAAAAAATAAAAATAAAAACATACCAAAACATTCTCACCTGTGAAAGGTTGTCCAATTTCTTCGAGAATTTAAATCTCGGCGGTTTCACAGCCGTTGATTCACGACACCGACCGTTCCAAGATGGCGTGCGTGCCGATTTGTCTGGAGCGGTCTGGGCTGTGAATTCCCGCGTTTTGCCAGAAGATGGCGCCCGCAGCAGAATCTTCATCCATACATTTCCATAGAGTTCAAGATAAAATGTTTTCATTACTACTGGAGCTGCCATTTTGTTACGTTTCAAATTATTGTTATACAGCAAGCACAAACTGTTCAAAACGGCCCCAGCCATATTATTACTCCCTAGTATAGTAAGGTTTAGGTTTAGGTGTGGGTGTGTGGTTCCTGACTTCAACGAGGGGGTTAATCATTTGGCAGGGAGTCGAAATTCGGCACAACACCTGTGCACTCAGTGTCCGAATTCACTCACTCGTTTTCATTCACTCCTTCAAGTGGAACAGGCCTATTATATAATGTAGGGAATAGTGAAGGAGGATATAGAGGGCGATTTCGAACACAGCTAATGTTTGTGTAACATTAGATACATAACATTATTAGCTGTTTGATAACGAATTCAAGCCAAAGGCTAATCAAAATTCGTTCGTCCCTCTTCTTCTTCTGAATCAGTTTCTGGTTCAAACATATATCGCTTATTTAAAACAACATAATTTGGTATTGTGTAACGTTAAGTTTACTACGGTTGACTGAGAGGATCAGGCAGTCTGAACTGGTGGTGTGATTGAATGGAGGCGGAGACCAATTTGCATATTCATGATGGATCCTAACTGAAGCATAGGTGTAGTTACATTCAAGCTATTTTAAGGCATAAAGAAATTACACTTAATATGTCATTTTGATTATCAAAGATGAGTTTTACGGGATAAATTATTGATTGCATAATTTTTATTATGTATTATTGTATAATGTATATTATTATTATATACATTTATAATTATCAGTAAATCAAGATTTAGAACATGATCAGAAAAAACTGGCATCACCTAATTTCATTCCAGTTTAATTAATCTTTTGTGAGATCAGGGACAGGGATGAGAAAAAGAAAAGAACATGACAATAAAATACATTTTCAACTCTTTATTCACAGTAATATGCGAAGCATGAATAAGTACATTACATTCTGTTGAATGGTTTCACATCTTACATCTTTTGGAAGCAGAAGTGTAAATAATTTTTCTTTTTCTATTCCTAATTTTTTATATATAATTAGAGAGAACAAGCATCACAGGCTTGATATGGATGTTAACAGATGGATAAGTTAGTAAAGCTGGTCTAAACACCTGATTTTAAAATACACAGATTCATATTCCTCTTGGAATTACTCATTTATTAATTATAATTTTTTTATTTTTACATTCAACACTATACTTCAACTTTTTCCTTCATGGTTAATGATGTTCCAAAAATCGGTATAGATTAATAAAGACCAGTTATATAGGAACATGTAAATAAATATTAACATTTTTTTATTTTATATGGTTTAAGATATGTGGAAACAAATCAACTGATCACCAGTATAGTACAGTAAAAAATGGTCAAGAGGTCCACTGACATTATTTCAGTCAGGACAGAACACTTTCTTATTAAGAAAAATACATCTTCCATTGCAGAAAAATAATAGAAAAATTACATTTGCAAGTACTAAAACTTTTTCACAAAACTGCTTGAGAAAGTGCCTTGAACATGACCGTTAGTAAAAAGCCAGACTGCCTTAATAATGTATAACTATACTCACATTTTAAGCATATAAAAAACGTAATTTAGGGTTATACAAAGTAAAATGAAAAACATTTAAGTGCATTATGTAAATATTGTTTAGTTGTAAAGCTATTTTATAGCATAAAATAATTTTACAAGAATAAACTTTCATAAACTTTCACTTCTGTCTTCAATGCAAAACTATAATTGAACCAAATGTTATAAAACATGTTTTTTTTTTCTTCTTCTAGGAATAGATTGGATAGATTACGTTTTATATTCACATCTAAGTTATCAATTTAATTTCAAATCAGATACAAGCGGGAGTATTCTCATATTGGACACTTTTTCTTATAAAATACACAAGCACCTCTAATAAGAGGTGAATGAGATCACTGTGATCAAAATCATAAAGTTTTACACCATTAAGACAGATTTTCATTTGTACCATCTCCTCCTAAGGAGAAACACAGATGGTACGGTCCCACAGGTATTTCACTTCACATCATGCGGATATACTAGAAATAGAAATGAAATGATCTGCTAGAAGTTCAAGTAGAAAAGAGGTAAATCATACAGTAAAAATGGTCACATAATATGGAAACCGAGAACTTGGAAACACAATACTGAATCATCAGAGAAACTGTGTCAACATAGTTTGGTCTGTTGTACAATTTTCTGGTAACAGGTCCAGTTTTTGAACCTTACTCTTTCACAGCACACATTCTACCACCGGTTGTATAGATAACATTACAGCAAATGACTAGGTGATAAGAAATACCGCAAGGTTTAAGTTAGTATGAAGAACTTTCCACCACACCATTCTTTGACTTATGAATCAAATCGCAGCTGCATAAAATATTTTCCACTCTGACCTACAATCTTTTTTTTTTTTCTGGCACGTGACCTTGTCATTGTCTTCTATTTTTCTCTCGAACAGTCTAGAAGCTCAATCTGATGTGTTAAATGTCAGAAGCTTAAAGTTGTAAACACTGAGAAGCAGCATATGGAATACTCAATGCACAGAGCCTTTTTGTTTGTTTGTTTTAAATATGTATGTTGCACTGATTTTGGTCTATGCAGCACAGCTGAATCACTCAGAGCACATCCTCTTTCAAACACATTTGAAATGTGCTCCGCTCTTTTCCTGACACCATATGAGCGGTTGTTCCCTCTTCCTTCGCTCCGTTGGGAAATTATACATTTTTCCTTTAAACCCTGAGCTTCCTTTTCAGCTCAAAGTATGCATCAAACCTGGTCATGGCGTATTCCTGTATAAGAAAATAAGACACATTTTTAGTCTGTTACTATTAAACTATTAGCAGTTTTTAACATTTAAATGATACATAGTAATAACAAATCAGTTCTACAAGGTATGGGTGCATTATTTGGACTATCTTGGACCTCAGTGTCCTTTTGTTTATAAAAAGTAACTTGAACTTGACCCCATTTATTATTTATTGTTATTTAAGACTCATTGTAAATCATTCATTTTATGGTTTCATTGTTTTACATTTGTTCAATAAAGTTTTTTTTTTAAATTACACAAATTATATAACATTGTATATAAAAAACATGACTGTGACACACCCAATAGGTTTACAGTCATGTTAGCCTGACCTCACAAATATTTGTGTACTGTCCTAAGGTTGTCAGGCAGCACAAATATCGCAATTACTATATCTTTTCATATCTCCAGTGATAATATTCCTGGCTTACCTAAGAGCTACACCGTGTATAATGGAATATACTCTCTGGTTCATGATTAGCAATAACTCAACACATGCACACACAAAGACTTGACAGGTTTCCTACAATAACTCACCATGTACCCAAACTCAATAGTTGATATTTTGGCCTGGATCATGGACCACAATCCCCAGAAGAAGTGGGAGGCCAGAGCAAACCTAAATGAGAGAGCATTGAGTTCAGAGAGAACAGATTGAAATAACATTTGGTGAATCACTGCTGGACTTGGTCCAAACCTCTTTTTACAATATTCATAGTAGTACAGTAAGAGGCCTCAGAGGGATAGCCTGGTTACTTTTTTTTCTTTTGATTCAATGGGCCTCATTTCAAAATCAACAAGTACAAGAATGTTGCATAATCATCTATACAATTACAATTTGATGGCAAAATGTGTGTAAAACTGCCTAAGTAAGACATATTTGAGGTAGGTATTTCACCTGTTAACCTCCACTAGCATATCTTCTATGTGTTTCAGTTGGTCCTCTTCACTCAAGTTTTCAAATCCAGTATTAGATTCCAACAGATAACTCCGAAAGAAAAGCATCTGAGAAAAACAAAATGAAATGTAGTCATTTTCATGGTTAATAGATTCATAGATTTAAGAACAGAAAGAAAAAAAACTGACCTAAGAGAGACATTTTACAAACCTGCTGTGCTTTGGTTGGGTAATTTTTGGTGTTGGCTGTGAAAAATGGAAACTTGTCATAGATGTAGTCATAAGTCCACTCACAGAAGAAATTTCCAATGTCAAATCCTCTGTGGGAGAAAGAGAGGAGATCATTACCCCATCAACAACATTTGTTACTGTAATAATGAATAATACACATGTCCTGATCATTAAGAGTTCATTGGTAACTGTGGAGGAGGTTTTGTTTGGTAGTTTCTCACATTCATGAGAATATCATGGTATTTGGAAACTTTTCTGATCAGCTTCAATAAATAATGAATAAATCAGTTTTGAAGGGCATCAAGCAAAGTGTAAGGTTGATCCCAGCACAATATTAAATGCAGAGGTGGGTAGTAACGAAGTACATTTACTTCGTTACATTTACTTGAGTATTTTTTTGGAAAAATTGTACTTTTAAGAGTAGATTTGAATGTGGGTACTTATTACTTTTACTCGAGTACATTTCTAATGAAAAAACTGTACTTTTACTTCGTTACGTTGGGCGACGTCCTTCTCGTTACTTTATTTTAATGCAATATGTGTTGTTAAATGCGTAGTTTATTCCAAGCGCGCTGTATCTTTTTTTCTGGGCTTGAGCGATGCTCAATTCACAAATGAATCACTCTTTTGAGTCGATTCTGTTGAAAGACTTCATCAAACAAGTTGGCAGTCTATGGGCAGATCTGTCTAAATCGGTTCGCGAATCAGTTTGAATGATTCAGTTCCTGATTCTGTTCAGTTCCTGCACGCACTGAATCGTCTGAAGCGATTTCAATTCACACTCGACTCGGAGTCGTAACAGGAAGATTTAAGGATATCAAGAGCGTTGGATGAAGTGGCCGTGGACCTACAGTACAGTCAAGTGAGAGCAAATCTTCAAATGCATCATATATTTGCCAGCGATGAAGATCTTTATTAGTTGAACATCTTCGTAAGCTGTCTGAATGAATGATTCCACAGGACGATACATTCGATTTCATTTAACTCAGGTAATACATTTTACAACCAAACAGATTATTATGCCATGATAGCACTACTAGAATGGATGACATTACCCGTTTTTTGGACATAATACATTCATTTCTACATTAAATAAGCTACCATTGTCCACAGTTTATGAACACCCGCCATCCTGCGGTAGTTTGTGTGTATTGTTGCGCAGCGGCTTACGAACTCGACTTGAAAACGAATGCCTTTGCCTGCCGTACACATAGTTAACCAGTTTAAAGATGCTTGCAGAAATATACATTTGATTATATTTTGGAGAACAGACAGAAAAAGATCCGTCGATGTACTTGTGTTTGTTTTTTTGTGTTCAGATGTTCAGTAGCAGTCATGAGCGCGAGCACATGTGAAGAGTTTTAACTCTTTCTTCTCTGTGTCAATTACATGCCTTTGAATGCAACACTCTGCAGATTCACTTCATTTCGACATTGTCTAATAATCCAAATGTAGTTGTATAAGTTACTATTATACAAACCAAAGGACAGGCAATGATTTTCGGGCTACAGATGGCAGAAATAATGTTTTTTGTTGCAAAGAGAGCCAATCTACTTATGAAAATAATAGTCATTTAAAAAAAAAAAATCTAAATAATATTATTTTATATATATATGACGACTTCAGATGCAAAAGCCTCTAAGTACCATCTGAAATTTTCTTCTAAAAGAGCATTTTTATCAAGTTTGTATGTTTATGTTCAGTTATTTCACTTAAATGGCAATGAAAAGTACCTATTAATTGTCATTAAAAGTGAAATTACTGAACTTAAATATACAAGCTTGATAAAAATGCTTGTTTTAGAAGAAAGTTTCAGATGGCACTCAGAGGCTTTTGCATCTGAAGTCTTCATATATATATATATATATATATATTGTATAAATATAAATGAATATATATATATATATATATATATATATATATATATATATAAAATAGAGGCCTATATGATCCGAAGTAAGTTACTCGCTACTTGAGTAGTTTTTTCATTGGATACTTTTTTACTCTTACTCAAGTAACTATTAAGATTATTACTTTTACTTTTACTTTGAGTAAATATTTCTATAAGTACTTGTACTTTTACTTGAGTACAGTTTTTGGGTACTCTACCCACCTCTGATTAAATGTATTACTGACTACAAATGCCAAATACTGGCATGCTGATCCAACAACCTTCTCAAAAATAGTGTAAAATATATTTAATTGATAAGTCAACACTTTAAATTTAAAAGCCCTAAAAATGCAATGTGTAAAATCTTCGTTCCAATTTTCCACAAAACTTTTAGCACATACTTGTGGCCCCCTGGTGGTCCCCAGACCTTAGTTGTAAAACTCCTGGTCTAAAATATTGTGCAACTGAAGTGTGACATTTAACGTTAATGTTTTCCTATTGCTGTTTGGCAAGATGATAATAACTATCTAGATTAGTCATGAAACTCTAGATGGTGCGAACTGATAGGTCCTTCACATGCAATATACAAGCAATACAGTCATGCACTACATGGCACAAGCTGATTGGCCCCTGCTGATTTTGCAGCCAGTGAGATTGCTTGCTCAACATTTAAATAGTCAGGATCCGTGTTCGCTGTAAGCTGGTCATGCAGCGTGTAATCAAATGGCGCTTTTCCACTGCATGGTACGGCTCAGTACGGCTCGGTACGGTTCGACTCGGCACGGAACGGTTCGGCTCGCTTCGCTTTTCCACTGCGTGGTACGACTCGGCTCGGTACGGCACGGTTCGGTTCGCTTTAGCTCGGTTGCTTTTCCACTGCAGTTAGTACCGCTTCAAAGTGGGTGTGACTGATCGTTATAGTTGCCGTCTCTACTGCCATGACATCATCATATTAAATGCGAATTTTTCATTCCGGGTTTCCCCATCCGCTCCTCGGCAACCAACGAGAGGAACGTCTGCACCTCGTCCACTGACCACGATTCAGCCATTTCTTTTTTTTAAGTTTATACTCTTTTTTTTTTTTAAGCAAATACTTTTAAAACAGGCGCTACTGCGTTGGCTGTTGTCCACTGGCTATTTAAATCTAGCGGGTTTAGTGTCTCGTGTTGTAAATACAATGACGCTGGTAGTGATGATTCTGTCTGACCAATCAGTGATCTGCAGTGTTTTCACGTCACATTTTAGTATCGGTACGGTACGCTTGGAACCTCAACAGAGGTGGTACCATTTAAAGCGAGCCGAAGCGAGCCGTACCGTACCGTACCATGCAGTGGAAATGCGTCATAAGTGAGCCGTACTGAACCGAGCCGTACCGTACCATGCAGTGGAAAAGCGCCAAAGCGTGCCGTACCGAACCGAACCGTACCGTACCATGCAGTGGAAAAGCGCCTAAAGTTCCTCTGAAACCCTCCACCTCCCCCAGCTCCACTTGCCTAAATTTGCGACGGGATTTATGTATGTCTATTCATGCAGCAGCAGCATATCTTACATGCTCACAGCAGCATCTGTGTATCTATTTGCAGTAGCAAGTCCATACTTGAAGATATAGAAGATATAGTTTACCAAAATACATTAACATTGTCAAATCCATTAACATGCTAACACCATTCTGAAAGTGTCGTGATTGAAATCGTATTATGATCCAGGTAACTAGTACTCTACCAGATTTGAGCAAAGCCACGAAAAAGAGAAAGAGAGAAAACATGACTCCTAATTTGACTACACAAACTGAAGGAGATTCATTTGTAAGAAAGACTGTGCAGCTCTTTGTGAAGAGGCTCACAGCTGCTGTGGTAACTAAACAAAGCACACATTTCTGTGGCTGTGAAGCCAGGCTTAATTTCCTACTGCTTTGCTGAACAAACACTGTCAATGGGCCTAACCATGAGTCACTTATGCTGTAGGGGACCACATTTGATGGCAAGATGGGAAAACAAACAAAACATGTCTTGACCCATGCCATCCACCACTGGAACAGTGATCTTGCCAATATAGGACCCTTTTCGAATAAAACTATGTTACTAAAAGAACGTGTTACAGTTTAGAGCAGTGCCTCAGTGAGGCCCGTGTTTGAGCACGTGCAAGAATGCAAGTACCCTAGCAACTGTGTTTTGCCAGAGCCTTCAACGTCTGGAGGTCCCTTCTCAGAAATGGGGCACCCTAAGCATTCCAAGCTTATCAGAAACAACTGAGTGGTCTTGAATAACAAAAAAAAACAGCCAGTTCTTTAAATCAGCTCCAAAGATGTCAGAGGTCAGGTAAAATATCAAAACTTAATTCCAATCAAACATGTGGTTGTTACAAAAACAAATAGGAATTTAGCTGCATGTGCTACTTCTGATGAAGCACGTGAGGGATCATGTGTGGGGTGAATGCAACTACGAGCATTACAGACCTGTAGTTGTAGCTGCTGTATTCAAAGTCGATCAGCATGAGCCTCTGTCTGTCTGCTTTCTCACGGCCACTTAGGAGCAAGATGTTTCCTGTTTAAAACATGCCAGTACTCTTTAAACTATTTTTATCAAACATTGAAAGTAACTAAAGTACATTTTTAGAAACAATAGCGAATAATCACAGTAAACCTGTCTAACCTTCTTGCAAGTCATTGTGGCAGAAAACAACAGGAGAGGGAGTAGATTCTAGTAGACACCTGTGTTCACAAACAGCCGATTAAGTAAGCATACAAATACGTCAATAATGAGCAGCAAACAAACACCTTTTACTTGTCAATACATTATCTTGCTATCGGTCACTCTCAAATCTCTTAAAGTGTGAACAGTTTCCAGTGCAAGTGTGTGACGAGAAGATAATTTCTCTAAAATAGAAGTGAAATCACAGCTGTACTGAATAATCTAGATTATAAAGATCTTACTTGAGACTGTCCATCTCTTGAGGCAAGTTGAAGCTCAAAAGGCGGGAGAAATTCCGCAGATGGTGTTCCCTGGTGAAGGTGAGCTGGAGCACTTGATCCATGTACCTGTGCAGATAACGCAAGTACAAAAAGATTGCAGTGGTGACCATCAACAAAAATATTCAATGTTTGCAAGCAAAAACAGACGTAAAAAAAAAAAATCATATAATAATAAGATGATTGGCGATTAAAAGACAATTAATATTCAGTAATATTACTGATTTAACGGCACTGACACTATCGGATGAGAAAATTGAGCTTAATCAAGCTTAATAATGGCACTATTGCCTTCTGTAGAGCTTATTTGCTTATAGCTAAACTGAACTCATAATTGATTAACTTTGCCACTTTGCCCGTTATTGAAGTGAATTGAAACAACACTGAACTAAATTGCGCTGAATAATAATCTTCTGTCGAGCTGCTTAAATTGATACATTTTACAAAATTAACACTGTTATTTTCCAGTTTATTAATGTGAAGCTGCTTTGAAACAATTTGTACTGTATGAAGCGCTATATACATAAATGTAACTGTATATGATTAGGTGATAAATGCTGTTTAGGTCCCAGTGGATATACTAAAGATTATTGGGTTTTCCAGAAAACATGAAACAGAAAGCAAAAGTTTTTGTTTCACCTTTTTCTTGGTTTCATAATTTTTTTTACAATTTACTTCCAGGGAACTTGGTTAACATAAATCATATTTTTATATTTTATGAATAATTTTGTCTGTTGAGATTTAGTCTGAATTTCGCTAGAATAAAGCTAAATCTGGTCAACATCCTGACAGTAAGGAGGATGTAGTTCCTTACCCGCCATGAACAATGGTAAGAATTTAAAACAAACTGGACGGATTTCAACGTTTTTATTATCACGCACTTGTCCATTGTGCCAAACAGCCACTTTGGCTCCTTGTTGAAGGGCATTCTCATTCCATGAAACCTGGCGATCTTTTCAGCAATCTCAGCACATATACTAGGGACACTCAGCTCATCTGTGGACAGTTTTCGACTCTGCAGACAAACATATTGCAATGTCAGTTTGCGTTTTGCTGACTAAAACAAAAACAAATACAAAGTAAAAAGGTAAAACACAAGAAATCCCACACAAGTTACTGTGTATTTAAAAGCCTGGAACATCTTTCAGAGCAATGGAAAATGTGACACAGGCGCATTTGCCAAGAATGTCATGTGGTTTATCTTACAATTCAATTAGCAAGAAAAGGATTCATAACTATTAGTGTCAAATCAAGTTGTGTACTGTGTTTCACATCCAGATTGTCTGATTAGTTATCATAAGAGCAAACTTTAAGACTCACTGGGACAAACTGTTCCAGTCTTCCCTGTGGAAAGATGCCATAGAGCTTGGGCCCAAGCTCCCTCTCGGCCAGGATAGCAAACATCACACTCTCCAGTACCATGGCATCAGCTCCCTGCAAACACAAACATACGGATACAGTTCGGACACTAGCTGAATCAACCTCAAAGATGTCAAAAAAACACAAAGACAGCCTTCAAAACTTGCTTAGTTTAGCTTGATTGGATCTTCAATCCCTGAAAGAGGAGTTAAGCTTAAAGCTGCAGTCCGTAGTTTTTCCTCTTTGTCGCCATCTCTGTTCGAAATCTGCAATTGCAGTTATTCGCGGAATTGTCAACTTTATGTGGGTTGTGCCTCGGCACGGCACAGCGAGGATGAATCCAATGTTTTGAGGAGAATGTGCGGCTGTCAGTCACCGCGCCGGTGTGGGTACTGTCAATCACAGATTCTACTTTTTGGAAGTATGACCAACATAAGAATTTTCATCGAAAAATGTAATCTGAACAAGTAAGTAACATCCACTTTTGTTCTGATCAACTAAGGGGAAAAAAGCATTGCAGTAAATCACGCTGATTAAATCTAACGATCGCTTATCATATCACATCAAACTGTACAAATCATACTTTGTTCTCAAATTGTTAATGTTACATTTAATCCCCTTCCGATATTTATCCTTGTTTTCGCATGGGCCCGGTTGCAGTGTCTTTTTTTCTGTAGCTACTCCGAAGTCCGAAGTCTTTTGCGTTTTACAACGGGTGAATCTCCAGTTGTTACTGGTGATTGTCGTTTGAACCTTTCTGGATCCGCCATTAAATTGACAAGTTTAATTATATCAAGTGCTGAGAGAAAAGGCTATAAATCTTCACATCCAACATCCTCACACGCAACAGCCTACTAGCCGAGACTCCTTCTTTATGTGTACAGAAGATGTGACGTAATGACGCAAAGACACCAGTACCACTGGAATTAAAAACATTATTACAAGCTTACCGTTTTGAATCGAGCTAAGGCAAGCAGATAGTTTTGAACACTGGCTGGTTATGTACTTGCTCAAACATTTATTGGGGATAATTTTTAACCCAAAAAAGTTACGGACTGCAGCTTCAAGTTAAAGAACTTAATTCAAAACTGTGATGCTATTAAGGACAAGGAATTCTGCACTGAAATAAATGTTGTCTACAAGCCAGTCATTTTCTAACTGCGGTGATTGTCAGAAGCAAATTCAATGGCAGTGCTGGAGCAAAGTGAGTTAAATGAGGAAAAAAACAAGAGAGGCAATTGTGCTGAGCGAGGCAGAACTTGCCAAACATCCCAGTCATTAATTGTGGCTGCTTAACTAGCAATGACATTAAGCTTGTTTTTTTGGACAAGGCTTTGCCAAGTGTTAATACACAGAACCGAAAGAGCTCCCTTCCTATGTGGGGAAAGTACTTACGTAAGGTATTTCGATTTTTAAACGTTTTATACTTCTGCTTTTATTCTTTCCGTTCTATTAAAGATCATCTAAAATTAGATGAAGAGATGAATATATTTACTAGTTATAAGCAATTGAGTGCTGTACTTTGAACTAATCCCATAGGAAGTCACCTAAACATCTGGTAGGGCAAACATTTAACATGAGTGATTTAAATGTTTGGGAATTTCCTGAGTATTCACTGTAACCACAGATGTATTTGTCTCATGACAATGTAATGCAAAAGTTTTGACCTCAGACAGTCATACCAATATGATAAAAGTAAAAGCAAATAGAAGGTAAAAATAAATAAATAATCCAAAACAAATTCAATATAAACAAAGTGAATCAGAACTGGGCTGTCAATCTCCAAAATGGAGGAACAGACCAATATTTAAGCTGTTATTCAGTGAAAGTCTTTCCCTACAGTGAGCAGTTAACCACAGTGAGAACTGGATCAGTGCAATTCATGAACTGGATCAGTTGATTCATTCATTGAAAAGATCAATACAGATTTGATATTTTTGTGTTCCCTGTAGGAAAGGAAGTCAGGTTTGGAGCAACAAGAGGGTAAATAAATGATGACTTCTAATTTGGATGTCGCGGAGCAATATGGGTTGGAGATGTGTGTTCGGTTGCTCAAACGCTCAATTTTTATTCCGTTTTCAGAATGAAATGGCTAGAATTTATTAACACTTTACTATTTTACTATTTATTAAAGGTCCCGTTTTATGCCCCTTTTCACAAGATGTAAAATAAGTCTCTGATGTCCCCAGAGTGTGTATGTGAAGTTTCAGCTCAAAATACCCAACAGATCATTTTTTACAGCATGTTTAAATTGACATTTTTTGGGGCTCAGAAAAACGAGCTGTTTCAGTGTGTGCCCTTTAAATGCAAATGAGCTGCAGCTGGACGACACAGGGGGCGGAGCTTCATGAGCTCGCACTCAGTCTGTCAGGAAAAATTCATCTCACGGAATGATGATAATATCAGAAACTCTCAGTAACGGCGTTCATTTCGAGTCGGACAATAATGCCTACAGAGTCAGAGTGCTGTATAGAGATGAAACAGGTATGGTTTAGTAGTTTAATTACGGTTATTATAACGTATTTGTCATCTGCTTGTAGGCTATGTATCCATTATTTATTAATAGCCTACAAGTCTGCTGTCTGAATGATGATCAAACATGTACTGATGAGTTTAATAAAGTTTATTGTACATCACACAAAAGATGAAGCGTCAGTTTTACTTCAGAAAATCACCGTAAGAGCTGAGTAAACACAGTAGCCTAAGTTATAAGAAGTGCGCAAGTAGCCAGTAGAGTTGAGGGAGCATTCCTGTGGGCGGAGGTTAGTCAAGAAACGGTTCTAGTGACATCATTAAAGAAGGAAGTAGAGGGATGTAGTCCAATCGAGCCGTTTTTTGTAGTCAACTTCTGTTAAATAAAATATCTCGCTTGGCATTGAACTTTGAGCTTTATAATTTTACAGATATTATTTATGCTCTAACAGCAACATTACACACTAACTAAAGTTTGAAACATGGGATCACGCAGAACGGGACCTTTAACACGTTACTATTGAATCCAACGTATCAGCGCTTGGATTCGTTTCCATGGTGCTGTCAAGTATGACTCACAGTCTGTGAGGTAAACTAAATACTATTGGCTATTTTAAAAGGTGGAGGAGCCATTCAATATGTCCCGCCTTAGCTTCCTGTTTCACTGGAAATTACGTCAACGCATCATACAAAGCTGCGCGTTTCAAGGCACTTCAGTGGGCCTTTAAGATCACAGTCAATACTGTGGCTAACCATCGTAAATATTGTTATTATGAATTTTGAACATGTCAATGTCATTTTTACAAGTAGGAAACTCGCAATTCCAAATGATGTACGAGTTGTGAAGTTGGAAAATCCATATCCATTTGAAACATTCTGGAAACACTGATCTATAATAGACAATATAATATCTGTATGTTAATCTATATAGAGAGTAGAAAGCAAGTCTGTAGCGAATGGTGTTAATCATTCAAATTTCATGGTTTGCTTCAAATTTAGTTGGAATACCATGAATAAATAAGTTGTTCAAATTCAGATGTAGTTATTTGGGTTTATTGTTAACAGTATACTTCCTTGTTATGTTTCCAACTTGAATGTGTAATGTTGCAACAAATGCCTACTTGGAGGAACGAGTTTCACAGGTGCATTTGAAGGCAGCATTAAGCACAGATGGCAATGGTTTTCCTGTATTTAGTGTCCTATAAAACACGTTGCTAAATCTTCTGCTAAGTATAATCAAAACAACCAAACATTTCAATGTGAATAATAATGAAATCACTACAGGTTCTTGCTTAGAAAATACCCCAGACAAAAATATCTTCAAATGCTAAACTCAATTAAGATAATCATCATGCCATAGTTTCTATACCGCACATGAAAACTCAGTTGAACCTACTAAGTCAAATAATGCATTGGTCTTGAGTCTTTTATCTAGCACAATTTAATGAGGTCAGGTAAAAGCATTACACTCACTTGCGCAACAAACCTGCTGAGGGAATATTAACAGATCTGCATTTTTGTTTTAAAAAACATCCGGTTCTCTCAGAAATTAAACAGGATACTATTGGAGGACAATTCTAACGGAAAAAACCTGGAAGGAAACTAAACTTCCTCAAAGGATACTTTGGAAGCACCATCTCTGGCTTGGAAGCATGAATGATTGAGAGAATCAAAGAGTTTTCTAATTCTAATCATATTTCACATACAACGCAACTATGCAACAATGACTCATGCTCTATGTCCAAATTTGTTCTAGTTTTGGTCTGCTGCCAAGTCGGTCAAAGTAAACAGACAGCGCATTTACATGAAAATGCCACCTATAGAAACAGGTTTTGCAGAGGTTTCCTAGAACCACAAGGTGATATGATTCATGGCTGTTCAAATTTTGCATAACCTTAATCATAATCATTTGTTAACAAACAAGTATTCATTACTTCAATGAGCTCATTGAATGTTTCTGTCTTAAATTAAGCGCTATACAAACAATGTGAATTGAATTGAATTGAATTAATCAAACACACCTGATCAAGCTAATGAAGGGCTGTTTCTGAAATCGCCCTCTTTACCCTTAAATAGGGCACTATTTGAGGGGACAGCCATTTATAGTGGTGTCCAAAACAATAGTGGACGTTATGAAGTGCACTCATTCAATCCCAACTGATGTACACTCAAAGGTTAGAGAATACCCATAATGCACTATAAGGCACATGTCAAATGAATTCCCGCCAGATGGCACCCGCAGCTGAATCATCCATCCATTGATTTTCCAAACCACTGGTCCAATATGGGAGCAGCGTAATACAGGTAGAAAATTGTTTAATTAAGGTTTATATATATGCTAGTTTCCATGACAGAGTTCAAGTTAGATCTTTTTATTACTACTGAAGCTGCCAGTTTGCTAAGTTTCAAATGATTATTAAACAGCAAGCACAAACTATGCAAAAGCGGCAGCCCTTCCGACACTCTCAAGTGTGCAAATTCACTCACTTTCATTCACAAAGAGCGTTTTGAACCGCAATCACTGTTTTAAAAAAAATATATCCCGAATAATCCAGACGTAGCCAAAATGGGATACATCTACGCTGCTGCCTTCAAAAATTGGTTACTTTAGATTCATGCCTTGCCTTTCTACTTTAATACACTGCCAGCAAATCTTGCATTTTTCAGGTTTCGAACAGTCTTTCTCTCCCTCCCTACCCTTTTATCTGACTAAGAAATGGCCATGTGACTGCTGAGCAGCTGCTTGGGTTTTTCCAGTGCCTGTTAATACACAAGGCATAATCACTGGATAACTGAAGCAGATCAGTTCACACCAGCACAAGGACAGTATCTACATGCAGGTGTTATGAACGGCCAGTGAGGGAAAGTCCATCTCTGTATTAACAATAACACCAAGAAAAATAGACACAAAATTACACTTGCATAATAGATAGAAGAAAAGTTTACAGAGGCCAGACAGGACAGCCAGCTGATACTGAAGCAGTGAGGTTAATGCTGGGATAAGCTTCTAATAGGATTCATTGCAACTCGGAAAAATTCAAATTGAGTCAGAGGATGCGTTTCAGCCTTGTAGGTTATCAGTTCTGGGTCTTCTCTCTTTATTAGCTATGAATATGAACCTATTCTTCGTCATTAACCATTCCAGTCATATCCGATTCTTAGTGATTGTATGGTCATCTCTTGCCATACGCAAGATGGGAAAGAAGTCAATGGTGCCCATCAAATGTTTGGTTACCCACCCGTATTCTTCAAAATATCTTCTTTTGTGTTCAGCTGCAGAAAAAAATTCATACAGGTTTGGAACAACTTGAGGGTGAGAAAATGACAGAAGTTTCATTTTTGGGTGAACTATCCCTTTAAGAGGGGTCCCAAGTGACCAATTTTTCACTGAAGAGTGAACACAGTCCAATAAAATATGAGAATGCAACTATAAGAAACTCATTGAAGAATTTGACCTAAAAGTTTGAAATCACAAGAGACAGGTCCAAACAAAACATATCTGATGACCCAAATAGCTTGTCCCTTGGCCTTTGAAGAGGATGGGATGGGAGGTAAACATAACAGCAGTTTCACTAAAATGCTTTTATGAATTTGGGCTCTTATTGGTCATATAATCTCAATAAGAACATGTCAGATGAGATGTAATAAAGACAATGTGTGTCTACAAAAGGCACCTTTTTAGACACCCAAGTCAATAAGTCACATTCTGCTCACATAAAAACAGTATAGAAAAAGACCTTTGCCAATGTTACTTACTTGAAAGTGATTTTCTGTGTTTGATTGTCTGCAATCCCCTTTATTACAGGACATCTAGCAATAAGAGAAAAAGCAAAAGACTATCCATAAGCACAAAGTGTTTTTATGTGACATCTTCATAGAGCAGCAACATTAAATGACAGAGCTATTTTCCTTAAGCAACAGTCACCCACTATAAACTATTAAATCCATGTCTTTGGCAGCACAGTTAGAAAGTGCATTAAACAAATGCATTAACTTTGTGATAAAAAGAACAGTGTTAGAAAGGGTTGATAGCTAGAAATGTATGACCTGTTGAACAAAAGGCTTGACTAGTATATGCTGACCAAATGCTTTTTTTCATGACAACCACACGTGAAAAAGAAATTTAAATAATTCAAACTCTGTTATAACTGCAATGATCAAAGCCATGTTCCATTGAGACCAAGCACAAATATTTAGTACACAATGCTATTCTCCATTACAATAAAAAAAAGCCTCAATCTGGAGGGTTTGGTGTCCATAGTAATGAACACTATGTAAATCTCACAAGAGCAACATGAATGCTAGTGACAGCAATAAAGTGTGTCTAGTTAAATAAAGATCAACACAGGTTATTATCGGAGCACAGTTTGAAAATTAACTCGTATAAAAGGACTTAATGAACTGAACTCATGACAAATGAGAGATTTATTTATGAATCACTATGTAGCAAAGTCCACACACTCTGGAATTTGTAATATGGCTCCAACTAATGCTTCGTCTGAGGTTTCCATTTTTAAACACCTGACTTCAAAGGATTGGACTGTGGACCTACTGACACCTCATCAGTTATGACATCATTAGCTTCGTGACTGCTGTTACTCTAAATAATTTACTGAAAAACATCCAGAGATTCAAAGCAACTCATCACTAATTTAAAAAAACAAAAGTGGGAACATTCTGTCTCTTCCTAAAAATGGTTCTATTCAAGTGCATTCATATCATTTATATTTAGGAATATATTGATCTATCTGTCAAATAATATAGCTAATAAATGTCATTATATATTCAATATTACTTTGAATACACAAATCTTTCTAAAGATTAAAAAAATTACTAAAACAAAAACAGAAATTGACTAAACTATTTCATAATATTAATCATAACACACCCTTTACAGGTAATGTTGTTATTATTATAATGGTATTGCAATGACATGAACTATAAAAAATTTGAAATGCCACCGTAATTCGTTAAAACACACTGCTGCAACTCCTTTGCTAATGTAACCAGCACCTATATATTTTTCAAAGGAGTAATAAAGAGTTGAAAATAAGCAGATAGAGGCAGAAAAATACTTCAGACAGAGCAATGCACGCCGTGAGCGTAGATCTCAAAGATTTTAAAGATTGAGATGCGCATAAACTTGAAGACAATGCTGTGGCTTCAGGGATCGCATACTGTACCGTGTTTGGTATGTTGGGATCACCTGGAAACAAGAGTGCTCAAGGCACGCTCCTTTGGCAAGCCTACGGCAAAGAAGACACGCAAGTACAGCCATGGAGGAACATCACCCAATAAAAACTGCCTCTTTAAATTTAGAGGGTACACACACAAATACAAAATCTGTTTAGGGGGGACCGATTCTTAATTGAGATTTCTGATCCAGGGGGGTTGCCATCTGCCTATTAGGTTTTTAAATCTCACAACAATCACTACTTCTATAAAATAACAAGCACAAATTATTTTTTGTTCATTTTAACACACAAATAAATAAACTGCTTCATTGTTTTAACTGTTTAAATTGAAATTACTGCCACCCATGCTAGATAAACAATACTTAGTTTCAGACTGAACGGCAAAGTTTATGTATCCTTCCCACCTTACTACAGTAAAACAACACAAAAACTTGACCTATACATTCATAGAAGATTTAACAGTGAACATATATTGTGTAAAATTTGGGTTTGAAATATTTAAGGCACATGTACGGCTTTTGCAAAGGTGGATATTATTATTCTAAATGCTGATACATACATACATACATAAATACAGTATATATATATATATATATATATATATACACATATATATATCAAGTATTCAACAACATACTACTTGGCATTTTATTAGATGATTATGCAATATGGCATTTAATTCACACTTTAACATTTCACCAAGTAAAAAAACTATCAAAACACCTGCAGAATTTGTCCATATAGGCGAAGGAGCACGTTTCGTGGTTCATCTCCCAGGCTAGGTTGCTTCTCTGGCAAAGCGCAGAGGAACAGTTTGTTGCTGAGACCTCCCCTAGAGGCAAAAATGTACATGTTGGAAGAGAAAATAACTGCATTCTCACAATCGATCAGGATAAATAACTATTTACAACTAGACAATACCACAAAGACTAATGATGCAAAACTTTTGAGACACAATTTCGGTATTTTCATTTACACTGTATTACTTGTGTAACACTTGGTTTTGAGTCACAGCCATGATCATGGAAACTGAGACATAATTACTGTAGTATTGGGCATTTATTATCTAATGACCAAAAAGAGCAAAAATTACAGTACAAAATCATCTTAAGAAAGGAAACATTATCTCACATTTCCAGTGCACGTCTCACATGTCTTCTCTTCAGTTATTTAAAAAAAAAGATATTTACGACTTTTTATCTCACAATTCTGACTTTTTTCTATTTTTATATCTCACAATTAAGTCAGAATTGTGAGATATAAACTCGCGATTGCAAGAAAAAAAAAGAACTCGCAATTCATGCAAATGCGAGTTTATATTTTGCAACTGATTTTATTTCTCGCAATTCTGACTTTTTTTTTTCTCGCAATTGCGAATTTATATCTCACAATTCTGGCTTTATTTGTGAGTTTATGTGAGAAAAAAAGTCAGAATCATGAGATTAAAAGTCACAATTACCTTTTTAATGTTTTATTTTATGGCGGAAACAAGCTTCCATAGAAACGAATTTCATCTTGTGGAAACTTTGGTAGCAGCTACTGCGACCAAACAAATCTTACTGAAGGGCAAGCTCGTTTTTTGAGATATCAAGCTCAAAGTTGGAAATTTGGAACTTGTTTAGATCTATGGCTTTAATTATTATTATTATTATTATTGCAGTTTTAGAGTAAAACATGTTTTGGAAAATAGATATTACATATAAAAATGTAAAATAGTAGGCTATTTTTGTGCATTTTTCATAACAGTAAACGTACAATTGAAAATAGTATTTTTGTGCATTTTTTTAAATGTCATTTTCAGGTCTATGCTCAAAAAATGAATAAATGTATTATGACAACTGCAAAAAAATATATAATTTAGGAGCATAAAAAAAAATAAAAAAAACATTATCGAACTAAAATATTGTACATTGGTGGGGAAAAACGTTCATTTTGATCTGTTTCACATCTAGTCACGCAAAGCAGAATACCTGATGATGGAGATTTGGAAATCACCCTCATCTATGGATTTCCAGGCTCCGTGAAGGAATTCTTTACACCACAGATACGCCTTCAGCTTCGTCTGGTGGTCGGGCTCATCCGGTCGAATAATGTCTTTGCATTCGTCCCCACTCTCTGGCTGGACTTCGAGGACATTCTCATTTACCAATAAAACCAGAGACATAGAAGGCGATGAAGACACGCCATTGATGAATTTAGTCTTCATATTTGCTGTCTGTTGGTTACTGGTATGAACGTAAATAATCAAAACCTGCAGGCAATAAATTAAATCGAAGACTGTCTGAGTAGTTTTATAGCTATCAGATGTTTTAAACGCAGATTTGATGGGACCAAATGACACTGTATAACTGTACCCACGATGCTGAAGAACACACTGCGTCAGACGCGTTGATTCGTGCGCAGTATGTTGAAGTCGAGGGGGTTGACCTTACGTCACCCGACCACACCCATTCTGTTCTCTGATTGGACAACAGAGTCACGTCCCCTTCATTCCAAGCTCTAGCTACGACAATAGTAAACAATGCCTGAGAAATGCAGATTACAATCACAGCTTTCATGTGTTTCAATTCAGTTTCCAGATTTGTGGCATATTTAAAACATTTCATTTGAAAAACAATGTTTCATTGTAACTAAAAGTATACATTTTGAAAGAGATTGAAATATAATTATGGCTTCAAAACAAATGAACAAGGTTGTCAATTTTACAGATTATTTTGACGCTACATGCTAGTTAAAAAGAAATGTAATGCTGATAAACATAATATTCAGTGATTTTCTTGTTTAAGTTAAGGATGAGATATTCAATTATCATTCGATATTTCACTTGAAATGTTGTCATTAAGACAACGTGTTTATGTTTTGTTTATGTAATAACAGAATAACAGAGCCACAACCTCAAGAACTTCAGAATTTATAAATAATACTTTCTGCTAGGTAAAAAATAAGAATAATATGCCTATAGCTTTTATTTTCATATAGCCTATTAAAAATTCTCTTGAAAGAAAGATCATCAAAACGATCATTAAATGAGGGACAAATTGTTCCCGTTTTGTAGGATAACTCATGTAGCTCTACATAATATAATCTATCTTCTTAAAATTGGTCTTCTCACATTACTATTTTATTTTAGATATTTTTTACAAACTAATACTTTTTTTAATTTGGTTTAATCAAAGAGTTTAATTTACCTAGAGTGGTTAATGACTAGTTTTGTTGCGGTTCTATTAGTGCAGTAGATAGGCTTATGAAGCCTAATTTATTCCTTTCTTATTTCTCCTTAAGGTTTATGACCAAAAAGAGGGTTGCAATGCGGTTTAGACGTGTCTTTCTGCACGTCTCAGTGCGATCCTAGAGTACAGTTGGGAGAGCGGTCGTCTGTAGTCACATGACCTTAACGGGAAGGTATGAATCATGAACACAACATCTGATTGGAAACAAGACGACAGCTAAAACGGTAACTTTGAGCATTCAAATTAAAGGGATAATTCACCCCAAAATGAAAATTCTGTCGTCATTTACTCACCCTCAAGTTGTTCCAAACCTGTGTAAAGTTATTTCTTATGCTGTTCACAAAGGAAGATATTTTGAAGATTGTAACCAAACCGTTGTGGTGGGGCACCATTGACTTCCATAGTATGGAAAAAAATAGCCTACTATGGAAGTCAATGGTGCCCCACAATTATTTGATTAGAAACATTCTTTAGTATCTTCCTTTGTGTTCAGCAAAACAAAGAAACGTATACATGTTTAGAACAACGTGAGGTGTGCTATGTTGCATAAACATAGCAATTAAGATAAGTCGGGGTCTTAAAAGGGTAGTTCAACCATCAGCTGTCATAAATTACTCACGCTCATGTCGTGAGTAAATATCTTTTAAAATATATTTCATGAAATCTGAGAGATTTCTGTTCCTCCATTAACAGCTACGCAGCTAGGCTACAACTTTGATGCTTCTAAAAGTTCATAAAGAGGTCGTAAATCTAATTCACTTATACGAACAGATTGAATTTACAGAATGACATGAGGGTAATTATTGATTTTTGGGTGAACTATCCCTTTAAGAAATAGTCGGACCAACTAGCAGTTAGTTGGGGTAAACAGTCTTGCTGTTTGGTATCAAATGAGGCCAATTAGTGTTTTAATGTAACTGAAATAAATAAATAAAAAATGAATAACTTGTAAGACGTCTTAGCAGTTTATGCAACCGCCCCCTGAATGTGAATCAGCAAGATGGAAATAAAAAGAAAATATAGCTTCAAGAAGCAATCACATTCACACACGTATGATTTTCTGACAAACTGTTCAAAAGTTATTAGCAAAAATAGCCATTTTTCTCATGACCTGTAGGTGGCGCTTTTCCCAAACTTGGCATGGCCCCTCAGATCATGGTCCTGATGAAGCGTACCAATTTTCATTTCGATTGATCAAAGTTTGGCCGAGAGACAGCCTCTGAAACAATTTTGGTTCGACCTTGTTAAGTTTGCGACATAACGTTTGAACAAAGAGGAATAAAACAAATATGTTCCGTCATTTCTGTGCAGCTTGGTCCAGAGATCATCTGAGCCAATTTTCATAAGAATTGAAAAAAATTTGAAGGAGTAGCGATCAGCGAATAAACTGAGTACTGTACTTATCAAAATGGCCGCTACTGTAATGGTGTCTTAATGTAAGATGTTGAATGTGACCAGTATGAGGTGAAGTTGTTTCAATTTTCTAGTTAAAAGGGTTCAAAAGTTATAACCATGTGAAACGTGATTTAATTGAATCATTTTCCTATGTGCCATTGATAGGGCTGCCCTTGATTCCCATTCGGGAAGAAGAAAACGAACAGCCCCTTTGGGGCTGGGCGGCTAGGCCCCCTAAATATGATCATATAGTACATCTAATAAATCTAATAATGACATAAGACAATAAAATATCTTGAAAATGAGTTTTATAGTTTTCAAGTACTTAAAACAGTTAAATAAAAACAAGTCCCAGAATATACAGAGTGAACAGTATGCCCCCAGATTATGTATACATCCTACATTGTTACTGTCATGATGCTTTTTAAGAGTCAGTTTGTAAGCTTGAGACCATAGGAGTTTTGTGATCATTAGGATAAGAAGCTCCTTTAAGCCCACAGATGGCAGACTTTTGACACTACAGAATGTAAAGTATATAATGAAAGAAAAGATAGGGAAAAAAAAAAAGGTACAAATAAAAATAGCCTAATATGGCAGCTGCCTACTTAGGGTCAACAATGGAAACACAAACAACAGCGTTGAATACCTTAGCATATTTTTTTTGTCCATTTTTATAATTTTTCGGCAGAGCACAAAATGCACACAAAGTCAATTAGATGTACTGAATACCACAATGAGCATGACTCAGAAAAACAGATTCTTGATTAATGACGTTTCAGTACAACTCATCTCTTGCGTACTTTTATCCGTAGGCACGCTTCTCTATGGACTTCCAAGGTCACACAAAAAGGGTCTGACATTCACAGAATAATTATTCAATAGTCCAATATCTTAATGGACCAGCACCAGGCCACCACAATGAGCACCACGGCCTTCCATGGCCAAAAAATCTGACACATGATAAAAAGGATTTTGATACAAAAAAAGCGGAGAGATCTGTATAAATTTGAGCTCCTCTGCACATTGTTTGCTCAACGATTCCCTTTAGCCAGATCAAGCTGAGGAGAGAGACAGACAGACACACACGTGATTCTTGTGCATGGGAACACTGTTGTTGAAACATCAAGTGTCAACCTTTTGAGGTGAAACCATGCATACGTTTCCCAAGTGGATTAACGTCTTGCAAACAAAGCCGAGAGTTTTATGGAATAAAACAGTTAAGCTGGACAAAATGCTAACAAACATATGCACGTTATCAGACTTGGATAGAATTCATACATAACCTGTACACTTTCTACAATATTTATAATCATTGTGAGGAAAAAAAGAAGTGCCATCACTAAAATGTAAAGAAAGATATTTTGCCATGATTTAATTGTACATTTTGCATTTTCTATTTAAATTACATATGTTCAAAATGAACATGATTGAGACAATGGATATTTACACAGCTTATGCATTGAGTCTGAGGGACTGATCTTCTCGTCGTCTGGAGGAAATGTCAATGTCTATGGAATCTTTGCCCACGATGAGACGCAGACGTTTTGCTGGTGGGAGCGGGATGAAATCATCCTCATTATCAAAGTAGTCCTCTTCCTCGTCCTCAGAGGACAGCGATTCCACTTCCATGTTCTGACCTACCTGAGTGGCCGCCTTGTGATCCAAAACATCCCCCCCTTCTCGCTTCACGATGCCCAAGGTGACGTCCTCCGGGTAAGCGCGATGCAAACCGGTGCCGTCTTCCTCCCGCTTCAGTTGGATCTTGAGCTTGGTGGAGCTGCTGTGGGAGCCGTGGCTGTAGCCGTTGTTCAGTTTGGCCACGTACGAGCTGCTCCTGTCCTTCTCGTGCTCTTTGCTGAACTTGATGCTGATTTTGGAGGAGCTCGAAGAGTTGCTCTCTCTGGCCTCGTTCTTACTGCTGCTGCTGTCTCGACGCCGGCGTAGTGTTATCTTGGGGATGCCTGAGTTGTTCTGCAGAATCAGCTGAGCGTCGTAACGCGTGATCTGCCGCTTCTTCTTGCCCTTGCCTCGGCGAAGAGCCTTGCTGCTTTTAGCCGAGCCGTTGTAGTGCTGGTGGCGGTCCGGCAGGCCGAGCACTACCTTCCCACAGTCTGCTACATCTGCAGCCCGAACCGCGTGCCGCAAGTCGGGCACGCCCTCCTGGAGGAAGGACTCGCCATAAGAGCCGGTGTCTTCCTGTTTCACCGTCCTCCTGCGTCTAGGACACGTCCCTTTCTTAGGACAGCTGGTCTCCAAACTAGGGGTGTTCATCTGGTGCGCAGGTGTCACAGGGATGAGCTCTCCAGGCTCTGACTTGAAGACTACACCCGGGCTAAACGGCTGACTTGATGCCTGCGTGCCGTCAGACCCCTGAGCACTGAGAGAGGTCCTCGTGGACCTACGAGTTCTGTAAGGGCAAAGTATGCTGTCCTTGCACAGGGAAGCACCCTTCGAAGAGCTCTGATTGTTTTCTGATGATCGTGCTACACTGCCTTTGCCTCCAGAACTGCGTCTGTCCGCGTCTCGTCTGGAGGGCTCCTTGAGATTCCCACTAGCGTTCACTCGACTAGAGGCTTTTGTCCATACGCCTCGACACCGTCGTCTTCCTTTAGACAAAGGCTGTGAGGGCTTTGACTTAAGTCTCTTTGGTAAACTTGAAATATTCGTTTGACTTCGTTTTGAGGATGAGGTAGAAGAAGGAGTGCTTGACAGAGTTTGCCTTGTTACAGCCTTTGCTTCTCCGTGCTTTTTGACACAGGACTGCGAAGTCCTCTTACGTAATGCTGGAGAAACATGAAAGGAAGAGAAGGAATCTGATGAGCATTAGCTCTAACAGCATTATTAGTATCAAACGTCTAGTATTACAGGTCTCTCACATGTTTGTACAGTGGTTGGTTCCTGAGAGTCTGCATCTGCATTGGAGCTGACTGACTGGCTGTCAGAGTTCCTGCAACTTTCCCCCAGCTTCTTTAGTCTGTTCAGACGCTTGTCTGTCTCTCTGAGGCCGTACTTACTATTGATCACCGGAGTCTCCACAGGCAACCCTGCTTTCGACTTAAAAGCTCCAGTGCCACGTCTAAAAGAAAAATCTTATTGTCAAACATTACATTTAATAAATAGATATTTGGACCAAATATACATAAGGAACTAGTAAAATATCACATATTAATTGTATTGTTAAAAGCTAAATAAACAATTTTAATATTATTATTTTAATATTAAATACTACATTAAGCATTAATATTTAAAAGCAAATAAACAATTATAAAAAACAAACATTTAATGTTTAAATATTACATTTAATATTTGTATGTATACATTAATATTGATATTACATTTTATTTCCATTAAATAAATGTTTAAAGTAATATTTAAATATTAATATTCAAGTATTTAGAAAGAACATGTATAAACAAATAGTAAAATATTAATTTGATCATTAAATATTGAGCAATAATATGAATATTACTCATATTTACATATTACATATATTATTATTTAACCATTTGAAACCAATACAAATATTAATAATATAATAATTTAATAAAGCTTGTCCATCACCAAAGTCCAGCGCAATCCAAAAATGTCATATTGTCAAAAAAACTATTTAAATCGATTCATTATTTAATTGAACTGAATAAACATTTAAATGTTAATATATAAATATTTGGAGAAAGAATATAATGTTTAAACTACTGAACTAAACATTATTTCAACAGAACTCAACTAAATTCTAACAGTCTATAGAATATAATCAAAACACAAGACAAAATGCTGTTATAGTCATCCATTCCTAACTACTGTACTAAAAGAGATGCGAGAAAGCACATGATACCTTTCACAAGTATAGCATTCACAGAATTCATTGTTTTCTCCAAAGAATCCATCTCCATAGTAACAGGAGATCTCTTCCCCTGGTTCAATGTCCCGCAGAACCTTCACACAGGCGGTATCTCGGCCTGTTGACACAAACTGTGACAAACAAACACATCAGCAAAATGTAATTTTCTCATTTATCAGTTAATCTTCAAATTAGTCTTCATTTTTGAGCCCAGACACAAACTGCAACAAACACCGTACATCAGCAAAATGTATCGGTTAATCCAAGTTAGGCTTCATTTTTGAGTCCAGCCTCATTTGTACTTACCTTGCAGTTTGGCCGGCAATCTGTAAAAACAATTAAAAAAAAACACCTTAAATTTCCTACAAAAAGTCACCGTAGTATAATTTTATAATTTATCGATCATGGGTGACTGTTCAAAATCCAGAAGAGAAATACCGTGGTTAATAAAAGCCGCAGGTCCCAGCCAGAGTTGCGCGCAGTTTTTGCGTGTAGAGTACATGACACTGAAATCATTCTCTCCGTGTCGAAGCAACATCCTCTCTTCACTGGGAGACAACTCAGCAATGCAGCCCACAAGATGCTCGATTTTATCATTCCTTTTCCTGTAATGTGCACAATGGTACGAATATATGATTAAAACTAGCAGCAAATTAAGTTGATGATCTGATTATATAAGAACGCTAACTCACCAATCTTTTGTTGCTACAATTTTTGCTCCGTTTTGCTCAGAGGAGTAGCGATTGCAAGGAAGGATCTCAAAGCCACTGTCTGAAGCAAACATGCGCAGGTAAACAAACACCTGTGGTATATGAGAGAGAAAAAATTGTAAACATTTCATAAATATTTAAACAGCTTTAAATGTATAGCTTTAAATGTTTAGATATTGAATGTTATAATAAAATTGCCATTAAATAAACATATACAATGTATGTATTTGCTGTATTTGGAGCAAAAAATGTACACACAAATAGTAAAATATTTAATAATAATGTCATATATATTACTATATATTAAAATATTAAACTATATTAATATTTAAATATTACATTTAAAACTGATTAAATGTTTGAAGCAAATAAAAGAATATTAAATGTTAATATTCATTTTATCAAATATTAAGCAAACAAGCTTTTCATTTAGTGTTGTCACAATACTGGAATTTCCAACTTCGATACGATACCATGAAAAATATCAATATTCGATACCATAAAAAATATCAATGTTTGATACCATTTTCGATACCATGGGGAAAACCACCATATAGACCGCCATACAGATCATTTATCTTTGATAAATTTGCGTAATTTTTTTGTAATATCTTACTCACAGAGCAGGGAGGCTTTATTTGAATCGTTGAACTACATTTACAAAAAAAGACAAGTAAACAGTCAGTAATAAAATAAGAACAAATAAGCAAATTGCAAATAATAGCACAAATAAATACAATACAATAAAGAGGCAAATGAAAAACATGGCTTTAAGTTTTTCAGGTGGGTCTATCAGTAGTATTCAAGTAAGAAATACTACAGAAACGAGAGTAATCAAATGTAAAATAATTAGATAGTTTTTATTGTAAAAATTCAATACAGATTAATGCTTACAATTTAAGTTAAAAAAAGTTATTTTTACTAACATGACAGACATCACCGGGTTTAATAGGCTGCTGTCACTTTAAGAGCTTATGCACAGATCTAATATACTGTTACATAACATGCGTTTCTTCAACCACTTATTGTTATAATACTCAGCAAGTTTTGACAATTTTGTATGTGTTTGACAGTTTAAGCGCAATAAGCCACGGAAAGGAAGTAAATTTGGTTCTCGCGAGCTGTTTGGGAAGCGGCTTTATGAGAGTGCCACTTATATAGATCAGTGGTGCACGTGCTTTTGGTGTGAGTGCGAAACCTGCGGGAATGAGTAAGATTATGACCAATACAAGCACTCTTCAACCGGAGTGAATGAGACGAGTGAGTGAGAGGAACTTTTTCGAGTGTGTGTCAAACTTTCAATTCGCCGTTGGAGAGAAGAACGAACGAGCAGCTGGTATCGGTGTATCAGAGTATTGGAACCGTTTCCGATATTTCAGTTTCAATACAGCGATATTTTTGACAACACTAATTGCATTCAATATTAATATGTATAAACAATTTAAATGGTCTATACATATTAATATTATAAACCTGCCGGGGTATGAGAGGAAAAAAATATTGTTAAATGATCATCAACATGTAGTGTAAATCATGAATTGAGATCTTTCCAAATATATGATTTACATGTGCTTTGAAGAGCTTCTCCTGGGACTTGGTCTTGTTGAGGAAATGATGTCTCGTCCAATCGCCAGAGGTCAGAGCCTGAAAAGCTTTCTCCAGGTTGTCATGCTTCTTAAAACGCTCAATGATCTCCCTCAGCTCCCCTTGCCGACCTTTGATTGGCCGAAACCTAAAAAGGAGCATCACATCAACATGAAAGACAAACTTAATGACTGCAGACCCTGAAAATGTACCTAGCTACAAACACAAACCTGGTGTTCATCTTGTGGGTCTGGAAGCCAAGGTAAGGATCCAGGATCAAACTAGTGCTCAGATCATCATATTCACACAGCTCCTTGGCAGTCATTCCCGATGAGGGGACATGGCGCCTTTCTGCCTCCGGGGGCGCCCCACCACAACCTGTTTGAATATTTGCCATTAATAACCATTAAGGACAGGATTAAGATGATGCATTAGTAGTTAAAATGAGTTGGAAAAAACAAGTAATCTGTGTGATGGCTTGCAAGGAACTTACGTCGACTGCATCTTCTGCCACTCGGGGAGCCCTTGCTTTGACGAAGATGGGATCTCTGTGTGTTTTGCAGCCTTGACTTGCTTACGGGCTGATTACTGGAGAACTTGCTGCCATGTCTCCTGCCATTCAGCACCATGTTCTTGGATTCTCCCATCTACTTCATACCAGCTGGCTTTCTGGAGAAGGCGCATTGAGCTTCTGTGTGCTTGTGAGAAACCATTCAACAAGGAGACAGCAGAAACAACTGGGCTGAAGCCTGATCTGTCGTCTTATCTGCCAGAGTACTCCGAATCAAACTAGTTTCTTCAGATGTTACTTCACCTAGATCAAATAACAGATTATTAATATAATATGCTTATTAACATATTAATTTATTTGTATTTTCTTTTTTATAAAGTCAGTATTTGTTAGTCAAACATAATTACAACACAAATAGTAATGGTTGCTTTCATGATCAGCATGCAGTTCATTTAAAAAGTCTGAAGTGTGTGAGAAATTGATTACTTTTCAAATATTCTTTAGTATAGAGCGCCACCCCCTGGCTGCAGTTGGAAATACCAAAAGCTGCCTTCAATTAAACTACAAATCTAGAATTCACAATTGCGATAGTCTTGCAAATACGGTCACATCGACCAATGATTCATATAATTAATTGTTTGCCAATAATTTAGTTGATAACGTATATCAGTACACTTCTCTGCTGTGGCTAAAACACTCCAATGTAAGCGTCGGTGTATTTAAATCCCAACACAAACCACATTGACACGCCGATTGAAGTTTATACCCCAAAATACTGCTATAGTGAACCGAAACGCAAGGTTGGGGGTAATATAATGACTTAAAATGTTAAATCGCTTTATGTGCGGCTAAACCCCGTACATTGGCGGTGAACGTAAACATTCGATGAACGCTAACTAGCTTAGCATCGAGCTAACCAAACAATGAGACTTGCCAAACCGACAGGACAAACATATCTATAACAGAGTCCCTGGCGGAAATTCAAGTACAGTAATAATCGAAATAAGAGCATGATTACGTCCCGTACGTTTTATTCCAATGAATATTTTTTTTGAGATGTTGACTTTAAACGATAATAATAGGAGTATCACACTGGGCCTAATGTGTAGCTAACTGCGAGATTGCTAGGCGACACCCGGAAAAGCCCTGAGCAGGAGTGATCTCGGTTACCATATACACGCAGTACTTTAAATACTTACGGTTTTCCCCTTCTGCGTCAAAGCGTGTCCATCACCAAAGTCCAATGCAATCCAAAAATGACATATTGCCGAAAGATTGTTCGAAATTTTTGCATTAAAATTCAAGATGGCGGCCGTTTCCAGATCAACAGAGACGACAGGACAACCGAGCCGCCTCAGAAAGAAATAGACCCAAAATGTTTGAATTATCGGCCCAACTTTGACGCTCACTGCTTCTTTCTACCTCCCAAACTGTCCGTACAATACTGTCGCACAAAGAAAATGTGGCTAGATGTTGATCAAGAGCTATAAACGCCTCGACAAACTCAGATGTATACAAAGACAGCGTTGTTGTTGTACCCCTTTAAATGTGCACTTGCGGCTCGATCAGTGCGCTTGTGTTTCCGTAGAGCAGCAACAGCATCCCACCGCACCATAGCCTCTCACAAATTCACACTTTTCTGCTCTAACTTTTCATCTCGCAACCCCTAGAATTAATAATTTGTGCAGTTATATGGAATAGTGAAAAACAAAGTATTCTTGTGTACATAGGCAAGAAAAATGATAACCGCAGGCTATAATTATAATCGTTAAGAAAATGTAAAGTGTCTCTCATTATGTGTTTTGTATTGTAAACTTTTCTGAAATATGTAAACATGTATATATTGTATAGGTCACTCCCATTATCTTTGTTTAAACAAATACATGTAGATACACTAGCCTACTTTTTAGCAGGCTAGTGAAAATATAGTCTATTGTTTGTTAGTGTTGTGCATAACAAGTCACTTATGACGTTTTGATGAGTTGGACACCTTATTTTATTGATTGAAATATGAACACTAAAGAATAATAAAGAGAACCAGACAAAATAAAATTACAAATAGACCACACATTAAAAGAAACAAACAATTAAAAACACCATTGCATATGCAACATAGGCGTATCATGCCTACATGAACATTGGTAGGCTACATATCATTATTGTGAAGAGTGTTAAGCCAGGTAACACAGAAAACAGACTGTTTGGATCAGATTCCTTCAAAAATCCTACAAAGTTGTTCAGGTTTTCATATGTGAGTTTTTAAGAGCCAAACAATAAGACAACGTTTTTTAAAAATGGGTCTGCGTTTTTCCAGTGTTGAAGAATACAAGTTTTGCTTGTAATAAACAGAGGTTCAACATTTTCAATTTACAGGAAATATTGAGTATGCAAAATTATTATGTTTTAAAATACTTGTAATCAGACTATACTTTATTGTGATCAGACTATACTTTATTTATTGATTACATGATTACATGTTATTCTCACAATGGCAGACAAATATTCATAATTCATTGATTCTCACTACTACTTTTTTATCTTTAAAAATGTCCTTTCTAAAAACACCTACTGCTTGGATACATTCAGAAGGTCTTCCAGGTTTGTGGAACTAAACACACAGACCAGAACATGTGAGCCTATCGCTGAAAACTGAGACCCACACAGCATATGATCACTGGATTTACAGAAATCATTTGACTTCTAACACGTGTTTCCTCACACTTTGCACACTGCTAATCAACTCCTGATTCACACATTATTCATTATTTGAATTATCACTCAGTTTCAGTGAGTTATTTAACCATGCATTAATGTCTTTGGAAGGCTTTTGTCTTTCAAACACATTAAAATGTACAAATTCACATCATTTCATTTTTACATGCAATGCAGGGATTCCCCAACTTTTTTGTCAGCTGAAATGTCTTTGACCTAATATATTTACTTTAAGTACCCCCTAGGATTTTAATTTGTAAGTTATGTCAATAATAAAATTAAGACAATAAAAAATAAATAAAGTTCATGATTCTCTGATGTCGGTTAATGGTCAGATGACATGAACCCCAGTATGGGGTAACCCTTCAGTAATGTAAAATGTATCCTAATGCACTTCATGTTGTTGATAACAAAGAATGGAATATATTTTCTTTCTCTTTGTTTTTTCATATCACTATATGGTATTAAGATTATTATACTCAAATCAGTGTGATTAATACCCCTTCCCCTTTTTTTTTACGAAGAAAAGTAGTTATGGTGGATGTAGCCTATATCTGAAAAAGCCTACTTAAGATGCCAGCGATGTCTAATTTAGAAAACAAAACACTATTAATAAAATGTATGATCCGGATCACAAAACCGGTCTAAACGATTTCTTTCATAAATCAAATTGAAAAGTAAGTGTAAGTCAGAAATGTAAACAAATACAACTTGAGCAAAAACGTATTAAACAGTTGGAGTTAATTCTGGATAATTGGGACATTTCTAAAGTGATCTTAATGTCAAAATGTGTCCCATTACCTGAATTCACCTCTATCTGCATACATGTGGCGTTATTAGAATGTCTTTTTTGTTATTAAACTTCAAACAAACAGGACAGTGCTTGGCCGTCTATGAGAAAAACATACAGCCAAGGTGGTACGCTAATCATTATACAGGGCTCACATATAGACACTGAGTCTAATTGCTTTCTTATTATGTGAATTAAAAACAGTATTAATATATCTTTGAATTTCTTTATTAGAATATCTTGAGCACGCCGAGACAACGGAATGACGTAAAGAACAGATGGAATGGCTTTTTAAAACCTGTTCGAAAAAAACGATTCGCCGAAATGAGTCACTTTCTATGATGTATCATAACGTTGCCAGATACACGCTGTAAAATATGTTTCTGACATGATTATTTTATTAATTATATCGATCAACGTGAGATATTAAAAAGTAGTGATGGAGAAATGTGACGAAACGATACCGCTATCGACGCTTTATGCGGAAACTCATGACGACAGAAGTCGAAAAGCATGTTGAGCCTGTCCTCAAGTCAGTTCTTTCAATCTAAATCCTGTTTTAACTGTATTTGGAGAACATTTTCAGAGCTGTTCCCGGATCAGCCATAAACACTCAAGGCTGTAGCACGCACATTGATGATGTCACTCGCCGAGAACAACAACAGCCCCTCAAAGGGATTCTCAGCACAGCTTAGCTTCTTAGTTTTCTCTTAAGTGCTGACTAATTCTCACTAATTAAAGCGTTCTTTTTAAATTAAGAGCTTAGTCAGACTGACACGATAGTTTGAGTTAAATTTTTCTATTGAGCGAACGAACAGTTTTGTTTTAACGTTACATCTATCGCTAAAATATGTCAGGCCGCAGTGACAGGCTAACAACGCGCTACTAGCGGTCTATAAAACTATTTTGCAAAAAATAGTTTGGTAAAAAAATAAAAAATAATAATTACATGCCTTATTTCGTCCAAAAGCTTAGCAAAAACAGCAATGTGCTGAGTTGTCTTTGCGATTAATATTAACTTTACATCTCAGGAATGTGCTAGTATGTCAAAGGTAAGTTATCACTAGTTTAAGTGTTTCCACATATATTATGTTTACTCATTTAATTTAAAATATATAAATCGTAAATCTTGCAGACGTCAAAATGTTTTAATATTGCATATGTTTTATGCATTTTCTGTTGAGATGCTCTGTCTTGATGCACATTAGAAATTACATTTTGTTTTGATTCGTGAACGATTTCTTTCAAGAATCGAATTGAAAAAATTACAGTGGTGCTAGAGATAACTGAGTCAGTCAGAATTGATCTTTGGATATAAATTGCAGACAATGTTTTGTGCATTTACTGTTGAGATGCACATTATAAATTACATTTTGTTTTCTGTTTGGTGCAGTCAAACGCCTCTCAGTGAGAGAGCAAGAAAAAAGGATGATCTTGAAGATTTAACCAAGCACTGACAAACATGCCTCAACGGAAGAGAGCCCTTGTTCCCATTAATACAAGGAGAAGGGTTAAAGGTGATGAAGATTACTTCCCTTTCAACTCCCTACCCATGGAATGCCAGCTCCATGTGCTCTCATTCCTCAGTGAGGTGGACAAGTGCAACTCTGCCCTTGTGTGTGCTAGCTGGAGTTGCTTAGTGCGCTCCGGGAAGCTCTGGAGAGTTGCAGACTATTCTCGCCGTGGGGTGTTTCATCTGGGCCAGGAGGGTCTGCTAGTTTCCAACAGAGAGTTTGAGCGCTGGAAATCTTGGGTTCACCATTACACCCATCATCTTATATCCCGTGGGGCTAGTTTGCTCACACTAAAGGCCAGTTTTGATTTAGGGGACCTGTGCAATAAATGGGGAGAGCTCCTGTCACACCTTCTAGAGAACGTGCATTGCCGGGATCTCAGTCATTTAGATTTAAACTGGACATTTACGCTGCTGGAGCCCCTCGACCTTCGTGTTCACACCAGTTCTAGCTCTCATCAAGACAATATTACCAAGATGGACCAGGTCAATAACTTCCAGATTCTCCTGACCAGACTCGTCCACAGCTGTCCCAGGATAACCAAAATGCGGCTGCATTTCGACTGGTCCGAAACGTCGGTTACGCTGATCACTCAGTTTCAACACCTTCGTATCTTAGAACTGAAGTACTTTTGGGTATTCAAAGGGGTCAGCCCGAACACTTTACAGACACTGACGAAATCGCTCCCTAATCTAAAGTCCCTCACACTCCATGTTCTTGTACCTCTGCGGAATTTAGGCATCTCGTACACCCTTGAATCCCTTTCGCTTGAGTTCTTGGATGTGTCGCCCAGTCGCGGTCTGGTCTTCTCCTGCCTAAACCTTCCAGCGCTGCGAGAGCTGCGGGCGAAGAAGATCGTTCGGGGCATTACTCTGGACCGCAGGACTCGACTACAGATACAGAGCCGATGGCCCTGCTTGTATCAGGTCTTGCGTGAAGGAACGCCCAAGCTTCAGGCCCTTAACAATGAAAGACTCCTTCCCAACTGGAAAGAGCAAAGTTACAGAGAGCTGACGTCAATCCTCCAGCAGTCTTGCTATTGCCTTCAGCATTTAGACAGTTGGCTCTGGTGAAGTTGAAACTTAAAACAATCACGGCCACATCCGGAAGAAAAACATTAGATGGACCAAAAATATAATCAGATAACACAATTCTGATCCTCTCTAATGAAAATTATTGAATGCTGTAATTTAATTATACATCAGCCACACCTTGCTAGCAAATAACTGGATTCAGTTTCAGTATATGTGCATTTTATTAACCTTACAATTATGCCTAAAAAGAGTTTTGTCTTGTGCTATGAAGGTTTATGATCCAGTGCAATTTTTAGGAGCTTATGTGAAGTCAGGAAAATTGTTCTATTGTGCAAAAAGAAGGATAAAGCAGATTGCAGCAATGGAGCGTTGATCACTTTGACATGAACTCTTAATTCCTTAAAACATTTCATTCCTTGTGTGTTTCAGTAGGAATCATCAAAAATATAGTTTTTTTTGCCTTTATTTGCGTGAATCTATGTCCCGAACTAGATTTTACTTCAGTGTTTTCAGCAATCTATGACCAAAAGTTACGACATTCCTGATAATCTATATTTCAGACAACTTTTTCCTCTTCTGACTATTTAATTTTAATCTCACTTTCCTAAACTGGAATTGAAATAGATTGATTTTATTTTAGTTCGAGCCTGTTATTGAGTGTTTTTAAGGATTTTCACATGAGTGAAAATGTGTTGTGTTGCATCCTAGAGTTTATCCATATTTGGGGCAAATGTCTTGCATAATACAATTAAAAACACAATCTTGAGTTTAGGGCTTTCTAAAGAGGTAATGAGTAAAACTTGAACTGCTTAGACATTCTTTACATGAGGTATTAGCTGACCAATGAATAGGCATGTATTGATTAAGATCAGATCAGCATTCATTCTAAACATTAACATAATGTGCCTTTAATGAAGTTTCTCTTCCGTGGAGTTTTGCTTTGATTTTATGGAATGAAAATATTGCCTTTAGCCCAAAAAACTAATAGATAACTCATGTAATGTCATGTGCGTGGAAGTTCTGTCCATTTTCCCCCCATTGTAAACAGCCAGTGGATGAAATGTGTATGCAGTACTTTGTTCTCATCCACAGGATGGCACCACCATACCCTTTTCTTTTCGGTGCAGTGATAAATTAATTCTGTGTACTGGCTGGAACTCAAACAGCTACAATAAATTGATACGATTTCACTAAATAACATTTGTGCTGTTTTGATTGTTTTTTAAAAATGCAAATGGTTCACTGTAGCTTTCAGTTATACTTCCTGTTAATGTAAGTAAGCAAATACAATCTATTTATATAGCACACTTAAACATAGCAAAGCTATCCAAAGTGCTGAACAGAATAAATAAAAATAAAATAAAAACAGAGTAAAATGAAACGAAACAGACACAGTAAAACAGGAGTATGATAATATTAAAATGCCAGGGAGTAGAGATATGGTTTCAATATTTTATTAAAAATGGTAATGGAAAGTGCAAAGCGGCTGTCCAGAGGCGCTTGGTTCCATAGACGAGGGGCGGCAACGTTTTATGTTGTTATATACGTTTTTTTATATTATTTATTTGTAGGATTCGTTTTAAGATCATTATAAATCATTATTTAGTCAATTTGAATGTTTAAAAGAGCCAGACACAAACGAAAAAGATTTGACATTAAAATACTTTATTTAAAATGAATATAAATAGATATTTAAAGTATTTTTAAAGAGTGACAGTTTTTTTAATCTATCCATCAATCCATCCATCTAGATCTAAAAAGTAGATTCATCTACATTATCTGCAGATTTTAAAGACGTTTAGATTAAAACTCAAAGGAGGGGAAGGTTGGGGTGAGTTTAAAAAAAAAAAAGGCACCAGAGTCCCCTCCCTAACTCTTAGGAAAACACACTCCAAATTTCACTCAAAGACATACTGATTTAGAAGTAGAAAAGGCTCAGCAATCCGTCAGTGACGTTTTTTTGTTTTTGTTTTGTTCAATGAGTGAGTCATCAGATAAGTTTCTGGGCAGAACACTGCTGTCACCTCTGCCAGGGTCCCAAACAGCTGGATGTCTTATCACTGAGGTCTGAAGATCTATGGCAGAACATAAGATGGACTCAAGAGGATCAGAATGGGATTACTCCGCTCACTTCCAGTGATTAAGTACATTTACTTTCAGAATGCACATCTCTTTTCTCAGCATCAAAACACTCTTTTTTGCTGACCTTGGACTGACCAGATACAGTATTATAACTGATTCCAGATGTGGGACAAAGAGCGATTCAACGCATTACATGTCAAATACAGTCATGTTTATGTGTTTCTGGTTCATCCATGCTAGTTAATGTGTAATCTTGATAGGCGTGGCAGTGGTGCTTGACGCACCAATTGATATATTGTCAAGATATGTGAAAGGGTACAGAGTCTAAAAAATGCTCAGCAAGTTCCCTTAGCTCACTTCATTCTCGGAGGTTTCTCAGAAGGATCAGAAATGGCCAAAGGAACTTGCATTTCCAAGGCCGTGGCTGGCGGCATTGGGGTCATCACCGTTTCTTCTGTTTGTGGTTTAGTGATGATGGTTGTGATGTTCCAAGTTGAAATAGCAAAAAATCGTCCACTAGTTCCTCCTCGTCCAACTAAACCTCCGGTTATTCCAACAGATCTTCCAACGAATCTCAGACTTTACGACTATTTGATTCCTGAGAGCTACAAAGTCGTCATCCAACCGTACCTTTACGCAGCGATAACTAACAACTACACAAACCAATCCTTCTTTTTCACGGGGAACTCAACCGTAAGGTTTAAGTGTATGAAAGTCTCCAAAACCATCTTACTTCATGTTCACAACCTAAATCTGACGAATGTGGAAGTGAGAAAATCTGGTTCAAATGAGAAATTAGAAAGCAGATATACAATTCATTACAATGAAAGTAATTTTCTCGAGATCCAACTCAATGGCCAGTTATCTGGAAATGGGACCTACTACGATCTTTTTACCACCTTTGAAGGGGAACTTTTTGAAGACTTGGCTGGGTTGTATGTGAGCCGGTACACTGAGAAGAGTAAAGACGAGGAGGAGGAGGATGAAGAAAGGTAACGATATCAGGAAATCTAGTTTCTTTTAATAGAAATATTATTTCTAAACTAGTATATATATATATATTAAATAATATTTTTGTCTTACAACATTCATTGACTGACAAAATGTGAATGTGTACTTATTTCAGTCTAAGATATATTTGCATGTATTTGATCACATAAATTGTTTTAACAAATAATTTTCTAAACTTTCTCTACATAATATTCACCACAGGCTATCTTTTGTCCAGTAAATTGTTTTTTGTGAGAAGCCTCCTGAGATTTTTTTGAATGAAATCGCCATTATGTACATTTACTGTTGTTTTTACATACAGTTTTAATGACAAATACGTGAAAGATAAATCCAGAACATAATTTACATAAATACTTCTCCACAAACAGATTCCTCGCCACCAGCATGTTGCAACCCACAGACGCGAGGAGAGTATTTCCGTGCTTTGATGAGCCAGCTCTGAAGGCTGTGTTTAATATTACTATTATCCACAGACCTGGAATTACAGCCCTCTCCAATGAAATGGGAGGTTAGGATCCTAACTTGTCAGACTTGACAAAGTCAAAATTTCACTGAACATGGAAGAACATATTTGATATATAATATATATACATGCTTAAAAATAAAGGTTTAAAAAGTTTTTTTTTTCTTGCCATAGAAGAACCATTTTGAGTTCCCCAAAGAATCTTCCAGTGAACAGTTTAAAAATCTAAAGAGCCTTTTTGCAACTTTTTTGTGGTATGAAAAGGTTCCATGGATGTTAAATTTTCTTCATGGAACCATAAATTAAGAACCTTTATTTTTAAAAGTGTAAATATTTAGTCCTAAATACAGTCTCTAATACAGACAACAATAAACGTCAAAACAGCAAACAGTAGCGTTCAAAACCTGACAAATTTGAAAAGACTGTTGCTTATTTGAAAAGGTTTAAAAACAATGTAAACTGTTCTGTTTTTCAGCATCAGGATCGACAGAAATAGATGGAGAAGAATGGTTTGTGACTACATTTGATTCGACCCCCATCATGTCAACTTATCTATTGGCTTTCACTTTAGCTAATTTTGAGTACATATCGATACCTTCTGGGGCAAACATGGATGTATGTTGCTTTCATTTTTATTTAAGACACTTCAGTGCTGTTTCTTTCTTTCTTTTATTTATTTTACGTTTCACAAATTATTATTATGATGTGTTTCCAAGATATATGCTCGGAGAGAGGCTATTGCTGCTGGCCATGCTGAATATGCAGCTGAAATAACACGGAAGATTCTGATTCGCTATGAGAATGAATTTGGATTGAAATACCCACTGAAAAAACTATGTGAGTCAAGGGGAAAAAACAACGAGAAGGTTTCAATGGCTCTATTGAATTATGTGATTTATTTTAATTGCTTGCATCAATATATATGGATGAAGTTCACCACTTATTAAATGTGTTTTGTTGTGCCCATACAAGAAAAAGTAAAAAAAAAAAAAAAAAAATGGGACCGCATTGACATTTATTGTATATGGACCGGATAAAAGACCTTCTTCAAAATAACCACTTTACAATAAGGTTTAATTCATTAACATAAATTAACTAGTTAACATTAACTAACAGCGAACAATACTTCTACAGCATTTATTCATCTTAGTAAATGTTCATTTTCAACTAACATTAACAAAGGGTAAGAATGCTGTAAGAATATTGTTCTTTGTTAGTTCATGTTAGTTATTGCATTAACTAATGTTAACAAATAAGACCTTATTGTACAGTGTTACCAAATATATTTTGTGTTCTAAAAAAAAGAAAAAGAAAAAAAAAAGTTATTCAGGTATGGAACAACATTACACAATATAAATTTTTGGGTGAACTATCCCAAACAGAACATGCTGAACAAGCCGAAATGAGTCTGTGTTCTATATAAAAGACATGGAGGATCACAAGCTAAATTTGTTTTATTACAGATCAGATTGCCCTGCCAGATTTCAGTGTCGAAGCCATGGAAACCTGGGGTTTAATTTCATATCAGGAGTCAAGTTTGCTGTATGATGAAGATACTGGATCAACCTTTGATAAAGAATGGGTGGCCACTCGGATTGCTCATGAGTTGGCACATCAGGTAAACATATTCATAACCTTAATATCCTATTGCATAATTCATCACCGACTAAAGTTTACATTGGGCTAGATATTTCAGTGAATGGCATTGTTAACTGTGCAGTATGTGACAACCTAAAAAAAAAAAAAATATATATATGCAAATAAATAAACAATCAAAATATATGAGAATTTTGATTAGCCCATTTATTTTTGCTATCCTTTGACTATATGCATGATTAAATAATTAACTGCATTTTAAAATGTATTTTCTCTGATGTAGGTCTTTAGAACATAACATATTTGGATCATCCACTAGAACTAGGGGTTGAGAAACCCCAAATCATAAATCTTTAAATAACCAATTTTTCCATTTCATACCTGTGCTTAATTTCAGTGGTTTGGAAACCTTGTCACTATGCGCTGGTGGAATGAGCTGTGGCTGAATGAAGCATTTGCGACATATATGTCATACACCGGGGTGGAAGCTGCTGACTGGGACTTGGTATGTTTTTGTTTATTTTAGCAAAATGATTTTAACAAATAGTAGGTTACTCCTTTCTTTTTTTTTCTTTGTCGACAACTATAATGGGAATTCAATTAAAACTGCCACCTCCAACTTCCTCTGATGATATTGTTAATTTGTGTTTTCAGAAAGATCTATTTGTCCTCAGAGAAATCCAGCCCGCCTTTCAAGTGGATTCCTTGAACTCTTCTCATCCTCTCAGCTTGCATGAAAATGATATTCAAACTTCCTCTGAGATCATAGAACTTTTTGATGACGTCACATACAGCAAGGTTGGCATGACATCTCAATACAGTTATAGTGTCAGTAAGTAGCTTAATGTTCAAAATTAATAAATAAAAAAATTATGCTCTGTACATCCTCTAGGGTGCTGCTGTGTTGAGAATGCTGTCCGCATTCATGACTGACGAAGCATTTATGAAAGGAATCAGGGTAAGCCGAAGTCGGGGGGAATTATAAACACTATTGTTCGAATGTTTGGAATCTTTGGAGGATTTTTTGAAGAAGAAATGTCTCTAATGCTCAACAAGGCTGCATCTATTTGATCAATAATACAGTAAAACAGTAATATTGTATATTGTGAAATATTATTACAATTAAAATAAATGTTTTCTATTTTAATAACTTTTGAAATGTAACTTATTCCTGTGATGGCAAAACTGAATTGTCAGCATCATTACTCCAGAAATCATTCTAATCTGCTGATTTGGTGCTCAAGAATTTTTTTTTTATTATTATCAAGGTTGAAAACAGCTTAGCCATCACAATAATATATATGGTATAACAGTACTGTATAATTATTTGAAAACAATGTATTTATTTAATGTTCAGATGCTTTATTTAGCTTTTTAAATCCCCAACTCAAATGTTATATATACTTTCAATATTTTAATATAATTGTGTTTTTACAACTTATGACCTTTTGTGATATGATGTGATTATGTATTGTTTATGTATTGAATATTTTAAAGTATGGTCAGGACTGATTGTCTAATTACTAAATGTATATATTTTAGATGTATCTCAACAACTTCAAGAACAATAACACTGTGTACAACGATCTTTTGGAATGCTTGCAAAAGGTAAATCGAGGACCTATATTCTATTTTTTAAGTTGAAATAATATGAGAGAATAATGACAAATATTTCCAACAATGATCAGGAGACAAATCTAGATTTGGAAGGCTTCATGAGCACATGGATTGAGCAAGTTGGGTACCCAGTAATCACCATTATTACCCAGACGGGGGACCTTTCTCAAGAACAGTTTTTACTAAAGCCAGGCGTGGGCCATAAGTGAGTTCCAAAAATCAATAGTATTCAATATTATCATATTTACTGAATCATTTAGGTTCCATGGCAGGCCATTTATAGCATTGGATTTAAACTAATACAATAAAAAGTCCTAAATTATTGTACCATTATATGCAATTTAGTCTTTATTGTTTAGTCTCTATAATTCAGTAGTTTCCAAGTTCAAATATTGTTTATTTTCTTCCTAACAGTATTCCATGGCAGGTTCAAATCAGATACATTAGGTCTGATGATTCAGGGTTGAAAAGAGATTTACTGAGAGAAAAAGGTCCAGGTAAGGAACGAATAAACTTTAAAGCTTCATTTTAAAATATAAGAAGGAAACCTGCCACAACAACAGGGCTAAATATGCAGTAGCTGTATGTAGTGATTAACCCTGCTGCTCATTTCTGCATCCTTCCTTACAGTTGGAAGGCCACATTTTCAACTCAAAGATCAATGGGTTCTCGCCAACATCAACTGCACTGGCTTTTACCGTGTGAACTACGATGAAGAAAACTGGAACAAACTTCTAATGCAGCTTGAAAAAAATCGTCATGTAAGACATTTTATTAGCATCCTTTTTAAATCACTTTACAGTTAAGGGCAGCAACATAACTTTGCGCAAGTACGCGAACCCTTGGCCAACAACCGATCCGGTTAAACATACTTAACGTGCGCTGTTCCATTGGTCTAGCCTCTAGCGGTATCAAACTTCAGTAGGCTACTCAAGGGGGCGATAGAGATACATTCAAATAGGCTGCCTCTCACATTAAACCATATTACTCAGGTAAATTGCTATAAACATATTACTGAATCAGCATGAAATGGAAGTTGTTTTAGTCTTTTCTTCCCTATTGTGACGTATATCAGAGTGAATAGAGATGGCTTCTCGAACAAGACAAAATGTAGGGCGGGACTTGATTTTGTCCATTAGGAATTGATTTGATCGTTGGATTGTTGTGGTTTGCTATAGAGCTCGGGCATAGACGTTATGGAATGGTGCATTGTTGGTAACGGCGGCCATTTTAGAGGCAACGCAAAAGCCGGTTTGGAATAAGGTAATAGCGTAGCCGGCCGGTCTCCACCGGCACAGAGAAAGAAAGAGAAAGAGTTATGGACCATGACAAAAAAAAGTTGGCTATACCGTATACTGACAAACGTAATAATGAAGCCAAACAATGCTACTTAAAAAAAAAAATTAGATGATAGGCGGAATCGATCCCTATGAACATAAAGTATGGAGTTTGGAGTATTGGACACCAAGTCTCCTTGTGTTTTTTCCAAGAAGGAAAATGGGGAAAACTAATATAATTTATGAGGCATTTGCCCTTGTCGATCGTGAGACCGATTACAGCAGTTCACAATACAGCAATACTGAACCATTTTCCTTAAAATAACCTAAATTAAACCTAATATTAACAAATGACCAACGTTACAATTTTAATTACCTACTACAGTACATCTACTTCCGTACCGTGATTCCCACAATGCATTGCGACGTGACGTAACGATCCCGAACTCTATAGACCCTTAGGTGCGTTTACACAATGTCTAATTACGAGATTACGAATTGTAAAGGCATTCACATTCTCCTACAAATCGTAATTACAGCATTATCCGGGGATTTTCGGAGAGCTCCCATTTGTACCATATGACTGCTGTACCGCCTGATCGCTACAGATTCATATTTCCATTGCCGTTGATAATTACAATTCTGAGCTGGACGTGAACAGCTCCGAGTAGAACATCATGTGTTGTCATCTCGTAATTACGATAATTACATTGCGACATTGCGTGAACTTTTCACATTTCCGGGGGGTTCTCGGAAGTGGAAGTCGTCATCATTGGGTAAACTTCTATAGTGGTGAATGGGAGACGACAACTATAATAATTTGTAATTTTGACTAAGGATTACTAGAGCACATGAACGTGATGTGCACAGATAGGTCATTTATAATAAATGCTGCAATATATAAAAAAGTTATTTTGTATATGCTTTGTCAAATCTAACTGTTTTACTCAAGATGCCTTTAAAGGAGCTACCAAAAATTTACATAACCAATGTCCATCGCATATGAGAATACAATGCGCGCGATCCGACACATTTCAGTACGCAACTTGCGAAATCGAGCTGGTGTGGCATGAAGCGTCTGCGTTCACGTACTTGCGTGAAGAATGTTTTGTCATTTACAGAAAATATTCAAAATTCAACCAGAATACTGATGAGATCAAAAATACCTTACATCTTTAGATGATCCCACTCATCAACCGAGGGCAACTCATTGATGACGCTTTTAATCTTGCAAGGTACATTTTTCATTCAGATAATTTGGTAATTCTATTGTTCACTGGGATTTGTTGCTGTATGTTAACTTCTAATATTTGTTGTAAAGGGCTCATCGCCTCAACGTCACTATTGCACTAAGTCTAACTAAGTTCCTGGTGAATGAAACTGAGTATATTCCATGGGAGTCCGGACGGAAAAACCTGGACCATTTTATCCTTATGTTTGATCGCTCTGAGGTCTATGGTGCGATAACGGTGAGCACAAGGAAACAGTCTAATTAAACACATAAAAAACAGTGACAAATTTGATAACTTATCTCTACATTTCTATGTCAAGAAATACCTACGCAAGCTAGTCACAGGACTATATGAGCACTTTGAAGAGTACACAAATAATGCAACCATTCCTGAGGATCACACTGACCAGTAAGCACATTTTTTGTCTTTCTTTACATATATTTTGTTGGAAATCTAGCAATCATTCTTTGATTTTTTCTTCTTCTTAGGTATAACCAGGTAAATGCTATTTCAGTGGCCTGCGCCCATGGCCTTCCCAAGTGCATAGAAATGGCAACAAGTCTATTCATGGATTATAAAAATGGCACAAATATGTGAGTTGCGTCTTTAAGACTAAATTCAATTATTGTAAATTACAGTTCTACAAGATATCTATGCATATACATTAGATATATTGACTTGAAAGCTGATGTATTTTTACATTTAGGATTCATCCGAATTTGAGGAGAGAAATCTATTGCAGTGCAATAGCTGCCGGTGATGAGGATGATTGGGAATTTGTTTGGGAAGAATACCAAATGACTACAGTCGCTGCCGAGAAAGACAAATTAAGATATGCTTTATCATGTACCAAAGAAATCTGGCTGCTGAACAGGTCAGGGCAGCGATTTGAGCTTTACACCATCTCAACGAACACTGTGTTTACTTCATACTCACTATTGACATTTATAATCCAACAGATATCTTGAGTACACGCTTGACCCTTCAAAGATAAGAAAGATGGATATGGTCTCTACCATAAACTACATTGCCAAAAATGTTGCCGGCCAGCCTCTCGCATGGGATTTTGTCCGTGGCAAGTGGTCCTATATCACCCAAGAGTAAGTTAAGGTCCAAATGATTATTTAAATTCAATGAATGAAAACTGGAAAAACTATTTTCACTCAAAAACTTGCTAGTAACTTGCTAGTAACACATTGAATTAAAGACAACATTTCGAAGTAGAAAGTCTGAGATTGTATTTTCTTATAAAACGTACTCCAATAATTTACAATACAATACAATACAAACAATATTTTTTTTTTTTTTTTTTTACAGCGCAGGCAAATTAAACCACTCAAATTACATATTCCGCAAACATGTTCAGTCTGTGTCTTTGGCTTGAAATAAATGATGAATTATAAAATATGAATCGGGGATTGCCACAGCAATCAGGAAGTTATAACACCGGGAAGTTACATAAAAGTATCAAAGATCAACAGCAATTCAGGGTCCAAAGGCTGCCTTCAGCTATAAATGAATGATAGTCTTAATTGTCTTAAAAGTTTTATCTCTGTTACTTGTTGGAAACCATAAGTATATGGACATGTGACTTCAAGGTTTTATCTCTGTTACTTGTTGGAAACCATAAGTATATGGGACATGTGACTAACAATCATCTTTTTTGGGCAGGTATGGAGCGGGAATCATATCTTTAGGCAGTCTACTAGATGGCGTGACAAAGAGATTCTCCAGGGACGTTGAACTTGAGGAGGTGCTGTTGTTTGCCATTTTTGGTTACTCTCTGACTCTTTCAGTTATTGTAGAGGGATGATAAAAAGTAATAGTTGATTATGTCTCAATCTGTAATTGTGTTTCCACCATTGTTCTTACACATTCAAAATTGTCTTTACACAGCTGAAGCAGCTCCAGAGGGACCAGGATAAGAATGAGCAGGGGTTCGCAGCTCGAGCTTTGGAGCAGGTCATTGAAAGGACAGAGGCAAATATTAAGTGGGTGAATGAAAACAAGCAGAATGTAAAGGATTGGTTCAATGGAGAGCTGTAGGATCAGAGTTTTTGTAGGCCTGCACAATCAAAAACAGATGTAAAGGCATTCCACAAAGAAAGCAACACCCTCCTGTGGTTCTGAGATGGTTTTCGCTGGAGAATTAGTCAAGCATTAGAAGAGAAGAACAACGAATGTGCAAAAATGGCTACATAACACATTCCCTATGCTGTGTTGAGTAGTTAAAGCCAGATCTATGGTGTATTTAAGAGAAAAGGCCAAAAATGAATGTTTAGGACAGCTTAATTTATTGCCTTTAATATAATTTAGCTGATATTACTGAGTATTGTTTACAGTGATGAAATCACATCTAGGCACATAAACCAAAAACAAAAGCACAAAGGACTATTATGTTATTCTTTGTATTTGTATAGTTTATTTGAATTAAGATGCATATTATGAAAGCTAGTATTTTGAATTATTACCTTTTTATAAAACCATAGCAATAATTTTGTTGATTACTGTGATTGATGATATTATGAAAGACAAAAGTTGTGATTCATGAGATTTAATATTTTTAAACGTGTAAAAGTCAAACATGTAAATCTTTAAATAAAGTGAATTTTTTTACACAGCTGTTTCTTTTGATGCACTGGTACTGTAAAAGATCTATAACACACACACATATATATAGTCGATATTAGATATTTAATTGTGCATGCTTATTTCCTTTTTACATTAAAATGACCATTGCTGCCATTTAATGCTCACTAAAAAACTGATTTTAGGTTTTAGTGTTTTAAAATAGAGCATCATTTTAGAATCAGCCATTAATCGGCCATCATTTTAATATAGTTGCAAGTATAAATATGATTATGAAATATTATAAAAACATTTTCAATAACGATGTTTAATGATCTGAAGGATATGCCTTTGAAAATACTTAGTACATAAAAATGCATAACAGTCTTTATTTTAAAATGGCACTTTTGCTGTTTATTTATTATATTTTCATGTGATAACATAGGAATACTGATCTTGTTTTGTGGTGTAAATATACATTTGGAAGACAGATAACAAGGCACTGTGATCCAATCCTGGAAGTTGAAGGGTGTCATTCAGTCATCCTGAAAGCAAGATCCCAAACAACATAAAACAGATGTTACAGGTTTGCACAAAGAAACAAATCCTTCACTGGATCATTGCATTTGTTTGACTTAATCTGAAACCTCTTGATGATAGAATGCCAGGAAATGTTAAAACGATTACACATCTGTTCATGATAAACCCATTTCCTAAACAAATGTGGCCAGAGCAAAACACAAAACATTTTCAGTTGAGCAGAAAATCTTACCCATTCATCATCGTCTGCTCCGTCACCCTGACCGACACTCTTCCCTGTCTTTTCCTGATCAGTTTTGTTAGCCAATATTTTGTGTGTCCACGATGCTCCAGCGTTCTCATCTCCCGCAAAGTTGCACTTTGTCACTGTACCACCATCCAGTTTGGCGAAGGAAACTAGACAGGCAAAAACAGACAGAACAGTATGTAGCCACCTTGATTTACTTAGAAGTACATCCTATTTTCAGCATTGCACTCACAAATAAAGGGCCCGTCTCCCTTTGTCTTAAGACGGATTTCTTGGCCAGGCTCAAGCTCTGTTTTGTTCATCTCCTCCTCTGAGATCCAGAATGCAAAGGCCTGACCAGGACAATGTTTTGAAGTCATTTTAACCAGCTGGTCCTTATTCACAATATCCCTCAGTTGGCGCTCATCTAGAGAATCTGTTTCACCCTTAGCCTCCACTTCTGCAAGGTTGAGACACACAAACAGACACCTTTTGCTCACAGCATGCATAATAGTCTGCTGCCATACATGAAGATATTTTATAAATCGGCAAGTTAAAAAGTTTTGCAAAAGTTTATTCCAGCTTTTATTATTTAATGGTTCAACTGAAAGTTTTTAAAACAGGCCGCCATTAAAAAGCACAATAAAAACATGCCATATTAAAACCGAATAGTTCTGAATAAATGCACATTATGGCTACTCACTGAAGGATGACATGAGATAACCTGTGTTGACCTTCCGGGTATCACTGAAGTTAGGTTCAATCTCATTTCCTTTTGAATCATATTTTCTGCGATGGATTCGGCTTGGTTTGATGTACAAAACATTGAAGCGCTCCTGAAATAAACACAATTTAGAATTTATTAAAAAAGGATATCAGAAACTTGCAAGACAAGCAACAATAAAACAATTGCTGAATCACTAAGAGTCATGGAAAATATTATATTATCATTTTATTACAAATAAAATGATATATTCTCGACTGTTCAAATGTTTGGGGTCGTTTTAAATGTTTTTGAACAAAGACTTTTATGCTCACCAAGGCTGCATTTATTTGATAAAAACACAGTAAAACGTAGTATTGTTAAATATTATTACAACTTAAAATAATAGTTTTCTATTGTAAGATATTTTAAATGGACCTGTAATGCAAAGCTGAATTTTCAGCATCATTACTCCAGTCTTCAGTGTCACATGATTCTTCAGAAATCATTCTATTCTATTATGCTGATGTGATGCACATTTCTTATTATTATCAATGTTGACATATAATATCTATTATTTAATATTATAAGTTTCATTGTGGACACCGTGATACATTTTTTTAGGATTATCTGATGAATAGAAAGTTCAAAAGAACAGCATTCATTTGAAATGTTTTTATTTTGTAACAGTTAAGTTTTACTGACCCCAGACTTCTGAACGGTAGTTTAAATTAGTGAATGATCATGACGTTTCTGAGTTGAGAATAAACAATCACATTACCTTTCTGTTGTTCACATCTGTTATGACATGACGTGACACATCCAGGACCGCCCCCTCTAAAATAACACCATGACCACTGGAAAGTGAAAATGATACATAAAACACAATGTACTATGGTATGATACAAGTACTATGGTAACGATCGTTTCCGCCAGTACGCCACAGTTGGTGTTGCTATAAACTATAATAACTTGCTATTACAAAATTGACAAAAAAATTCACAGTTTGAAGCATATAGCATATCAAATTACTTCATAATGTTTTTACAGTATTAGCTATAACGTATGCAACTATTGTATTTGGAGAGTTATCCATATCTGTAAGGGAGACGAGGAGAAGTAACGTTAAACAGTCGACCACTGCAAAAAGCAGGCTTGCACTTTAAAGTATTACCTCTGGTGAACTACTGGATCCCATGCGGAGGATAGTTTCTCATTATGCACAGGTTTGTTTAATAACGCAGTGTTGTCATAAATGCGACTCATCTTCTGCCGATGATTTTGATTTCGTCGAAAGCTCAGCCACTTCCTGGTTACGTCATCATGAAATCTCTATCCATTCGAAACGCAGTTTAGCGATGCGGGGAAATAGTCATAAACAGTAAAAGAGGAAACGGTTGTGTACCGAGCCTAGCCTACTATGTTGTAACTTGACAATATATAAATGAATGTAAAATAAGAGTTTAAATGAGAAGTGAATACATTTTTGCTTAACTTTTTCTTCTGCACTGAAGACTTCTATATTTGCGCGAATGGTGGTGCCAATATGAAAAGTAAAATATTCATCATCACAGTTTTATGATAGCAGTGGAAACCTGTTTTCTGTTATTTAAAGTGAACCCAACATTTTTTGTGTGTTTTACGTAAAGTCATCTATCAATCTATCTATGTCTTCAAAATATTGTTTTTTCTTCTTCTTTTATATAGGCCTAATACCATTTTATATAATCATCAATGGAATTGACTAAACTGAACATACAGCACTTTTGGGTAGTCTGATTCATATCTATTTAAAAAACACCATATAAATTTTTTTTTTGTTTTTTTTGGAAATATATATATTTTTTTTGTGAAATGTAACATTGCACAATAAAATGAACACAACTACAAATTACACACAAATAAATAAAATATACCACTAACACTGAAGCAATCAAACACACACACACACACACAGAAAAAACATTCAGCGCGGTGAGCGCGCTAAATACAAAAACATCTCCCAGCATCGTTTCTTTTTGGATATAAACACTCAAAATTGACCATATTCATAAAAGAAGATAACAACTGCCAAGGGACCTCGAACTTCATTGGCCACCTCTAAAAGTAAGCTATGGCTTGTTTACATGTTATAGTTAATTGGACTAATGTTAAATCTAGAGAGAAGAGTGGTCAAACCAGCATGCCTCTTTATACAAAATTATGTTTTCAAATGAAATCTAGCTTAAGGCTGTCAATAGATTCAAATGATAATTAATGATGGCATATGTTTTGAATAACGTGCATAAATTCACAGACATTTATTGCCACAGTTTCTTTCAAATCTTTGTCAGTTATTAGGGGGTTGGGGGGCAAAATGCCAGCCAGCAGAATTAATACAAAATAATGCACCCAAAATTCAAGATGTGGTGGAAAAAATGGCCCCAGTATGAGTTATTTTTATAACATGTTAAACAATATTTCCAGAATATTGGCGGGATTGCAAATGTGATAATGACTTTAAACAAAGAGTAACTATTGTGATGTGACATTTTAGATGTAGCCTACCGGTAGGCTAATATTGTAAATATTGCTTTTGCAATGTAGCAATGTTTTTGCTCTATTTCTCCAATGACAATAGTTCCAAACAAGCCTCAGAAAAAGAGTTATGTGTATCTGAACGAATCCGGGGTTTTTGTGATTTATCTATCATTAATCTCATAACATTATTTATGTTGTAATTGTGTTGTAATTACAGTGTAAATGCATGGTTATAAAAAAAGGTTGGAACATAGTTGTAAAAAAAATATGCCCCTGGAAATCAATTTAAGGGGTCAAATATTGGCTCTTAAGGGGAAAGTTAATGTCTGCCGGTGATATTCCATAAACAAAAATATTTAAGCAAAGTTAAACATATGACATTTCCTATAAACCCAATATAATTAATGCATCACACTTGTGAATTTACCTTCAAATGTTTTATCTTCAACATTTTTCGTATAATTGTTATTATAATTGGTGGTGGTTGAGGAGATTCCCCCCTTCTATGTAAAAGCTCTTTGAGTACCCAGAAAAGCGCTATATAAATGTAAAGGATTATTATTATAATTATTCCAAATTTTTATAATCATAAATACATGATATAATAAATTATATGAATATTATTAATATTACAATATAAATGTATAAGAAAGGTAATCATTTCTGAGGGAAAAAATAAATAAGGTTGAGGCCAATATAAACTCTACTTTTTTTCTGTTTGGTATTGTAACTTGACTTCGACTTGACTTGACTTGACTTGCTTGAAGTGAACCACTGACTTGTCTTGACTTGACTTGGTTTGTGTGTACTGCAACTTAGACTTGCTTGAAGTGAACCACTGACTTGACTTTACTTGACTTGGTTTGTGTGTACTGCGACTTAGACTTGATAGTAGGGGACTTGAGACTTACTTGTGACTTTATGATAATAAAGATAAACGCATAAAGCATTACATATTTTTATGTAGAATTTATTTATTTGCCGACATCTACATTCTTTGTAGAGATGCATCTTGAATATTTGGGTTCTCTGTTATGGCTTTCAAAGGACATTGCCTGTCTGACATCTTTCTGGACACATGAGTGTTATGCCCGGGCTTTTTTAAAGCAAATCCCTGTGTTGGACTGATCTGCTGGTCGCTTCTTTTCCGAGCTTGATGTGTCTTTGAGACTGACTGATGAGTCACATTGTTGCAGAATCCCCTGTAAAAATGAGTAAGACAACAAAAAATGATTCATTTTATTATTATTTATGATAAAATATTAGAGTCTCCAAGGACAACAGAGACCAACTTACAGTAACAGGCAGTAAACGGTCACTAGATAAGCTTATGTAAACGCAAGATAACATCATACCTCTTCTTCTAAATCAGCTTCCCTTCTTTCGTGACTATATGAGCTGTGTGGACTCTGCTCTGAGTTTCCACCTGTAAAAAGCAACACCTCTGAGATAAAGTGCCCTGATCATTGCAATAACACCCACAAAGTCTCTATAACGCACAATAAAACACAAGTCCAGTAAGTATTTAGAATCACATTTACTCATATGCTATGAGTCAAATTACTCATGTCTTGCTTTATTACCAAACCAATGTAGCCTTACAGTGTTTTGGGAGGTCCCGCATCTGGATATTTAACCACACATTGCGTCTCTGAGCCCATTCACCAGGGGGTTCCACCTCATAAAGACGGTCTCGTTCTTCTTTGTGGATCCCGAGATACTTCTGGCAAACTGTAAACAATTAGGCCTAATTAAACAAGTTGTGTAAGCTTTAGGTACCAGGCTTCCATTTCATCAATAATAACAGATAAGAGTGGTTTTATTAACATCCAATGAAACCACTGTTATCAGTTCAATGTAAACTATTAATTTCGCATGCACACGGAACAATAATTTATGGAATTTACTTACAGTTGTCACTCCCAAAACGTAGCAGTTATGTAGATAGTCTATATGATATTCTGATGCCCAGATGGGCCACCAAAGAGGATTTTGATTTAGAAAAATCCTGTAACTCTTGTCTGCTTTGGTTTGACTGAACTCTAGTGTTCATTCATAAGGTACACTACTATTGAAAAGTTTGGGGTCAGTAAGATTTTATATATACATATTATATATATATATATAATCCTACTGACCCCAAACAATTAATACTTTTATTTAGCAAGAATTGTCAAAAGTGACAGTAAAAACATATATAATGCTACAATTTATATTTCAAATAAATGCAATTATTTCGAATCTATTCATTAAATAAAAAATAAAAAAATTATCACGTTTTGCACAAAGATATTAATGAGCACAATTGTTTTTAACATTGAGAATAATAAGAAATGTTTTGAGCTCCAAATCAGCATAATACACTGATTTCTGAAGGATCATGAGACACTGAAGACTGGAGTAATGATACTGAAAATTCAGCTTTGCCATCAGGAATACATTACATTTTAAAATATATTAAAATAGAAAACAGTTATTTTAAATTGTAATAATATTTCAGATTATTACCAGATTTTACAGTATTTTGATCAAATAAATGCAGCCTTGGAGGAGAGAAAAACTTCTTTAAAAACATAAAACAATCTTACAGACCCCAAACTTTTGACCGTTAGTGTGTACATACCTCCATACATGCCAGGAGACATAGGAAAGCTAATTCCCAGAATGCCCTCGGAGGGTTGGGACAAAAAGAAATCCTCCAGCATCTGTAAAGCAAGCCCGGTCCTTCTCCAGTGAGAGCGAACAAACACAGTGTCCAGCACAGAGAGCTGATAACTCTGACCAGTGCAACCATCACACAGGCTGCCTATGAGAAAAAAACACAATAAACAGTTTTTTTTTCTAAATCTACACCAAATTTCTAAGCATGCAAAAGTAAATTACCCTTTATTTTGACGGTGTAAAACCCAACCGCCTCTCCATTTTGCCAGAGAATTTTGCCATGTTCCCACAAGGAATAGGCAGAAAAATATAGGTCTTCTCCAAGAGGCCTTTCCAGAATTCCAAATATAACTTGACTGAGCAGGAATAGCACAACTCTCTCCATCACTGACTCCACCTGGGATGACAAGAACTGTCAGAGCTCTCCTGGAAATGGTGACAATGTTAACATCATGACATTTCAGCTCAAAACACTGCTAAATGAAAGAAAGTTTACCAAACCAAGTGCTACTCACTAACACAAGTCCACATCTTGATTTGTTCGATGTCTTCAAAACATCCCCAACAGGCCACCATTTGCCTTGCAAGTACACAGCAACAACTAAAAGTATAGGCTATATATTATCCAAATGTAGTAGGATGACACAAAACAATATTAAAAGGGGAAAGGTAGCATTCTCTGGACCTTGTGTTTCATCTTCAGGTGTGTGGAGAGCAAGAATAAAATGTGATAAATCACCATCTCTCAGAAATGCAAGCCGACCAATGTTCTCACAGGTTACTTCCACCTGTTATCACAAATATCACCCTTTTATGAGGAATTTAAATAATATCTGCCAAAAACTAGAGAGCTACCAACCAAGACAACATTATTGCTGATTAGGTAGGCAACTCTAAAAAAAAAAATTACACTAAATTCTGTATTGCATGCAAGTGTATTTCCTCTCACTTTCTCTCCATTAGGAAGGGTGAAAAGCCCAGCACCATCTGACTGAACACGGGACAGGTATTCGTCACATCCTGTGCTCAGCTCGCTATAATGCTGCACTGGTAGATCCACAGGATAGGGTTTCACTGGGAAAAAAACATGTTTACACAATCAAAAACACGAGTTTTTAATTCCACGATGGCACTATGGCACACTTTTTAACAATGTTGAACGACGTCACGTGAAATTAGTAGCACTTTATTGATTGTGACAGAACTGCGCTTTGTGACTATTTATAGTCTGTCAGAGAGGCGTATGTTGAAAAGTAATGCGAAAGCATGTTTGCATGAAAAACAACCCTTTAAACCACGTTTTAACATAGTCAAATTTGGGAATGCTCAAAGGAAGCCCATACCTTTAAAACTATTCTCCAGTTTAGAGTTGGATTCCATTTTGATAGTTGTTCGACCTTTGAATGTTTCTAAAGAGAACAACGCCATCTAGTGACTGAAAAGGGTGAGGAATAGAAATTCATTCAATCATTTTGTAATAGCACGGAAGATTTCAGGTCTTCGCATGGGTCTTCGTCGTGACTACATAGGCGGAGACCTCCTGTTAGGCTATATAATGCTGTTGCATTTTAGCCTTAGCACATGCGTGTAGTATCATATTAATGTATTTATAATCATCATCAGGATTTATTTCGGTCCTTATTCACATTTTTCTTCAATAAATATAGACAATTATCAAAAAAAGTAGACTGAAGCCATTAGCTTATTGTACATACCCACTAGGCTACCCTATTTCATTATAATTCCAATTAGTGTCACTTTCACTACTTAATTTAATCTATCTATCTATCTATCTATCTATCTATCTATCTATCTATCTATCTATCTATCTATCTATCTATCTATCTATCTATCTATCTATCTATCTCTCTCTCTCTCTCTCTCTCTCTCTCTCTCTCTCTCTCTCTCTCTCTCTCTCTCTCTCTCTCTCTCTCTCTCTCTCTATATATATATATATATATACATAAGAGTTCAGATGCAAAAGCCTCTAAATGCCATCTGAAATTTTCTTATAGAATGATCATTTTTATCAAGCTCGTATATTTAAGTTCAGTAATTTCACTTAAATGACCATTAATAGGTAATCTTCATTGCCATTTAAGTGAAATTATTGAATTTAAATATACGAGCTTGATAAAAATGATCATTCTATAAGAAAATTTCAGATGGCATTTAGAGGCTTTTGCATCTGAACTCTTCATATATATATAAACCATAACAACCATAACAAACATCTCCCAAAACTAAAAGTTACATATGTATTATACATTCAATTGTATTAACATAAAAAAAAAAAATCATTTTTGAGTTGTTTTTTAACTTTTCCCCCAAAGTGAACTAGCCTAATTCCTTGTCAGTTTTCCACAATTTCACCCCTTTGACCTGTAATATATTTTTTATTTGTACTTGCCATATGCTTACATTGCACACACCCATTACAGTCAAAAACTGGATGTTTGACAAAACTGTATTTACTGTAGGCTATACAAAAAAAATTTTTTTTAATGAATGTTCAAATGTATACACTACACAGCAAGGTTGCGTACATTTTTCTCTCTCCTCTGGAGATTATTATAGTTTTCTAATAATAATACCATGTATGCTCTTTCTCTCTCACTTCTCTCTCCCAACAAATTAAGCATTTAAGGTAAAAAAACAAACAGTGACTATTCCCCGATTGAGAGGCGGTGTTGCTATGTTTTTTACACTGTCCACAAGATGGCGACATCATCATACAAATGTGAAAGAGACATTGAAAAATACATTGAATGCTTTAAAAAAAAAAAAAAAAAAAAAAACATTTTCTGAGGCACATGTAAATCCCTGCAAAAACATGTTTTAACAACTAATAATATAATAAGAACAAAAATGCATAGAAGGTTTGAAAACAAAAACTAGCAAAAAAAATAAATAATTATCATTCTCCTGTAGTTTTTTTTTGTACATACATTCTTTCAAATTGTACAAGAACTGTTAATATAAGGGTTAAAATCTTATAATATAACCTTTTTTGTTCTAGAATAGCCAGAAATTGCAATAAAAATATCAGGTAAAACTGCATGACCATATTATCAGCATATAAGACACTATATAGCCTACATCTTTTTTTAAATTGTAGTTTGTTTTGATGAGAGCCTTGATGTTTCATTTAATACAAATGCACTATTCTTTGCAGTGAGCTCCTTTTTGACCTCGTTTTACTCTTCTTAAAACTGCAGTCATGCTACTGTACACTTTCAGTCTCTCCTGCTATGGAAAATGCATTCTGTGTCCGTTTTATTCCCATCTCTCTCCATCTCCATTACCCATAAACCACTAACTTCCCACTGAGAAATTGCAGACATTTCTGAAATTCCTTTCACTAGGAAAGGCTAGCTTGGATTGTTAAATATGATTTTGTAAAGCTGAGAGAGGAGGAGAGATTTTGTAAAGATCAAATCAGTTTATCCTTTAAAAGGGATTGACTGTGCATATATTTGGCATGAGAGTAAATACTGCAACAAAGTAAATTAGGCAAAATACTTTAAATGCAAATCACCTGCATGGTTTCTGTTTAAGATGTAAAACAGGATCTAGCTTTGCATATCAGTGAGTTTCATACTTGTTTTCCTTCCTTGCTTTGTCATCAGGCTGTTTTTGTAACCCATGCGGGATTCCTTGAGTTTCTTCAATCTGTGTCACATGAACAGACATTACAAGAGGATTATGACATTGGCCTTGGCTATGCTGAACCCTGGCCTACTTTGTAAAGATGATACTGACAAAAAAATAAATAAAAAAAATAAATGCCATTCTCACTTGTCTAGACTATTATCATGCAACATAAACATATGGTCAACAACAAATATGAAATGAAAGGCATTTTTTTAAGCTTAGCATATAAACATTAAGTTTAAAAATGGTTATAAATATGGCAAAAAAAAATTAACATCTTATTCTCAACATGAAGTTTAGGGTTTCTTTTTATTATAAAGTTGTGTATGCAAAACATTATGCAAATTATGATGCAACAGAAACTGTTGCTATTAAAGTTTTTTTTATGTCAATCAATAGAACAGTGTAAAAAAGAGTTGCTGCCTTAAATTTGTAAGTACAATCAACTTAAATGTGTAAGTCATTTCAACTTAAATTATTTGCTCAACTTAAGTAATGCAAAAACGTGAGTTGTCATATAATTTTTTTTTACAGTGAAGGTGGATATGTAGCCATAGTAAATTCATGGTTGATTATCTGAAGCTCAGGAGGAACCGCTAATAGATAATTCCAGCTAAGCTTTTTAGTGGCAACACAACAATCCAATTGATGAATCAAGGTTCATGCCATCCAAAAGAAGAGCTGACCTGCATGTTGTCTTAGACTGCTACGCTTACAATGACTCGGTTTAATCTTTTAAAATGCAGAGATATACTGTTTAGTCAGGTCAGAATGATGTATCATGAAAAAAAAGAGAGATTTGTTTTCTATTTGCTGGGAATATTGCAGCAAACACATTCTGTGGAAAGTTTCCCCTCTCAAAATGTTTACCCAAACAGCCCAGACATAAGGAATGTCTCAACTATTATTTACAAAAGAGGAGGATGCGAATACTTGATGGTCAGTGCTCATCTGCAATAAAAATGTTTGGCTCCCGGTTTTGCGTGTGACAACAATAATAATTGTGATCAAACCAAGCTGCTCCGCAAGAACAAACAAACTTGTTGCACCCCTCCTGCGGTATATGCTATTTTCTCTCACATGCCTTGACGCTCCCTTCGTTTTCAGCTTTATGTTTTTCAGGAATCTATTTCTGTTCACCCAAACATAATTGTCACCCTCTCCTCTAAATTGCCTTTCCTGTCTGGGCTTAGACAAAATGAGAAACAAACAATGTCATCCCTATTGTCACTTTGCTGGAAAGGAAAGGTGAAACCAAAGCAAAGGTTTGAATTGAACGTGAAACTGCATGAGGTCAAATTCATGCAGAAACTCACATCAAGGGAGTTTAGCTTTTGGTGACTGCATGCTCTGCTACAAGGGCTTAACTTTGTTTTGCCAGGACAGAGGTAATCTGGGGCACTATCCTTGTGTTTAAGCTTTGTTTTGAGCAAAAATGCATTTTTGTTTTTGAAAAAGAAGATCTTTGAAAGGAATGTAGCTGGATCTCTGCATGTTATCAAGTCTTTTACATGCCTACTTCCACAATACATGCTAATTAATCAGTCTGAGATCTTTCACCAATATCTAAATAAATTCAAAGGAAGTGTCAAAAAGTGTCAGAAAGAACAAAACATATTCTCGGTTGTGCTGAAGATCTGTTGTACAAATGATATGGAACTGAAACAGTCTGTGAACATGCTGAGGATCGGTTCATGGCCCAATGAGACATGATAAATGCAGCATTTTGACATATGGAGGCGCCAAACACAAAGTTGCATATTAGAAGACACAAGGTCAAGGCGATTTCTCAAAAACAGTCTGAAATATTTTTTGTGTGTGTTTAGACACCTGAAAAAACATCTAATATTTTAAATGCATTCTATGAATCTAGGCTTGGGTCTCTTTTAATAAGAAAGTTAGGCTATACAGTAATGTTGAACAGAGATGACACTGCTTCATCACGAACGGATGAATGGATTGTAATTATAAATCCGTTCCGTCTCTATGAATGAAATTCTACGTCGGATTTTACATTTAGCTGACAAGACTATGTCATTGGCAAAATATGTGCACTTCTAAAATGTGGACCTGGCTAACTTTTTTTTATTTTATTAATATAGCGAATTGATTTCAAATCGTTATCACTGTAGCTAAAATATGAAGATTTAAAAAAAACAATGCAAAATCTACATCAATTAATTCGCTATAACAGCTCAGTGTAGCCTACCAGAGAGACAAAGTGAAATTTACCTTCCAGAGTTCAATGATTTGGAATTAATTAGGACTGAGTAGCGTAGGCTACTGAAAATAGTTGGTATTATAAACGAATGATGGTTTAATCAAAAATCAGCATTATTTTGCCAACTAAAGGTTATAGGTCTACTTCCTTGCACAAGCATTTTTTTTATGCTTATACAGTAGCCACACATATTGTCACTACTTTATGAAGCATAACAGATCTATCTATCTATCTATCTATCTATCTATCTATCTATCTATCTATCTATCTATCTATCTATCTATCTATCTATCTATCTATCTACACTGTAAAAGTATTGTAGGCTACTGTTTTAAGTAGGCTACTTAACTTGTAACAAGTAACTTTTTACTAGTAAAATTTACTTGAGTAAAATTAAGTAATTTAACTGACTTTAAAAAAATGAGTTGAATCTTGTTTTGAAAATTGCATTATCATAACTTATTGATCATATACATTTTTTTTTTTTTTTACAGTTTATCTATCTATCTCCTGTTTTGCTGTTTGCAATAAGATCTCTGTTAAGAAAGCTTTTAATTTCAAAGTAGGATTATTCCACTTAGCCTATACAAATAAAATAACAATTATTCTTCAAATAGGCTATTATGACAGATCTGGTATTGGCATATATTTAGTCTATGTGTAGGCCTATGCTTATTTGTAAATAACAGTGTATTGTAAAATCATTATTGTTACGATTTTCTTGAATTAAACTTAAAAAAGAAACATTTTCCTGTCACCTTGACATTTGGCGCAGACATGGTTGGTTTAGGAGTCCAGTCCATGTTTTGGGATTCTCTCACTGCTTGGCGTGTTTCTCTGTGAGAGAAGCCGAGTTTTGTTTACAGCGGTGATTCTACTGAGCGGAGACCGTCAGAAGAGTCGTGGACGCCGCCGTGTAGACTTGAGAATCAAACATTAGCCTCACAAGCTATTTATATCTCACAGTTCTTGATTTTTACGTTGCGGAAAACCAAAACCTACGCTCGGGAGCTGCTCACTCTTGCACTTCGACAGAATTATTTTTTTTTCCTACCGCAAAACAGACCGACCATGAGAGCGCGTGAAGACGGTAGGGGAGGGTGAGCAGTTGGTGAAACCATTTTAGTCCTGGCGGATATTTTGGATCGAGCCCTGTCGGGAGGCTTTCATTCATACATAAAATACGCTATCCGAGTTGTCAAGCTCTTTGAACGTGACCTCAGAATTCCTCCGTACATCAGTATAGCGTAATTCATCACACTGGCATAGGCACGTTCACACAAGGTGTTTTTGTTGGAAGAGAGACCGCTCGTTTCTCTGGCTGTACTGCGCGCGTCCCTCTCGGGTTTTCAAGAAATGGAGGCAGAAGATGCAAATTATCGGTCGAGTGAAATTCGTAGCTACGACACGATTGCATCATTTAATTGCTGGCAAGAATAACAGAATGTTTTAATTGATCTTAATGTTTCCATTAAAGAAAAATTACATTACCAGTTATCTTTTATCTACTCCCTCCTCGCCTCCCGTTATCTTTACGCGTAAAGGAACTAGCTGCTCATCCAAAGCGGATTCTTCTGGACTTTCTGCTTGCGTACAAGAAGAAACGTCGCATTTTGCTGCGGTTTCACCTTTTTATTTTTTGGAAAACTGATTATTAGGAATGAGATCTGGAACAGCGAGGGATGTTCGGACCTTATTTTGGGGACCTGTACTGTTTCTCTCCACCATCTGCCTCTGGTCTGCACATGGAGAAGGTAAATGCTTTAGTCTAATAAGAAAAAGACTCCATATATATTATCATTGTCTTTTATTATCGAAACCTTGATTTAAATCGCATCACAGTGGTTATGGACTCATGTTATGTCAAGCATGAGTTTAACTGCATGATGCGTTGCTTTGGATGTTCAGGTACAGATATTCAGAAGGGCCTTAAAACGCGACCCAATTTATTATTGAATTATGACCTACTATTGCCATTAAATATTAAAATGTTTCTCATACTAACGCCAAACTTTAGTTTTTTTTCGTCTTGATGTCTCTAGGCCCATCAGTTAATTGTCGTGACATCGGATGTGTTGTGAGTCTAGTGTGCTTTATGAATTATTCATGAGCTGGATCACGTTGGTATTTAGAGGCTAAGTGAGAATTGGCTTATATAAAGCATTTGCCTATTTAATTACTTCATTTAGTCCACACAGGCAGTAAGGTTAAACCATACACGGTAATATTTAGATTTGCTGAATTCAGTGAGTCAGTCGAGCATCACGCAGTGAAGTAAAGGTGACTGACCATGTGCTTGTTTTAAGTTTCTCAATGTCCTCAGGAGGTTCAAACTGGGGAGTTTTGTAACACATTTGGTTCATGGGCTGTAATTCTGTGCTTGTGTCTCAAAGTTTGATATAAAATTCACATATTTATTCACAACAAAGTAGAAATTTAACCGTGTAAATGATTCCAAAAGTCCTGTTTTGTTGAACGTTTGAACGTTTGCAGTTCAAATGGTAGACGTATAAGAAACATTTGAATTTAAAACGGACAATATAACTGGAGGAAATGAAATGAAATTTGGAAGATGTACTACATTAAAAATGAGTCTAACAATTATAAAAACATTACTCACAATTTGTAAATAAAGCTGATATATTATCATATTTTTTTGCAGTCTTTTTACAAGCCTTTTAAGTACATGGAAATTGTTACAAACCACCCTGTCTGGACAGACTTGATATGTTTAACCTTTTTTATTTTTTTGTATAAATATGTAGCCTAGATGTGAATATTGTATATAAAATTAAGATGGAGAACATACTGATTTAGATGATACTAGTTTTGTCATTTAGTGTAATTTAGTGTCCATTAACTCTTTCCTCTCCTCCAGCATAAAAAAAAAAGCCGCCAGCTTTTTGATAATTTTCACAAAAATGTCATGTCCCCCAGAATATTTTGTTGTATGAATATGATCATGCAATATATCGAAAGAAAGAACAGAGCCTCTGCTTTTATTATAGCTTCATGCATTCTTTTTTTTTTATCAGCACTTGAATGTGGGTAAGTTTAATATAAAAAAAGCTACATTTTGAGCAAAAAGCTGAGAAAATCGGGCAAATATTTTGTGCAAAGACTACATCCAGGTCTGATTCAGAACGATGATCAAAACATTGATGGAGTAGATCAAGTCCACCAACACCCTCAAAGCTTGCACAGTCCTATATCTCGTCCTGGATCGTCATTTCATTCAGTAATGTTTGGCAGTTTTGATTTATATGTGGTTTAATGTTGGTAATCGTGTTATTTTACATATGCATATGATTACATATGATATCGCTTGTTTCTGCATCTTCTTCGCATATATTTTGATCAGGAGATTCAGAAGATTTGTAATAAAATTAAATATAACAAATAAAATGCCAACAATAAAAAGAATTAGCTAGGTTAGCTGATTACCTGAAAGTCCATAGATATCTCCGTCTGCTCGTACTGCCGTTAACACTTTCTCTGACAAGCAGATGCAATGAGACCTCTTTTCCTATTTGTTCGTGATGTTCACATTTCACATACACATTTACTGTCCTACCTTAAAATAGTTTTTTTTTTGGGGGGGATTAAGGCTTAAAGGGACAGTTCATCCAAAAATGATCATTCTGTCATTTTCTCACCCTGTATGGCTTTCTGTCTTCTGTGAATCACAAAAAAGGCAGATGTTAAGCAGAATTACAGTCTCAGTCACCACCATTCACTTTCATTGTATGGAAAAGATGCAGTGAAAGTGAATGCTGTCAGCTGTTATCATCGATTTTTTTGTGTTTCACAGAATTGCACTACTTTAATGTTAAACACTTCAGAGAGTGAGATAAAAAGTTCATTTCTTACTTCATGGTCGAAATAAACGAATGTTTCGTTGTCTGAGAGACTGCATTGTCAGAGCATTTTGGCGAACTGAATTCAGTCTCTGTCACGGTCACAGCACACGATAAGAGTTGATCCGATAAAAAAACTTAGTCAAGACGGCAAACCTGAAAACGAAATATTGGACTAACATATTTATGTGAAAACGAAACATCCAACCCACAGGGTTTGGTCTGGCAAGGTTGTTTGATTACATTATTATATTGGTAAAATTCGACTTAGTGATTTTGTTTTTGGAATAAGCCCAAGGGAGACTACAAAAATGAGTTTTGTGTCGTGTGGCTTTTTCCAAAGCATATTCATGTATGGTTTTGTGTATTTTTCTATAATTACACACAGAGATTCTGTTTACCGGTGTCTTTTATATCAGGATGTCATTTATTTGTTAGTGATAACATCGTGTTTCACAAGGAAGAAAGGAGAATGAGATAACATGTTATTCCTGCTGTCAATTTTCATGTCTTTCCACAGTTTTAAAACATCTTGTGGTTGGCAGATGTAGTTGTAATGTTTATGCAGTTTAAGGATCATCAAATGCCTAATTGTGATTGTGCGGGGGCTGCATTGTAGCATAATGAACGTGGGCCATTCTTGGGTTTAAACTCCCATTTACATTCAAAAGGAGTTAGGACGCAATTCAAGGCCATTGACCGGAGTGGCCAGTCCCACATCCAGGCCACTGTGAATGTCAGGGGGGTCTGTTTCTCAGCACCCTGCGGAGACCAGGACCACTGGCCCTATACAGAGAGGCTTGTGTGGGGGGGTAAGCTCTCACTCTTGGACTCCATCATTGCATTGTCCCGTCTGTCTCTTTCTCATAAAGTGTTGCAAAGACGCTCCACTGACAAACTGACTTTAATCAGGGCAAAACTGGTTTCATACTTCTCCACTCCTTGTTTTGTGTCAATTTGTCCATTTTGATGTCATTGATTTGATGTTTTCTACTTTAAAGGGCTGATTAGAGATTAACTCTTTCATTTAGGCTGGGTATATTGTGATTAAACAAGCAAGAATAGGAACAAATTGTAGGACACTGGCTAAATAATCAGTTTATGAAGAAGGTTTATATTTTTTGTAATACTACATGTTTGGTTATTTGATGTTTTCGGTAAGGATGGCCAATTCAGATAAATTTTGGCCAATATCAATAAGGTGATAGTTTTTTAAATAATTATTATAAATGGCTGATATTAATATTCTATACTATTTTGTCTACTTAAAAATAAAGCACTAAAACAAAAAATCAATCAATTTTAAATGATACAAGTGAATTTAGGCATCACAACATTGTAATCAACAGTCTATCTATCCATCCATCACCCATCCATCCATCATCTATCTATCTGTCTGTCTGTCTGTCTCTTTGCACACTTTATGCTTAGTGCTCTGCACATTTATTCCTATACTAACTGAAAAGTTTATCAAATATTCCGTACCTAAATCACTAAATTAATGGCCATGCTCCAAGGGAAGTCCTCTTTGGTCTTTTTCATCCTGTTCAGTTTAAAAATCTGGTACGGCTAATAAAATGTAATTTAGCCTCCTTTCAAGTTTCACCACAGTAAACTTTCCATGCCACTTCTTCCAAGTATATGGCAAACAAGCCTCCATGGTCCATTGAGAAAGAGAGGGTGAGCGAGAGAAACATGAGGTTTGAAAATAGAACATGTAAAAATACACGGCAAGGGAAACAGACTTGGTTTTGTTGATTCGAAGAGTAGTGAGTTTGTGAATGTTTTATTGGGCTTTAGGCGTTCACACGGACGGCCTCCGGACAGCCTGGCGGCAGAGAGCGCGAGTCTTTGCTGCTGTCAAATGCTGAGACAATCTCACACTTTAAAAAAAAAAACCCAGCGAGGGCCAGCGTTTGTCAGAACTGCACCTCGTACTCCTGAGATGTGTCTTAAAGTCGAGATTAAAAAATAAATTATTCAGTAATACCCACTCCCACATTCAGCCCCGTATCTTCACAGGCCTCCACTTGTTGTTAATCTACAGTCATGACTGTATAAAAAGCAGGAGAAAAATGGCTGTCATCGAAGTGAAACATTCAAAAGAGAGAAAAGTGGGTGGACTCGAAGTCTTGCACTGTTTATTTGATAGCCCACCTTTGCCTACTTCAGTCTGTGGCATTTGATATTCTGGTGTTGCTCATTCTTTTTGTGACTAAGGGTGCCTACGCGCTAGAGTTTTCGCTGCGTCAGATAACACTCCGAATCCATTGAATTCAACGGGGATGATTTGCGTTGAATTTCAAACTTCTCCTCTTTCAAAACTGCATCCTACTCATGTAACGCTTTCTCTAGTGTGTAAGCGCCCTCAGGTTGAGCGAGTCTATTCCAATGACTCAGACATGCGCCGTAGTGACCAACGCTTCTCTCTCTCTCTTCATATTTCTTTATGTCTCCCCATCCCTTGTTTGGGTTCTGCTGAGTTGTGCTTCATCCTCAATGTGGGAGCGTTCGTGCCTTTTCATCCGGTACAGCACTGCGCTCTGAGTCACTCCCGCTGCCCCTGAATCTGTGTCACTGTGCTAGTTCGTGCCTACGTTTCGCTGCTGGAGTCAAACGGTCTTAAGGCTTCAGTAAGCAGCCAGATGAGGTATTTGCTTAATTAAATGTTAATTTAAAATAGGTCTGTGTGCAGTGACCACCCGTAGATCATTGAACACAGTGAGTGCGGCGGTTGTACTTGCACTGACAGCTTCACCCTTGTGTGGCTTTTGTTATTTGAAAGGATAGTTCTCCTGAAAATGAAGATTGTCATCATTTACTCACCCTCATGTTGTTCCAAACCTGTATGACTTTCTTTTGGAACACAAAAGAAGATATTTTGAAAAATATCTCTGGTGTATTTTTGTCCTATAATGAAAGTCAGTGTGACCCAGTGTTGTTTTGGACCCCATTTAACTCTTTAACATTCCTTCAAATATCTGCATTGGTGTTGTGATTCACACAGGTTCAAACTTCAACCCGAATGTGAATGAATCATTAATAATTTTTACTAGGCATGCACAATATACAGTACCATTCAAAAGTTACTCGCGTCCAAGGATGCATTTATTTGATAAAAAATACAGCACAAACAGTAATAATGTGAAATATTACTACTAAAATAAGTGTTTTCAATTTGAATATATTTTTAATTGTAATTTATTTCTGTGATGACAAAGCTGAATTTTCAGCATTATTACTCCAGTCTTCGTGTGTCACATGATTCTTCTGAAATCATTCTAATATACTAATTTGGTACTCAAGAAACAGTATTATATTATTATAATATTATAATATATATTATTTTAATTATAAATAAGAAATATAATTATATAATATAAATCAGTATTTTTTTCTTCTTTGATGAATAGTTCAAAAGAACAGCATTTATTTGAAACAGAAACAATCCTTGCTGAATAAAAGTATTGATCTCTTTAAATGTATTTATTTATCCATATCGGTTGATATTGGATATTTAATTGATTTAAAAAAAAACATTTAATTTTAATCTTTTTAAAAAAAAAGCACTTTATAAACACTGTTAAATGTAATCCTTAGCAAATCATAATTTTCCAAATTGCTGTATTCCCTAAAGTCACTTGTAGCATCTAAAACGATTGGCTTTAGTTTAGATTAGTTGTTATTTTTAATTTATTTATACAAAATAGTGTAGAATTTAACTATTACCAACAATAACAATTATCAGTATAATATCGGTATAATCCAGATTTGTTATACTGTTGCATTTAAAAAATGTTTACTTTGAGGAACTAGAGGTTTTAAGTTTTTAGGATTTTTGAAAGATACTAGCCGCTCTGTGTGGGTGTATTTCTGCACTATTAGTTGACCCCTATCTTCCGTAAACCTCTGCCTCAGCAACATACCATGTTGTTCCATCTTTCAGGCAGAGTTTTGCTAGCTGAGAATGCGAGGGGGGGGGGCATAGGTGTTGTATTACTAGTTGGGCTCTGACATATGAGCTGGTGCTTTTGAAGTGAGGGCTATTGAAGGGAAGTGTAGCACCAGACCAGTGGTCAGATGACTTCCAGCATGTGGGGGATTAAACAGCAGTTGAGGTGGCAGGTGTGAGCGCTGCGGAGCACAAACCAGGATCTTGGTCGTGCTCCCCTGTGCCCCCTTACTGCGGGGCTGACTCAGGACCCCCATCGCAGAGGTCTAATGCAAAGCGCTCTTTGAATTCGGGCCAAGAAAGAGGAATTAACTCTAAATGTCAGCGTTTTGTTGTTTTCCGCAGGAAGGTGCAGGAAATGCACGGCCTATAAGTGCATGTTGAAAGATGTTTGGCTGGTGGCGTTTAAACCTTGGACGAATTCCAAACTTGCGTTGCAAGAAGGTGACGCTACTCGAAGGGTCTTAATGAAAGTTAGTTAATGAATCCTTTCACAAAGGGCCTGTTAGTGAAGAGTACATGCTATTGTCACTTTTAAGAAGTAATTTTTTCTTATATATTCAAAAGTTTGGAATAAAAAAGATCTATGAAAGAAATGAATGCTTTTATTCAGCAAGGGTGCATTTAAAACCCATGTTCTTCCAAATAGTCACATGAGACCGTATGTGACATGCACCCTTCTCACTTCAGTTGCTTTGCATAGTGTTGCTCACTTTCAAGTGAAATTGGCTTCTTATCTTGTGTGTGACCAAGCTTTAAAACCAGGAAGAGTTTTGTCACCCAACAATGCTTCACCAGATAACAGTGCAAGTGCGGGAAAACCGCTAAAATAGTGTTGTTTTCCGAGAACGATTACTCAAAGTGGTTTCAGTAACCTTTGATAATCTCTTGAAGATATTAATTGGTCCCACAAGGGTGGTCATTTTCTGTAGGTCACTTTAACAGCTGCAATTAAGACGTACTGTAGTGTGGGGCTTTTGGTTTCAAATAAATTGCTGTGTACTTTTCTCATTTGGAAATAAGATCTGATGGATGGACAAGTGAAGCCAGTAGGTTACAGACTAGATCTCAAGAAAGGCAATAGATAAGTCTTGTTTTTCCCTTGTCTATCCAAGAGGTACAGGGATTCCTGTGGAAGGCCTGCAAAAGGTTATCAAATGTTAACAGCAAGAGTTGGATTTCAGACCAGTATGTTTGCAGCGTGGTGTGAAAACCACAGTGAATGAATGACTCTCCTGGGTTACTGTTTGCTCCTAGTGAAAGATAAGCACTGTAGGCACTTGTGTTTTGCAGTTGAATAGTGCTGATATTTGGCATTTTTTAATTATCGGCATCAAGTTTGTCTGTTTGGTCGGTGTATCGTAAGGGGGGCTTTTATTTTGACAGCGGGGGGACTTTTTATCTTTTGAATATCTAATAAACATTTCATTTCACAAACCTTGCAGACTTTGTTGAATCCAGCTCTGAGATCTTCTGAAGTGTGCATTTGTAGACTTCATGAACTAGTAAATTCTGTACATTGCAGTCGGTTTGTCCGAATCGGATGCGGACAGGTGTTCACACAATCTCTAAACCCTTGAAAAAAATCAATATCGGTCGACCACTACAGTTGAATTTTGCGTGCTGGTAAGACAACAATCGCAGGTGACATAAATAAGAGCTGAGCTCATGACCTCTCAGGGAGGATTGGCCAGATAATATGGACTGATTCCTGATGATTATAGCTGAACGCAGAGCTGAGCACAATCCTCTTAGGGAAAATGATTTGAGGACCTTAACACTGCTGCTCACTTGTGAGGTTGTGTGGGAAGGATGTGAAAGCTTTCCTTTGTATTAAGTTTCTTTCTCTTAAAAAAATGGAATAAGCTTTTGTGACCATTTCAAACACACATTTATAATATATCCCAGAGAAGCACTTTACACAATATTAGTTTTGGGCAACGTACATGCGGTACGCGGGTCATAATGACTGTAATTGTCATTTAATCTGGACCCCAGAGGTTATGATTTGAACAGAATGAATGAATGAATGAGAAATTTATATAGCTCTTTCATATGTACTACTGTACTGTACACCCAAAGCGCTTTACAATCATATCAGGGGATCTCTCCTCAACCATCACCAGTGGAATAAGACATATGTCCTCTCCGATGTACCTTGCGGCCAATGAGTGGGTTTCACTTGTGTTTTTGACTACACAGATTCTCAACTCAAGTTGTTATGGTTTGTTTGAGTGGTAGAGACTGACTGATATAAAAAAAAAAATCTCAACTTTAATAATTATCGTTTAACTTGTAATTGTCAATAACTTATTTGTTTTATTTGTGCATTGTTTTTAAATAATGAGAACATTAAATGTTATTTGTAACTAATAATCACCATCTTTTTTCCATTATAGTACTCTGTTTTGTTCATTGATTTGATAAACAAAATTGTGAAATACAGTTTAAAATATATTTTTTAAAGAGAAATGTATTCCTTTGGCAAAGCTGAATTTTCAGCATTATTACTCCAGTCTTCGGTGTCACTCTAGGAATCCTTCTAAAATGCTTATTTGTTGCTCAAGAAACATAACTTATTAGAAAACACTTGTGCTGCGTAATATTTTTGTGGAAACCATAGTAAAAAATATTTAGGATTCTAAATATAAAGGTCTAGAAAGGTAGAATAGAAAGGTCTGCATTCGTTTGAGCTAGATTTTTTTTTAACATTATATAATTGTTTTACTATCACTTTTGTTCATTTAAATGCACCCTTGCTGAAAAAAACCAACAAAAAAAACCCAACACTTTTGGTATATCTGTATAGTTTATATTATAATAGTCTAATATTTCTGTAGTTTTTCCATGTGATCCCCTGTAGTGTGTTTTTTTCTTAAATCAATGAGAATTTTTGTTTATTGATTAATTGATTTAGCTGTAAATGACAGATGAAACCAGAAAAGTATTAATAAGTCAATCATGGTCTGTGTGTATGAAAACAAAAGTCTTAAAAAGAAAAAGGAAATGTATGAGAATGATGGTACTTCATTAATAATAAAATGTATATCAGTAAGCACTTTTATACCCCCAATTTGATGTATATTAAGTGAAAATAGGTAATTATGAAGAGAAATTTAGAACATGAATCGACTGGAGAACAAGAAGTTGATATTTCTGTAGGATAATCTTTGAAAACATGTAGTCCTCCTTTTAGAAGGAAACTGTCCTTTGGTGCAGACCGGTTTCACTGGATCCTTTACCTGTAAAATCTGACTTTTTGAAAGCAACACCAACATGACAAGGGTGGAGAAGGGTTCAGATGCTTCTCTGACTGGCTGTGTTTATGGAACAGCCGGATCTTTGGAAAGGGAATAGGAACTGGGTGAGCTCTTTGGCCTTGCATAATCCTTGATGATTCAATGTGGAGGTCAACTAGTGGGCATGTTTGTGTCAGTTGGCTTCACGCTTCTTGTGTGGCAGTTTTAGGAGACATGAGACTTTTCAGCACGTTACATGTTTTTTTTTAAATCAGTTTCTGAGGCAAACATTTATTTTTTTTTTTTGTGTGTATGTTTTCCAATTCAAATATCCTTTTAGCTGTTAAATAACCTTTGAGCCATTTTGACATGCTGTCAGGTGTTTTGTGTCACTGCATAAAAACTTCTACTTTCGTGTAACTGACAGACACCATGTCTTTGTCTCTTTGTGTCTTTCCAGACCGCCTGAATTTATTAATGGATCCAACCGGAACTGAGGACTAAAGTTTCTCTTTATCAACAAACAAATTAGTCTTTGTGTGAGTCACTCCGGCTCTCCTCCCTCTCCCGGGATTGTTTAGAAAAAAAAGAAAAAAAATGCCGCAATGAAACAAAGGAGACATGCAGCTCCATGACTCCCAAGTGCGGCCCTGGGGCATTTGCGATGATACGGGAAAGCAAATGCTTTTTTTTTTCGTGGAGCAATCATTTCCGTTCTAAATTTAGATGAGCGTAATACACTGTCAGGAGCAAATAAAGATCTTTTTTAAACAACACGCTTGCTATTTTTGGCACACCAAACCTCAAATGGGATGTAGATTCATGAAGCGTGTCATTTTCACAGGAAATTCATGTCAGGAAAAGCGGTTTCCACTCCTGTCAGAATAATGCACAGTAGGCAATCTGAGATTGTTGAAATTTTGACCTTTCTGCATTACTCAAAAGTTCACCATCTTCTGCGTCTCTCAGTGGGCTATTTAGATTGTGGTTGTAAAGAGAGATTGAAAAGGTTGTTTCTGTGTGGGACCATGCGTTCTGGCAGCCATGGCTGTGTTTTTGTTTTGTTTAGTTTTTTACGTGGCAGGGAGAATATTTCCATTTGTCTCATAGAGGCTCTGTGATATTTTCTGTCTCTATCAGAGAAGGTGACCTAAGCCTCTCTAAGAACATAAAAGGTTTAGCTAAAGGAGCTCATATGTCAAGAGTATTCTTCTGCTGATCTATTTCCCCTTCTAGGACACCATACATTTGTTTTGTTATTGTTGGATGTGAATTACTCCTAACTGTAGATTGTAGTAGCTTATGTAAATCTTCTTGACCTTTCATATTGTATCTTTTGTTAGGTTCATGCTACTGTTTAACGTTTTGGCATTTGCTTAATATAAATCTTTAGCTCTTCAAAGTATTACGCATGAAAATGTGGATATTGGTCGGTATATAAGGAAAATTCACCTATTTTAGAAGTTCATGTTGTTGAAGTTACTGTGATTAATTCATGCGTTTCATTTTTGCATTTTCTTTTGACGTCATAATTTTTTATCAAAATCTTCTTGTGAAAACATCAGACTTCTCTCTGGTGACATTTCTTTGGCTTTTCCAATAATTTAGTCCTTTTATACCCCGCCCCTTCACAATCGACTGCAAGCTCACATTCATTTTTGAGTGGAACGCCAACATTTCAAAATCCATTTCAGAACTGATTGGTAGAACCAAGTTCCTACCCAATTTTTTTTATTCCTTTTCACTCAGATGTGTGTCATAATATTGGAAAATAATCTGTCGCTGCTTCCGTTTCATCGCTACTTTCAAAGCAACACTAAGTAACATTTTTTACCTTAAAATAATGTTTCCAAAATCGTATCAGTGGTTTATCATGTCGTAACAGGGTGAAAGGCACTTCTGGATTCGCTTTGCAGCCCTATATCTGCTATAACCACACTATGCAAGTTTGCCAAACGGGTCGCGTTTCTGTAGTTCGAATGAGACATAAGAAAACTACAAATTTGACTTGCTTTATGTCAAGCTTTACAATAGTCATTATTTAGTTTTTCTTCGTTTCTGATGTCGCAATACATCATGGTTTCATGAAATCATGCAACATACTCTACCTTGTCTGTGGACATCATTCATTCAAAGCCGGTGCTAGATAAACAGCGAGCGTGTGTGCGACAGTAGACTGCGGGCGGCAAAATTATTTACGACAGCGGTAATGGACAATTCCGCTTCCAACCTGTAGGGCGACCGAAGAGGAAAAGTTCCTTAGTGTTGCTTTAAATCCAATATATCTGTAGTTTTTCCTTATTTTCCCCTGTAGTATGTTTTTTTTCTTAAAACAATGGGAATTTTTGTTTATACTATTGATTCCTTGATTTAGCTGTAAATTACCATAAAAGTATTAACTAATCAATCATGGCCTGTGTGTGTGAAAACCAAAGTCTGAAAAATAGGGAAATGCATGAGAATGAAGGTAGCCTACTTCATTAAAAAAATCGAATAAAGATTGAATGCTAGGATGCTAAAGATTATTTTATTTTTTTAATAGTTATATTGTTATTGGTTGATGATATCCAATAGCCTGTGCGGTCTACAGATGTTTAGGCTATTTTCGTTTTTCAGTGACTTTAAAGAGAGACAAATAACTTGCAGCAACATTGATATAAAGTGGCAACAAAGTGCTCCAGAACAGGGCTAAAACAGGGCTCCAGACTGCGACCAATCGGTCGCATTTTACGACCATTTTTCCTGCCGCAGCGACCAAATATTTATTTAGGTCGCGCTGGCGCAACCACAACGTTGCCGAGCAGCGAATCCAAACAAAATGAAGGCGAAACGAAAATGCACTACTCATTTATGCTTCACGGACCGTTTATTAGTCCGGACCAATAATAGACAGCGCAGCGCAGCGCCCCGAACTTGCAAGTTGCGCGCCGATCTCGATCACGCGACACTGTTACTATGAAATCCAGACTGTGGAGATCCAGTGAAGAAATCCATTGAATTCGCCACAGAATTAATAATATCATAGCTGCGAGATCCAGTGAGAAACATTCTGATTCGGCGCAGAGTTCTCTGTTATAAACCATAGATATCAGATCAAACAGCACTGACGTAGAGACCAGGAGAAACACTTAGAGAAGGCTTTCAGTCCACAAATCAGCAACATTCACCATGGATTTAATGTAGTAACTGTAATCATAATGAGACAGAAATAGTCAAACGCTTACAAGTAGCTTACTACACATCTTTTTCCTGCACTTCAAAACTATCATATATAAATGTTATTTTTAATGTGATGACCAACAAATCTTTTGTTTATCCTTCAAAGATTGTCCCAAAAAAAAAAAAAAATTAAGATCTAACTCTTAATTACAGAAAACTCTTATTTAAACACTTATTTAAAAATAATAAAATAAATAAATTACCATTGTAAACAGTAGGTTGCTTATTGGCTATTTTCACTCCCTAATATAATTTTTTTCCCTCGTTTTGCTTTTTAATGAAAATTAAGACATTATGAATGATAATAATTAAAGTTAATTTCATCTACACCCTAAATTAAGCTAAGTGCTTTATTGTCAGCCCCAGTGCTACCAGATATTTTTTTGTAGAACTCAGTGGCTCCGGTGCTGCTGCCCTCAAAAGTTAGTCTGGAGCCCTGTGAACTTAAAATAAAACTGCACATTGTAATATCTGTACGTTAAGTCTATTTATTATTAAAGGGATACTTCAGGATTTAGCATTAAGCTTTGTATTAGTAGAAAACCTGTAGTATTTTCGAATTACCGTGCTTTCTACCCTCATATCCCCCTGAGATGAGAGATTTATGTATTTTTTGTCTGGAAAAGGATTTTTTGGCCAGAGGCTAAAGACTACAGCCAGTAGGAGGAGCTGTCCCGCATGTTTTCAGCCCGCCCATAGGAGGTGGGATGTCACTCACAGAATGTACACATAGTATCAGCCGTCTTTCTTTGGAAGCTAAGCTAGCAGGCTCTTGTTCTGTGGAGAAAGCTGAGTAGTAGGAGAAAGCTGAGTAGTACGGTTTACCATCCTCTTTTTCCCGGACATGTCCGGCCGTCGAGATCGTCCAAAATGTCCGGGATTCGGCTTTTGGTTTCTGCAGTCGCCATTCATTGTTTACATGCACACCTTTTGTTTCAATCTAACTGAATTCATTCCAATTGGTGAATCTGAATGTAGTGTTTACATGAACGCTAAACAAGTGATTGGTTGATGTGCGTTTTAACATTGCTAAGAAAATTCCCGCTCCTCCGTGAGAGATATGAGACCGGTGCGTCTCAGTAATCACGCCACCGGCCTCGCGCCGTTCTCCTGCGCCCCTCAGCCTCGTCCTGCTCGCCACAGTAAACATAATGAATGACGACTGTAGAACGCAAAAGCCGAATCCCTGACATTTTGGGTGATCTCGAAATACCGGGCAAACTCATCACGGAGTCTCACTAGTAGCCTAGCCTTGTTGTTTTCAACTGCGCTCTCTTTCCGGTAGGCGTGGCTTTGGAGTGGCCTCCTAGGGCAGCGAAGCAAGTGCATTCTGGGAGTTGTTGTCTTTCATCCACATAAGCCAAAAATACATTTTCTGGCTTTTCTCAGTCTAGAAAGCTCCAAATTCAAAAACAATTTCACATTTCTTCTACATAAATGACCTATTTTAAATACACATTCATCTTTCCAGAGGTGAAGTATCCCTTTAAATAATTTTTCAGTATTACAGTTATTTTGGGGGAAATTTGAATAATTGCATTGCAAGCTGATTTAAGGTGTGCCCCTAAATTTTCTGCTTGCGCTCCTAAAATTTTCAGTCAGGGGCTACAGTGCTCCTAGTAAAAAAAAGTTAGTCTGGAGCCCTGCTACGGTGTCCAAGGGTTATATAGGATAACTTGGCAGATCCCTTCTAAGCCGCTGTAAATTAAGAGCATGCTCTGAGATTATTTTTCCACTGTCCCTTGCTTATCACAAGTGACACTGGATACTTCAGTTCTGACTAAATTCAAGTCATGCTTTTGTAGATGTTTGTCCACCAGAGAGGTGTGCTTTTGTTGGAAAGTTAATATCCTTTATTTATTCCATCACAATATCCTCAAAATAAATCTCCTCAATATTTATGTTTATTATTTCTTTATTCATTTTTATTAATAAAGAAATGCATACATTATCAATGTAATAAATGTTAATAAAGAAGCTTTACAACGTTCAGTTTTGATAATAATAGTCTAACTACTGTTTTTTTTGTTCTCCATTCCAGTCTGTGGTCCTCACATTGATATCCGCAATGACATCAGTGAGTTCAAGAAGCTGGATAACTGCACGGTGGTGGAAGGCTACCTGCAGATCCTTCTCATTGGAGACAAGAATAACAACCTCAACCAGGAACACTTTCGCTCCCTGTCCTTCCCCAAGCTGACCATGGTCACCGACTACCTTCTCTTGTTCCGTGTCTCTGGCCTGGACAGCCTCAGCATGCTGTTCCCCAACCTCAACGTCATCCGAGGACGCAACCTGTTCTATAACTACGCCCTGGTCATCTTCGAAATGACCAGCCTGAAAGATATCGGCCTCCACAACCTGAGGAACATCACCAGAGGGGCCATCAGAATCGAAAAGAACCCAGAGCTGTGTTACTTGGACTCGGTGGACTGGTCGCTCATTATGGATGCAGAGTTTAACAACTACATCAATGGGAACAAGCAGTCCAAAGAATGCGGTGATGTTTGTCCAGGTATCATGGAGGACAGACCGCAGTGCATTAAGACCAGCTTCAATGACAACTACAACTACCGCTGCTGGACCTCCAACCACTGCCAGAAGGGTAAGAACTTGCCAACCAGACCTGATCTTGCGAATGTTTGATTTATTTCAAGTTTTATTTCTGATGGATTCACATCTCCTGGCATTTCATATATCGTTCCTTCACATGGGATTTGAATGAATAGTGAAATGAATTGTGAAACTGAATGAGGCTTGGTTTGCATAAGATAAAGCTGAGTTTAGCTAAATCGATAGAGGGATGCTGTTTACTTTGCTTGGGAACTGGAGGTCTGCCTCTTTGGCAGGATCTTGTCAGGTAAATATTTGGTTAGTGTAATCTATGTTGTGTTGAGAGAGTTATGACTAGACTGTCTACCAATTCATCAACGGCTTTGACAGTAGCTGAAGACAGAGAGCCCTAAAACAAAACAAGGTTTTCTGTGACCTGAGGTGATGTTCTGTAAGGAGCTCTACACAACAAATTGTGCTGGATAATAATTACCTTTATTCATTGGATAATTGTCCAGATGCATTTTGTACTTATTAATTACTAATGATACATTGATATAATTAGCCAATATTTGTATTTTTTTTTTTTTTTTTTTTTAGCAAAGAACTTTGAGTGAAAAATTATTCACTCAATCCACTTGTTTTTGAAGTATCAAGTGAAAATTCTTTGAGAATTGCACATCCTTTCAGTTTATTTTAGATCTATTGTGTGGTTGGTTTGAAGCTCTTCTATGGCTTATTGTGCACTATTGATAAACCGATATATCAGTCAGGGTAATTATTTGGCCATTTTTAAGATTTGAGTTTTTTTTTAATTTAGTTTTTTTTGTCGTTGAAATTTTACTGACACATTGTCAAAAGTGTTTCTGGTTTCAGCATTTGTTTTGTGAATTTTGAGTAAATATTGGGTAAAATATATATATTTATTTCAGAAAATTTGTTTACATCAGACCTTGACTATTGGAAAATGCATATTGGTCAGCCACTATACCAATAACAGTGCTCCTAGACACATTGTTAAAGAATAATGTACTTTTGAAATTATTTATGAGGAAAGAGTGAAATTTGTGTGCATATTATTTGCTATTGACATCAAAAACTATAAAAATTCACATCAGTTGACCTCTAATTTCTAAATGTTTTCGTTTTATATTTATTAAATCGACATCCTTTGATTAATTTCATGTTTTTTTGTAGATGAAATATCTTGTGTGTAGATTCAAAACTGATCTGTTTACTTCAAGGAATTAATGGGCTTGAATTAGGATGATGATTTAGCTAGATACCTCAATATTACTTTGATGCCCCAAACGCAGATTTATTTTTTTGGTTTTTGGTGTGAATAGGATTGATAGAATGTTGTGAGAAAATCACCTGGCTGAAGCCAAAATATCCTCATCTACGATTTCTTATCTTTGTAGTCATGAGGTCAGTAGATATGAATGCCAGTGTGTCCCTTACATCTGACTGGGAATGCCTGGGAAAGTGAACTACCCCTTATGAATGTTTGCTCCCTCTTCCTCTCCCAAGCACACAAGAATGGTGGGAAAAGCATAATGGATGAGAACACTACAGCTCCCTCCACCCCTGGCCTTCAAGAGACCTGCAGACCGTGCAAGTCCCAGGCTCAGAGAGGCCGTCACAGAGCTGCCCTCCCTCCTCTTTCCCTCCGTTTGAAAACAAACAGAGGAAATCAACACTCCTCACAAACGCGCTCCGTTACAGCCTGAATGTTTATTGTTGCTCTTGGGATTCTTTGAATCCGACAATCCTGAGGACGACACGTTTGAGGAAGGTATGGAGGTGACGTGCTTTGACCCTACCAGGAGATTTGATCCACATCAGTGGGCGACTCTGTTTGTGAGTGTCCTTTTTTTCAGCGACTCCCCTCTGCACTGCTGATACAGTCTCTTCCCGGCATTCCCGCCCACATCGTGTCAGCACTTGCTCCCCTGCACACCTGTTCAGTATGGTAATCTTGTGTCTGAAAGCAGTGTTTTCGCCTTTGCAGAGGTGGGGAGGCGTGAGTCACCTGTATCCAAGGCTCAAACACTCAAACAAAGACAACGACTGGTAGTCACAGCAGATAGGACCTACTAATGGTCCGACTGATTGATCTGTGTTCTCCAAAGAACTTACTGGAACAAGCAGTGGGCTGCCACCTGTCCGATTGTGTACGCTTCCCGTCAGTGTTTCCACATGGAGCTTCAAAGGAATCAACAATTTGTCTATGAAAATCACACCCCAGCATTTTCCTACGCTTTATGAGCTGTCGGTAGCTTGCGGTGTTCTTGAGGCACAAATGTTGGTGAGAATGATTAAACTTAAAGAAAGGTCACGGCAAGGATATACGGGGGAACTGAGGGGCTTCTTAACTAGGGTTGGGTATTGACGCAAATTTCCTATTTTAATTCGATAATGTTAATTATAAATGTTTCTTCACAAAAACAGTACATACTTTAGGGCATATAATAAGTAGGTGAATTGAGACACAGCAACAGAGAACTTTAAATGACAGATTTAATTTTTTTTAAATCAAATAGCTTAGTGATTCCCTAAAATGAATCGGTCTTTAGTATTGGCACAAACTCTCTGTGTCACTCGGCGCAGCCGTCTGGCTTTCCACCCCTTGGCATAATTGCCTTGTTTTTCTTGTGCACAGATGTTTCTTCAAGGGCACACAGTGGTTTTGTAGTCAATTTGGATCAGTCCTCTCTCTCTAATTACTGCACCAAGAGTTGCTGTCAGCGACCAATCGTCAATCAGCTCCTGCGTATGTGCGAGACTCTGCCTGTTTGTTATGAGATGAGGGTGTCCACAACAGCACTATTGTTTGCTTTTTTTCTGAAATGTAATACCATTAAAGCATTCCTTGCCTGTTCTTGCATGCACTTGTTACCGTCACCTCTGTGTATGCATCCTTGTGCCTGGAGTTCATGTCCTTTCCATTTGTAATGCCTTGTAATGTTTGTTTACCTGCTTAGGCCTATGCTCTAATAATCTATCTCTGGTGATAAAGAAATGTATTTTGATTTCATTCAGGAATACATTGATCCAAAAGGGTTGTGAATGGCTGTTGAGTTAATCTCTGATGTCATGAACGATTCAATCTGCCCCTTGAGTAACAGTACACAAAGCAATTCCATTGGCTGGAAGAACTTTTAATGGGTACTCGTAGTCTTAGAAATTCTACAAAATTGATTTTGCATGTATGGCATGTCAATTATTTTGACCATTAATGTATTATTATGTTGCAGAGTTAATGTGGTCAGTAATGTAATCAAAGCATATGTTTAATCACCGCTACCTGATGAACAAAATTATTTAGCGTATTTTTTTAAACAGTGTATTTAGTGTATATCTTATAAACATGCTACCGGTACATTAGTCCATACCCCCACATTCAGTTATACATTTTTATACGTATTGTACGGTTTGTTTAATCCTCTCTATTGTACATTTCTGTTTGACATAGTACCGGCGATACCGTGTGTTCCGTGTGCATCTGTGTAAGTGCTCTGTAAAGTGCGTCAAAGGTTTCTATTTATAACATGTTTTTGAAGCGCTGATCATTGTAGCCAATCACAGACATATCTGTTGGTCTGAAATTCTGGGACCACCATGAAAATATGGCGCTTTTTTTTTTATTTAAACCTGAAGTTTTAGAATTGAGAAATGTTAAAGAAATTATAAAGTAATATCTGAATTTGGATGCAAAGAAGAAGCATTTAACACAAGTGGTCTCAGACTGATGTCACTATTAGAGCAGGTCTGTAATATGTTTTACAAGTATAACATTTAAATAAATAAAAATAATAACCAATTAATTATTTAATCTTGTTTATCCATGATCTCCTTTTTAAATGTTTATGTACTTGTGTATGTACTTTTTTACACAATTTTTTCCCCTGTTCTTGTCATTAAAATAGCCTTAGATGTTGATGTGGCATAAAACCACAAAAAAATTATAAAAAAATGAACAATCTTCAACTGAGTATGGCAGCTGAGAATGTTGTTGTAGTCTAAACGGAGCCCCTGGTGGTGGCTGTAGGTATGATTTGTGTATGTTTGTAATCTGTGTGTGTCTGTGTGTGTTTGAATGTGTCTCTGCTCTTTGTCTCCGGAGACATTTTGCAATGCCAGTTCGGTTTGATGGTGGGAATAGGAAGGGGTCTGTTGGGAGGAGGCATGCAACGGACGTCCTCAGGTCTGTGAGAGGCGAAGTGTTGATGAGAAATGTCAAGTTTACAAGCACAAAAACAAGACTCTTCAGTGAGGGGGAGCGAACCGTCAGCCCTCCTTAATCTCCTCCCTCCTGTCCGCCAACCTCTCCTCCCTTCCCACTTATTTTGTCTGTCGTTTTTTTTTTCTTTACGGCCCCCTCTCAACATTATTACTGCCATTTCCTCCCCTCTCTCTTCCAGGGCTCTTATCGCGGGCTGTTAACAGCTCTAGCCGTTAGATAACTCTCCTCACTGTTTACACTCCTGGCCCCACCACCCGTCTGCCTGTTACTCTAGTGACCCATCCAGTTGTTTGCTCGCTTGTGGCCTCGCTGACATTGTGTGTTTGTACACTTTGTGTGTGTGTGTGTGTGTGTGCATTCAGGGTTTGTGACCTCACCTACTCTGAGGTCTGGGCCCCTATGATCCAGACAAGCACGTCTTCCCCCTGAAAAACATGCTTGCGTACCCCAGACCAGAGAGGGGAGGGGGAGAGGATTGTTGGATAACGGGGTCTGAGCATGGGTTTGAGCCCCCTGGGCTTCATTGGCTGCAAAACAACCCCAAACAACAGTGCAAACTCTTGTTGTTGTCCCGAAGGCTTGCTGATTTGTCTGATCAAACCATTTTGCATCCTCTATGGCTTGCATACCTGGGATTTTTCACATTCCTCAGCTGTGCCACATAATGCGCAGATTGCAGATTTCCTGTGTAAAGCACAGATCAGCTCAGATAGTGTCGCCTAATGAAGGCTAAACTGACCCTCTCTCGCAGAACAGTGCTCAATGTTCAGTCATGAGTTCAGTAACCTGGTAACTACTGGTTCAGTGTTTTAGTCCAGTCCAATCTCTGTCTGTCTTGTCTGTTGGTCAGTCAGTCTATTGGTCTGTCTGTCTATCTATATATTAGTCGCTCTATCTATCGTCTATCTGTTTTTCATACTCTTAGAATCCATATATCGATCGTCTGTCTGTCTTTCAGTCTCTTATTTTTACCTTTCGTTTGTCTTTGTTTCGTCTGTTTGCGATCGATAAACACGTTTGCCTGTCTGTTTATCAATCTCTTGATATCTGTCCGTCTGTCTGTCTTTGAATCTTTCAGAATCTGTCCGTCTGTCTGTCTTTGAATCTCTCAGAATCTGTCCGTCTGTCTGTCTTTGAATCTCTCAGAATCTGTCCGTCTGTCTGTCTTTGAATCTTTCAGAATCTGTCCGTCTGTCTGTCTTTGAATCTCTCAGAATCTGTCCGTCTGTCTGTCTTTGAATCTCTCAGAATCTGTCCGTCTCTCTGTCTTTTAGTCTCTTAGTGTGAATGGAAAATGTATAATCTTACATTTATCTCGAATGTTTCTTCTTTTTTTTAAATCCTCCATTTGTAACTCCATTTGCAAAAAGTAAATTTTAGACCCTGTTTGTGTCTATCTGTCTGTTGATATAGAAACTTTTAGTATGAGGCTGGTTTACCAAGCGGAGTATAGTTTGGCTCTGAGATGAAGACTTCCAAAGTTTCGCAGATGTCTCTGGTTGTTTGAAAATTTTGAAATCCTCTTTAAAGTGGTTTCCATGCTCTCTTGCCTGCTGTAATGATAGAAACAGATACATAATGCTTTGGGAAGACCAGGATGTGTTTGTGTTATTTCAATGAACTTTTGCAAATGCATTTCAGGAGTATAAAGGAAAAGCACGACACAACCTGGGGGGGCCGAGGAGGGGTGTCCGTTTTTTGTAAGGAGGATGTCGTGTCCTGTGTCATATCCCTGTAGGTTGTGTGTAATCACTGGCCTTGCCCAGACATGTGTGGGAGGTTTTACTTGTCTAAGGTTTTTCTAAAGCTCTTTGTGAAGAAATCTACAAAAACGAATCTCCTTCCATTTCCGTCTCCTGAGAAGGCAAACTTGGTTCTATGTATTAGAGTAAACATAATTAATTGGTTTACTGTCCTTCTGGCCACAAACGTGCTGTTTTTTTTCTTTCTTCTTCTAGCCATTAAAAAGTCCCCTTCAGTAATCTGATCAGATCTTTTTGCAAATTCTGCTGTGATCCACACTGAAGACAACAAAATCAATTTGGTCACATGTGCTTTTCCTGCTCAGTTTTACTGGACTCTGCTGGACGTTGTTGACCTGCACGATTGTGAAAAAAAACCCCATAATTGTTAATTATTTGCCTTAATATTGTGTGGTATAACATGTTTGATATCCTCTTTCACACTAACACTTTTGGTGCGCACCCAGGTTCGAATGACGTCAGAGTTCGGTTCGTTTGGATGATGTGAACGCTGTCTTCTGAACTCGGATGCGCACCCGCGAACCGTACTCTAGTCCGCTTAAAAAGGGTGGTCTGGGGTACGGTTCATGTGAACTCCAGTACGGTTCGCTGCTGATATATGAACGCAATCGTACCAAATCGCAGAAGTGAACCGCTATTGATGTATAATGTGATGCGTGCATATGTGTGTGTATACGCTTACCCTGATGAAAAGCGGGATTGACGCACTGCAAGCAGAGAGATGATTTCTGCTTGCCTCCGCAAAAATTGTCTTCGGCGGACAGCCTGCTGTCTTTGGAACGATTTTAGTACTTTTGCACCAGACAGACGCAAGTGTGTTTCTGTATCCTTAAAAAAAAGAAGAACAAATGTGAAGCGAGCAATTCTATCCATTTTGACTCCTTTTCATTCATAGCGGTTACCAAGCAACACGACTACGCGCCAGCTGCAGCCTGATGATGCAAGCGTACCGCGGTTCGGATACAAATATAATGTGTGAACAGTCCATGGGGAGAATGGGGAGGGGGGAGCAATCGAACTCGGGTTTGGAACAGGCAATCGAACCAAGTGTGAAAGTGCCCTAAATCATAGACCAAAGTCTGTGCCCATCATAATGCTACATGATTTTCTGTGAAATCTATCAACTCCAACTGCCAAAAAATCTGCAGTCTGGCTCTTACTTTCGACAGCTAGCATTGACTCGTCAGTACTGAACATCGGGATATGTTATGTAGTATATTCTAACCTGATTAACTACTTTAAATGCTTCTGATCTGGTCTGTGAATGGTTATAAAGCTATAGAAATATGTGATACAATGGGAATAGACTTAAATGGAATTATGTAATGATTAATGCAAATCATTGTATGTTATCCAAAGTGACTTAAATTGCATTCAAGATTCAACATTTTACCTGGAAATCGAACCCTTGTCTTTGCTTTTGTTAATGGCATGCTCTATTATGTTACATGAATACAAACCGTAGTCTCATTTATTAATTTGAGTTATGGTGCAGCTTCAAAAAGAGATTTTCAGTAAAAGTGAAAAGAAGTGGGTGTGTGAATGTAACAACTAAGGCGTTTGTTTCTATGGCAGCTGCCATGTGATTAAAGCAGCAGTGGAGTAGTTTAACAACCGTCTATACATTCATGAGTTTCCACATATTTATTGGCTTACATACATAGTCGTGCTTCTGAATTTATAGACTGTTAAACATGTAGCAAAAATATTTGAATAGCTCCAGGGTTTGTGATTTTTATACAGTACAGAGAAGAGAATCGTGGGATTTCTTTTTAGTAAATTGCGGTCGCGTTCAAAGACTTTTGTCGACTGCAGAATCTATACAGACACGCACCCACACACTTCATACAGCCATATCTCCACCCTACCCGTTTCCCTGTGTGTTTGTGTGTCTTGTCTGGTGGCTTTGTATGAGGCAGTGAATGTAGGCATACGTTCTGTGTGTTTGTGTGTGGATCTGGCTGCTGCCTCCTGGCTAGCGTCGACACAGAAGTCGTGATTCATCTACGGCACTCGACACTCATTCATAAAAATCAGCACGAATACTACGCTTTCCTTTCAGAGCGCTCCAGGGGCCTGGCATGTCCACAACATGTCAGAGTCTTCTCAGTCCAGGTTACGTGGCAGGAATGACGAATGCTCTCCTTCCGCCGCTGTGGGTGTCCTTACTGCTAGTTGGCAGAGCTGGCATAGTATGGCACCATCGGTCTGAGTACACACACTACTTTGTGGCAGCTGAATGGAGATGTGGCTTAGGTCATTAATGTGGGTGTTTTCAAACTTTTTGATGCCAAGTGCTCCCAGATATGACATTTCCCTATCTAAAAAACAAAGACAACTATATATCTTAATCTAATTTCTGCTGAAAATGATTGAATTTACAAACTGTGTAAATTAAATATAATTAATAAAATTTATTTTTGTTAAATTTACAAGAGATTTTCTTTCTCTTTTGTTGTTTGATTAACATTCGTGACCAACAGCTGCAGGTACATGAGGCTGCTGTCACTTTAAGATGCATGCGCCGATCCAATATAATGATACACATCTGTTTTCTTTCTCAATTGTTTACAACACATAACTGACTGATTGCAACACTGCTATCGTCTTTACCTTCATTACAATCTGCATCCATCAAAACTTAATAACCGACTGTTTACGTGGATGTTTGCTGAGAGTGATGTGACTATCGCGGATGCGTCCCTAAAATAATTTACATTTACATTTGTATTTTTCAAATTTCTTAATTTTCGATGATTAATCGGACTAAATTTGGCTGTTGTACCCCCATGACCACCCATATGGACTCTTCTTGTGTGATGGCACCTGCTGTCTCTATACCGCAAGTGTCCTGTCAGTTGCTTCAGTGATGGATTGCATCTTTAATGGTTGTGGTGTGACCTTATGTTGTCAGAAAGAGGAGTTATAGAGTTTTGATTCCTGATTTGAAGGACTTGGAGGTGGTTCTCGGGACTTGAACAGATCGAGAGGACAGAGCAGCTGACAGGAAGGGGTTCATGACCAGGGGTGAAGTTACTCACGTATTCTTTCTTAAGTTTGGTGCCACCTGTCTTTTGCATTAGTTCCAGTGTCTCTGAGTGCCTCCAGCACAGCCACTGTTACGTTAAACCCATTTACTTTTTTACTTTACCCGACTATCGTGAGACTCCTCTTGTTTCTCACTAGGTGTCTGTAATAATTGAGATTTCTGTCAGAAATCTAAATGAAAAATGTGGAATTGAGTGGTATCAACAAGTGCTAAAATGCATAGTATTAGATATACAGATTCATGATTTATTAGTGTACAGTCTAGTCAACAGATACTACCATTCAAAAAATGTGGGGTTATTATTTTTTGAAAGAAATTAATACTGTTATGCAAGGATGCTTTCAATTGATCAAAAGTGACAGTACTTTTATATTGTTACAAATGTTTTCGATTTCAAATATTTGTTTTTCTTTTGAACTTTCTTTTCAAGATTCCTGAAAAAAAAAATATATTAACGAGCAAAATTAAAAATATTTCTTCAGCACCAAATCAGCATATTAGAATGATTTCTGAAGGATCATGTGACACTGAAAGACTGCACTATAAAATTCAGCTTTGGCATCACAAGAATAAATTACATTCTAAATACATTAAAATAGAAAAACTTATTTTAATTTGAAATATTATACTACAACATTACTGTTTACTGTATTTTCGATCACATAATTGCAGCATTGGTGAGCTAAGAGACTTCTTTCAAAAACCTTTTTTTTTTTTTACTTATATTAACAAACACTGTTAATCTAATACACATTTAACATTTTCTGCACTGTTTAAAATCTGATACATTTTCATGAGAAAAGTAGCAATGTCTGATTTGTGAATGAATAATCATCTATTCAATGAATTGGATGATTCCGTTCACAAACATTTAACTCAAAGCAAAATGATAACTACTGTTGTTATTTTATTCAAGGCCGAGCAGCAAACTGACAGATTCTGTAGATTGTTCGAGGAGAAGCTCATATTTCATGTCTCTCATTTAGTGGTACCCGCAAAAAGGATTCAGTTTTACAAGCCCCCATTCTTTCTTTCTGAATGAAGTGGGTAAGAGCTTCTTAAAATGTTTTTTATTGGTTAGAATAACTCAGTGGGACATCCTAAAAGCTAAAAATTCACACGTTTAAATGTTTAGTATGAGTACCCTTGTATGTCGTGCTAAAGTTAAGCCCGCTGTTTTTCTTCTTCCAATGATTGGCTTTTTTCCTTGAGAAAAGCCACGTGCTTGATTTATAATATGTCCATGTGGTGTGCGTGAACGTAAATAATATACTTGAGCTCATTATTGTGTAAGAACGTGCTGGAAGTGTGAGGGAGTTCAGTGTCTCCGCAGGGATGTACGTGCTGTGAAGATGAAAGGCAGCCATAAAATTACAAAGGAAATCATATGGAGTTACTCAACTCATTGAAATACACCTGATAAGCGTAATCCTTCTTTAACCCTTTCTGAGTCACTGATGATAACAGGTTTGCCTCACATATGTTTTTATTAGGGCTGTTGATAGATGAAAGTTTTTTTTTTGTTTTTTTTTTGATAAATCCCACCCTTTTGTGTGATTAATCGCATACTTATTGTGAAATTAAGCATCCATAATTTTTCTTGTTCAACACGTTCATTTTGTCATCATTTGCTATATCCAGCAAAGTAACTATCAGATTTTTTCATGGGAAATTTAGGTGCATTTCCAAAAAAGGACACTTGGAGACTCCAAATGGATACCAAATGATCACATGATATAAGTTCATATAATTCATAAATGTATGCACATCAAAGCACACGTCAAAGAACTTTTCACAATTCACTGTACTGTATGTGTACAGTGCAACAGCAAAGAGCTCGTTTAGAGCTTTTTAGAGCGTTTACCTTTTCTTTAGGACTTTCGTTTTGCTTACTGTACGACTCCTGTACGTCACTGCAATCGTCTTTACCTTCATTACAATCCGCATCCATCAAAACTTTACTAGCGAGACGTTAGTTAGCTTTATCCAGCCGAGAAACGTAGTTTGCGTATCATCTGGCCATACAGTGGAAGGATGTTTTGACGTCCTGTTCAGTCTGTATTTCACACAGCGTGATGCGTGAGGGCTGGTGCTTTTCAGAAACAATCACAGAATATGACAGAGCTCGTGTTTTAAACACACACTGGAATGAATAATTACTGAAAACTGGCCGTGAGTCACTGTTCTCTCTGTCATCTCTGATGTAGTAAGCCTGGTTTTCTTTACATTAGCGCTGTTTTGCACTGATTGTTTGAATGTATTCGCCTACTGGATAATTGGACTGAAAACGTTCCTGGAGTTTAGCGGTTTAAAATGATCTGATCGCAAACAGAGACGTGAAAGCGGCTTATTAAACCGTTAGAATAGAAATGTCCACCTACCAGGGTTACAGGTGCTTGTGCCATTGTAGATACTCAGTTTGATAGGATTTTAAAAAATCCTAAACAAAAAAAGTGACCACAAAATCATTAAAAAGCACAACTGTTTTCAAAATTGATAATAATAAGAAATGTTTTTTGACCACCAAATCAGCACATTATAGAATGATTTCTGAAGGATCATGTGACGCTGAAGACTGGAGTATGATGCTGAAAATTCAGCTTTGCATCACAGGAATAAATTACAATGAATCTATTTAATCTAATTAAATCTATTAAAATAGAAAAATATATAGTTTAAATGGTTTATAAATTGTAATAATCTGATATTGCTTATTTTTTGCTGTATTTTTGATCAGCATTGGTGAGCATAGGAGACCTCTTTCAAAAACATTAAAAAAATCTTACTGACCCCAAACTTTTCAGCAGTAGTGTAGGTTGAATGTTTTGGAGATTTGCTCAAATTCATTACCGTAAGAATGAGCAATAGGTAGTAGTAATGTTTGCCTTAGCACGATTCGCTTCAATAGAGTGAGAAAGAAAGAAAAATATATCAGTATCAATACATTTGGGCTCAATCTATTTCTCTCTGTGTTTCATTCTTTTTATTCTTTTATTCTTTCTTTCACTCTTATGTCATCCTCAGCCTGTCTATTGTTATCAGTGTTCTGTTGAATGGGCACAGGTGGCAGTGGGTGTGTGGCACGGTTCCCTTCTGCCAGATGGGGACTTCCTTGGCCTGCCTCTGCTTCTCGCAGGAATCACCAGTTGGCACGTGACGAGAGTTTAGTTTGCCAAGGGTGAGCGGTGCCATCCATCCTTGATCTGGTGGATGAGGATTCACCTGGTTACTTCCATGTTTTGCACATTTTAGGAAGCTGGCTTATCAGTCTGTGATACATTTCTCTGACTTTTACCTTTAGAGTCATATCTTTTTTCAGAGAAGAGATACTGAAGGCTGCCAGATGTTAGATGCATCATTAGTGGGTGATAATCCATTCTCATGTGTCCTTAAATATCCTGAGCTTTGCTATGAGAGCGTGTCTTCGCATGTGGTGTTGATGGCCAGCCAGTGCTCTGTCTGTCTTTCCCACGGGAGAGAGCGGCGAACGCGGGACAACCCCACCACGCGACATAAAGGTCAGGAGAATCACAGCTGTGCTCCTGTGTCAGCACACAGACACACTCTCTCTGAGCCGTCTGCCCCGCCATTTACTCTGTCAGATAAATTTAGATGTTTCTCAAGTGCACAACAGCATCGCTATATCCACTGCTTGGTCAAGTGAAAGAAAGAGGGCTTTGTGGGAGGATTTCCCCCCTCGTCTGCGGCCTTCATGGTTTTCTATTATTAATATGCTCATCTTTGAATTACGGAGTGATGAATGGTGAAGGGTTGGACCACTTTTCAGACTGCAGTTGGCTGAGATTTGTTTAGTTTGTGATCTGATATGTGACGTACAGTGTTTTATGTGCCTTAGAATGACAGCATGTCATCCGCCTCCTGCCAGTTTTGGGGAAAGATCATATCTAGATTAAATCAGGGGTTTTTTTTCAGTAAAAAAAAGAAAAAAAAAAGCATTGTATTAATGTTACTAAATTATATATTTTATTATTTATTAGAATATTTTTTTGTTTTGTTTTGAGGGTCATGAAAATATATTTTAGCTTCACTTTAGTAAATTTAGTCTTTTTTTTTTTGTTAGTAAATAATTTTTGTCTTTTAATTTTCATTAGCGCTACTGTGTTTTTTTTTAAGGTGATGTCAAGTTAAAATCTTTGTAACTTTAAAAAGTTTGATTGACACCTGCATTTTGTTCCATTTTGCTGTGATGCGTCTAGCTGTTTTTGAATGCATGATGTCCCCTAAGAGCACTTTATCTAAATATCAGAAACTATCATGAAAAAAAAAAAAAGCACCTGCATAACATAAACAGTTACAAAGTACAGCAGCAGATGCCTAAAAGCAAATGAGTCAGTCAAAAATACTTCTGTGCCGTTTCATTCCCAGTCTTAAATGGGTCTCTGATGTGGCTGTTCAGAAGCTCGATCGAGCAGTTTACACATAAATCAGCTCCTGGAAAACAATGTTACTTCGGCTCTATGATGTCGTTCTGACATCAGTCCCACATCCATTTTAGTAACACACTGGATTGTATCGGTATGGGCTTCAGTAAATATTGATCAAGCCATCTATTGCCCAATAAAGTTCATGAAGCAATCTTAAGAACCTTCTGGCCACATATGAGAGAGTAGCGCTGACAGCATACAAGTTGGCAAGTCTATTTAGAAATCTCACGAGATAAGCCATGTAAAAAGACCCAGATAATACAGTTAAAGCATCCCATGTACAACTACCCATACAATCCCCTCTTGACTATGTTTTCTGTCAACCATTAGCGGCTCGTGGGGGCTGGAGTTAAATTAGGCTGCCTTTCATCTATGTTGGCACTTCAGTTTGAAAGTCGACTATTCAGGCAGAAAAACACACTGCAGACCTTTGAAATCCCCCCCAACCTTTGTCTATCATCAGTTACTAAGATGTAGTTTGGTGTATATTGAGCGTGTGTATGTGAGCACTCGTGTATCCTCCTCTCAGAGAATAACAATCGAACAAAGCTCACGATGGAGATCGGCTCTCTTGTTCTTTCATATTTTACCTGATTACTTTTAATGTTTCTTTATTACTTCAAATTTTCAACATCAAAAATCCAAATCAAACCCAACTACTGTTGGATTCATTTGTGTGCATTTGTTCAATTAAAAAATAGTTTGTTTTTGTAATATCTCATCAAAATGTAATACATTTGCTTCTGAAACCTTTATGGCTGATGTCACCAAGCCATCTTCGTTTTTGTTTTTCAACCATATAGAGACCCGTTTTAACCTCTCATTCAGTAAAGCCTGAATAAAAAATAAGTCCCATTATTTTTGTCATTTTAATATCCTGGTTACTTGAAAATAATGTTCAAAGGTGTGGTAAAAAATACAGTAAAAATGGTAATATTGTAAAATATTTCTATTTTTAAATGTAATTTATTCCTGCGATGGCAAGTCTTTATTTTCAGCAGCCATTACTCCAGTCTTCAGTGTCACATGATCCTTCTAATATGCTGATTGATTTAGCGCTGAAGACACATTTATTATTAATATCAATGTTGAAAACAGTTGTGCTGCTTAATATTTTTGTAGTTTGCGAGACAGTTTTTTCAGGATTCTTTTTTAAGGATGAATAGAAAGTAAAAACAACAGCATTTATTAAAAATCTAAATTCTGTAAAAGTCTGAATGTTTTTTTATATTGTTTTGAATACCACTTTATGTATTTACTGTGTTCCTACTGACTGAGCTTTTTCTCATGTGACATGATTTGCATGCAAACCAAGCCAAACATGTAAGTACATGTAAACAAGCTTGATTGGACATTCCTTTCCCCTTCATTTGCTTGAGGTTTCACAAGCACCTTTAGATGGATTTGCTTTTTTGTCCCCCCCGTATTTCTAATGTAAACACTCTGACACTGTTTGCAAAGGGAACACATCTTGTGCTGCTAATATAACTAACCAGGGGTCCCTTCTTGCTTGCTGTCCGCCTGCTGCCAATAATGTCCCAGGTTGACCACATTTCTATTTTTATTTGTTTTGAAACCGTAGAGAAAGGGCACCCTGCATAACGCTCCCAGTTCAGCACACCGTTAGCATTTCAGCGTGCCTTCTTCATGAGCTACAAGGATGCCAGAGTTCCTTAAAAAGCATGTGTGGTCTAGAGTAATCTGTTTATGTCTTTTTTCCTCCTTTCTAAACTCTCACATAGAGAGAGCGCTTCACCTTTTAGCAGACGCTTCCCCTAAATGGCAGAGCTGCTGCCAGAGCAAGAGTGGCAGCCATTACGGCAGCCTATGCTGAATGGGAGTGTTTATACAAAAATTCCCGTAAAAAAATCCCAAGCCTTGCCCCAAATGTGGGTCCCCGAGCTGTGACCGTGTGGACTGTGAGAGTTTGTACAGGACACAGACTCTGCTTTGTTTGAGAGAGCTGCTGCATTGTGATTTATTTATTGTTTTGCTCTGTATATGCAAACCAGTCATATTGTTTCCTGTGGTACAAATTTACCCTCCTTTCTCACTTCTCCTTTCACACTAAAATTAGTGTATTTTTGTTTTTTTGTTTTACATCTCTATGATTAGGAGAAGTTGATTGGCTGTTTTGCGGCTCTGTAAACGCTCATGCTGTTCCCACATAAATGGCTGATTGTTTGGAGTTGATTATTAGATTAAGCCTCCTCGCTGACCTTTCGCCCTCCTCTGTTTCCTCTGCTTGTCAACATCGGATATGCGACAGATCTCTAGCCCTTTCGTTCGGCCCTCGGAAAGGAATCCTGTGTGGTGTTTCTCTCCCATATGGCCTGTTAGTTTCTCCAAACTGTGTGGCAGGAACCAGTTGCTGCCTGCAGGGGCCATATTAAATCAATCTGTCATTCACATAGACTGGGTTGCATACGGCTCCATCATAGTGCCATAATCCAGGTTATAATGGCCTCAAGCGGAGGAGAGGAGAAAAAAAAATGGATAAAAAGATAGATGTGAGAGGAAATGACAAGACAATGAATCATAAAGCAGGTGTTAGACTTCAGAGGACGTGTATCAGGATTTCCACTGTGCAATTTGCAAAGCAGCCCAGTATGACTCCAGGCCAAATGATTTATTTGCCTCTGACTTTTATAGGGATAGTTTATCCAAAAATGTTCCTGTCATCATTCGCTCCCCCTCATGTCATTTCAAACCTGTATGAATTTCTTTCTTCTGTGGAACACAACAGGAAAAAAATAAAATCAATGACTGTTGTGTCTTGGGACAGTGGAGAGAGAGTAAAAACATGTTTTGTTTTTACATGAGTGTGGAACAGCAGATGATGGTTTCCCAGTCAGAACATTTTGTTTTGCTCCGCCGTCCCCACTGGACACGGGTTTACTGTAGCAGCAGGGCATGTGGCTGCTTGAGGATTCAACTTTTGGCCTGTGCCGATTGGGTTAGAGAAAAAAGTTTAGTGTTTTCTTCTGGTCGAGTAACCAGGAGAGTCCTTGGTGTTCCTGTGGAAAATTCATTGCAACATCAAGTTGTGAGTTTTCACAGTATCAATAGGTTTAAAATTTATGTTCTGTTGTTTTATTTTTTATTTTGCTCAATTATATTCTCTCCATTCAAATTGGGTTAGTACGTTTTTTTTATTTAATTCTCCTATGCCCACCAAAGCTGCATTTATTTGATAGAAAACACAGCAAAAAAGGTCTATTATATTATGTAATATTATAATTTCAAATAACTTTTTTCTATTGTAATATATTTAAAAAATGTATTTATTTATGTGATGGAAAAGCAGAATTTTCAGCATCATTACTCCAGTCTTCAGTGTCACATGATCCTTCAAATATCATTCTGAAACATTTCATCTGATTGATGTTGAAAACAGTTTTGCTGCTTAATGTTATGTGGAAATCTACTTTTTTACAGGATTCTTTGATGAATAGAAAGTTAAAAACAAAAGCATTGATTTGAAATAGAAATCTCTTGTAAAAATGTAAAAGTCATTACTTTTGATTAATTCAAAGTCAGTTAAATTACATTGCCGAATAAAAGTATTAATTTCAGATTTATATATATACAAAGCGCTTTACATAGAAGGGGGGACTGTCCTCAACCACCACCAATGTGCAGCATCCACCTGGATGATGCGACGGCAGCCATATTGCGCCAGAACGCCCACCACACACCAGCTTACTGGTGGAGAGGAGACAGTGATGAAGCCAATCAGTATATGGGGATGATTAGGAGGCCATGATGGACAGAGGCCACTGGGCAAATTTATATATATATATTGTATTTAATTTTATAACATTTTATACATGTGTAAAAATATAACTTATATTGTATATAATTATTTAGTTATGTAAATATTTCTAAAACTAGTTTCACCATGCCGTTTATTTAGCTTAATATACAATTATGTGAAGCATGCAAACCAAGCAATAAACTAAATGTCCTCATTGTTTTTTTGCAGTTGTGACTTTAAGACAGTGACTCAGATTTCTATGGGCTTTATCAAAATTTGACAAATTTCTCGAGTCAACTGAGCAGCCTGGGAAATTGGTTTGTGGAATGTAAAGGAAAACTCTCCTCACTATGATCCCTTCTCCCCCTCCCCCCCTTCTTTTCTTCATCTTTGATTCAGGTTAAAGAAAGCTTTGAGTTACGGTCGTTATGACCAGGACATTATTTTATCCCTATGTTCCCTAGGTTGGGCGTCTGGGTTTGAAAAGACACATCAAGCCTCTATGAGGGGTCTGGTAATGCACTGCAATGGAATGCTATTGAATGTTTTTTTCTTTGCTAACATGTGATACACATCACAATGTTTTAATGAACTATAAAACTTTAACAGCTCTACCTGCTTATGCACCTCCTGGGATGATTTTGAGATGGGTCTGTTCTCCGCTTTAAGTTCAGGATTAGAACATGCTCAGGAAATACTTTAAGCATATTAAACTTCTAAGGAACTTCCAAAGTTGTGCTGTTTTTGTGCTGAAAATCTTCCAAAAGTCTTGCATATCAAAGGTGGTCGACCTCCAGTAAACCACATGTTTCATAAGAAATGAATCACTTGGTTTTAACTGTAAGAGAACAATCCCATGTAATTTTCTGCCTTAAGTTGCTTGGAAAGTGCTACAACACCAGCTTTGTCATTGTGCACTGGGTTGTATGGAAAATATCAGAGAGCGGGTCCACTCGCCTGTATGTACGTGCTCCTGTGAACGTGCTCCCAGCTGCTGCCATGGAAACAGACACTTCGGCGCAGTGAACTTCTGATTTTGTTTTTTGCCCGCGGGTGTCGGAAAGTGCCGCATGCTAGCGTGTTTTGGCTTCTCACGAGCCAATGCAGTGGGAGGAAACGGCCTCTCGGGGAGGGAAGAAAAGTTAGCCAGTGCCACAGCGTCTTTTTAAGTCCGTGCCTCCCCAAAACACCACATGTGATTTATGGAGTGAGAGCGAACTAGGCGGGTCACGTCCTAGAGGAGAGGAGAGCTACTTGAGAGGTAGAGGAAGGAGGAGAGAAATGGTAAACGAGGAGGATTGGATGCACTGAGCTCGAGTGGAAGGAAGAGTTCACATCCCTACATATATTTTAAAAGAAGTTTTTAGGTTAAATATATTGACTGATGTGATGTCTATTACCACAGAATTATGATTTCTCTCATGTCATTCCAAACCTGTTGTATGTATGTCTTCTGCTGAGTGCAAAAGATGATATTTTGAAAATGTATCATGGTTTTTGTGACCGTACAATGGATTTTAAAGGGATGTTTTGAGTTTAATATGACTGATGGTCTGTGCATTACCGCAGAATGACAGTTACCCTCATGCCAAAGCCTATATGTATTTTTCTTCAGCTGAACACGAAAAAGGATGTTTTGAAAATGTCTCATGGTTTTTATGTCCACACAATAAGTCAATGGGGTCCAATGTTGGCTGTCCATCTTTTTTGTGCTTCACAGAATAAAGAAACTTATACAGGTTTGGAATGACATGAGGGTGTGTAAATGATGACAGAAATGTTCATTTAGTGAACTATGTTTTTAACCAGTGGGAATAATTGGACAGAAAGCTGTCTTACTGGCAATCCATGTCCATAATTGTAGCCCTGGTATTGAACTGAGAAGAGCATGTATGTTTTCATGCTTTTCTCTCTTTCTCCTATTTTTTCTCTTCATGTAGTGACACACCCAACAAAGGAATCTCAGATGGTTTTGACCAAATCTGGCTTCCCAGAGAAATTACACATTTGGCTTGAAGTTGCAATGAATTGATTTTATTACTACAGTCAAAACACAAGCATGGCATTCACCATGAAGGAACCAAGATGGGTGACAGCTTTTTGGTTTCGACGCTCTGCTCCTCGGCTGCTTGGCGGCGGAGTTGATCAGTGAAGAAAACACACACTCTCTCTCTCTTTTACAATGCAGCCCTTTGTTTTTCTGTCAGCATCTGAACGTCAACCATTTTCTAAATAGTTTCCAGGTTATTAAAACGCTTCCAGACCGTGTCTGTTCAACGAGCAAGTTTTCGTTTAATTGCTTGGCATCTGTCTCCCGGATGGGCTGCGGGCATCCTCGCAGGCCAGAGGCATTTCTCATCTGGGATCACATGGTCCAGAGAATGCGACTGTTACCTTGTGCATCAAGCGCTGCGAGCGGGACCTCCCGCAACAATTGTAGCTCATAGAAATGAGGGGCGTATTTCAGTCTAGTGTATCTAGCGCTCATGTTTTCTAGTTTATCTTTCCTGTCTTCTCTGATGTTGCTGAAGACGGCTCTTATTGACTATGTTTTATCCAGCAGGAAAAACAAAATGATCTGTGGGAGTCATGCATGGAATATGTAATTTATCCCTGTGATGCAAAGCTGAATTTTCAGTATCATTCCTTCAGTCTTCAGTGTCACATGATCCTTCAGAAATCATTCTAATATGCTGATTTGCTTCTCAGGAAATATTTCTTTTTATCATCACTGTTGAAAACGTTTGTGCTGCTGTTTATATTTGTGGAAACCATGGTAAATTTTTCAGGGATTCTTTGATGAACAGAATTTATTTGAAATAGACATCTATTGTAACGTTACAATTGTCTTTGCTGTCACTTTAATGCATCCTTGTAAATCTCGATATTAGCTAAAGTAAACTTAATTTTATATGAGAATTTATTGGAGGGTTAACGTTACATACCTGGATGCGTGAATTTGTTCAAATACTTTCTAAATAGCTCTTTGGCTTATTATCCAGTAGCCTTTGCAATCACAGTGACATTAGTGGAAAGGAAAAGTTGTTTCAGAGGAAGGGAAAAGCAATCATTTTGATTAAACATGACAAGGACAGTTTTGGCTAGAATAACATGCACAGATGAATCACTCACAATTAGACCAGGAACCTGTTCTGAGAAAGTCAGATTTCAGTGTTGACTTTAAAAAGTGAGCTGTACTTAACAAAGCATTGCTGCTCATTTCTCTGCTCAACTTTCTTGCATAGTTAAAAAGGGCCGTCACTCATGAGGTTGGAAACTTCCAACTCTTATTAAAAACGAATGACTTCTAGTTGCTTTGTCACTTCAATTTGCTGTCCATGAGAACGACCCTATAGGATCAATGAGGCATTAAATATTTCCTAAACTTCCAATGAATAGATGTTATAAGCGAAAAGCTGTGCAAATCTTCCCGCTGCTACTCAAACAGGCATATCGAGGCCCTTCTCTATACTGAGGCATAAATCTTCAAGTTTAGTTAACTGCACCCCATCCAGGAAAAACAACACCATGCCAGTGTTATTCAGAGGAAATCCTTCTTCACAATTTTTTTTCCCTGGCATTTCCCCTTCCTGTTTTTGTTTCACACCACTCTCCTTGAAGTGCTCCGTAAATCAGTGTCACAGGATAACCATTGAGTTGGATACTTGCAGATCACAGATTAGGAAATTTAGTTGTAAATTCAATGATCATGCTTGATTATGACTTGGTAATTTTGACTAGGCATTTTGAATATTTTGAGTTACTTTTAGTAGAAAAACGATGGATTTTGGGTGGAATGTGATTAATTTATTTGATTCCTCTTTATTTGATTTATTTTTTTGTATAACAGCTGTGGTACCAAAGGTCTCTGTTCACCCTGCGGGCCTTTCTTTACTTAACAAGGATAAAAATCTGGACACAATTATATAAACATCACTTTTTTGGGCCACGTCACTCTTTTTTTTTTTGTAGAAAAGAAGATAGAGTAACACACGCTTTATGTAAGTACAGAGGACACGGCCCATGTCCTGCCAGCATCATATCCCTCTTCTCTCATCTTCTCTCTCTCATCCCATTTTCTCCTTCTCTTCACACGTTAATCTGTACTCTTATCCTCTTACCCTCTGCTCCTCTTTACGGTAAGGCTGCGTTGTTGTCAACACTTTGGCCCCTTTCCCTTTCAGCTGTGAAAACAATTGAAAGTACAAAAGCATTTGTTAGTTTTAATGAACTATAAAGATGAATCTTATGGGCGGGAGGACCAAACTGTACACCGCAAAACAGCTGATGAGTAACATTGTGTCTCACATCTATTACTTAAATCAGACAGCCAGATGCTCAATCGGTCCCCGCTGACTGCGGAGACTTTATACATTATGTTGGATCCAGGGTCACTGCTTGACTAAGCAGATCCTAAGATGTCCAGCCACGTCCCTTCTCGCCCGACCTGCATTAAGAGGAGGATCATGAGAAATGCTGGATGAAATAAAAGTGGAATTCAATTAATCTTTGACCTCTTCGTGCTACTCTAGTGGGCAAGATTTACACCCTGGGCTTTACACAAATCTAGTTATTTCTGGCACATTCCTTCCATCTTATGCCTTTTTAAACCGTTAATAACAAGCAGAATGGCAGCTACGATTGTTGTTGTTGCCTAATTTGACGTGGAAGAGTCTTAGTTGGATGCTGACGTAATTTTCTATAATATATATATTTATTTATTATATATATTTTTTGCCTTAGTTTGATTTTGGCATATTTAATTTTTTGGGATATTATTATAAATGATTTTTTTTAAATATATATAATAACATTTTTGCCTTATTTTATGATATTGTTGATTTTATTTATGTATTTAGTTATTTTGACATTTTTGTTTTAATATGATGGCCGGGAACTGACATTAAAGTACAGGAGTAACTGAACAATCATGTTATTTGCAAAAAAAACAAAAAAAAAACAGCAAAATTTCTCGTTATTGATGTCAAGTGTATTGCCGGATATATAGTGCATTTAATTAAGATTCACAAGCTTTCGATTTAATTCATATTTATATAGATTCCAAATCACCTGCTAATGCTGTAAATTATGCAGGGACAGTGTTTCAGACTGATTCAAACTTATAGTTCTTCTTTTTGAACTATTTGGCCATGTCTCATAAGAGTCATTTGCTGTGTTGTATGTCTGTTGTGCTTGAGTACTGATTGAACACATCCTCTTGATGAGGGCTTGTGTGAGTGTGCGTAGTTTAAATTTCACTCTGTTTTCCGATCCTAGAATAGTGTAAGCAGAGATGCCCGCACACCCTCCAACTCTATTCTCTTGTTCTCATTGGGCTCGTGCCCCTCCACCTATTCATGTGTGGCCCATTCAGGAAATTCGGCTGTAAATAAAGAGAGACCTAGATTTCCCCACCTCCGAAATAGCTCCAGATAAAAGCTTCTGTATCATCTGGATGTCGGAGTAATAGTGCTGAACGCACTCATGGGACAGGTGCAATTAGCTGTGTTACATTCACATCCACAAATATTATACAAATGTTTAGACGGCGGAGCTCTTTGAAGAGCAAAATTAAACTCTAATTTATGAAACTGTGAGTAGATTTGTTGAATGATTGGTGTTGCTGTTTATTTTAGATGTATACATGTAAATATCAACTGAATGGAAAATGTAATGGTTTTCCATGGATTGTGCTAGTGACAAAGCAGAGAGAAATCATAACTCTCAATATGACGTCAGTAGAAGTCCTGCCTTTCAGTTAAAAGATTCAGTTGATTTTTTGATAGTCTGTAGTATTTGAACATGCAGTTTTTAGCATTGATTTGAGCTAATGAAACAAAATTAAGATTTTATTTTATTTATATTTGAAATATGTTGCAATATGACACTGTTTTGGAGATTTCAGCCTTTCCTCATTCAGGTAGTTAGGAAGGAACATGAGAGGAGTAGGGCAGCAGCCGAGCCATTCTCTCTCAGGTTTAGGACTTGTCGGAGATTCGGAGACCCCTTTGTGGACTTTAATTTTATGGGTAAATCAGCTAAAACCTACTTCAAAATATCATCTTTTGTGTTCCACAGAAGAAAGTAAGTCATATCATAAGGGTCTTTAAAAGATTCATTTCTGGAAAAATGTCACTCAGAAAAAATGTGCCAAATTGTAAACTGGTACAACAGCTTTTTACTGGGGCAGTAGGTACAACTTTGAACCTTGTTTACCCCTAAAAGGTGCATTTTCAACCCTCTACATTACAAGTAAACTTCAGACAGCATTCTGCAATTTTAAGTGAGATTCCAATCTGAAGGGTTTGGGCACTGCAAAGTGCATAGGGAATAAGGGAACATCTATACGTCACTTTACAGGAAGTGGAGAGGGAATATTTATGTACCAGTCATTGCGCATCTCCAGCACTTGAAAAAGTTTGAATAACAAAGGCAGTGAAACAAAAGTTATTTTCATATTAAACACCACAACAGACATTTATTGCTAAATTAAGTAATAAATGTGTGTGTGTGTGTGTGTGTGTGTGTGTATATATATATATATATATATATATATATATAAAAATATTACAACTTATATATATTATATATTTATATTAGATTAGACTAGTTTGGATATACATCAGATACAGTTCATGGCAAATTTTCGGGAAAACTAATGCTGTAAACGATGTCAGTTGGTACTACATTACTATAATATTGAAGGTTAAAATGAACTGATTTGTATACAGACACTTAAATTACACACAAGATTTTTATAATAAAAAAATAAATTGTAATATTATATAATTTACATAATTATGTTTCTACTCCAATTTGAATAGGCCTATTTAAATGGTGGCTGTCAGAAAAACTTGGTGGATTTATTCAAACATGCATTAAATATTGAAGAACAGTAAACAATGAATATGTAATATGGTGCATATATTTAGCAAAATGCTTCTCTCTAGAGTTAATTTATTTTTCTAGCTGACTAACAAGGTCACTGAATGGCTATATATATATATATATATAATTAGTGTGTGTGTATATATATATATATATATATATATATATATATATATATATATATATATATATATATATGTATATGTGTGTGTGTTTGTGTGTGTGTGTGCATCAAATGTCTTGCGAGGAAACTAAAAATATTTACTAGCCAATGGCAATTCTATTGGCAATATGTGCATAGAGGGTTGATATATTAGCAAAATGTACCCTTAAGCTTCTACTAAAAACCTTTTAGGTGTAAATAAAGTACAAATGTGTCGCTTTGGCGGGTTACTGCCCCAGTGACAAGCTGTTGTACTCCTAAAGCTTCAATTTTTGCACATTTTTATAAGACTGCAGGGCACCCAGAAAACTGGGTGCATGACACCACTTATGAGGGCTGAGGTGTTTTGCTCCAAAACAATCCTTGCAACCAAAACACACACCCCTACCCTAGGCTTTTGGTTGGTTGAGATCTCAAGTAGCTCTTAGACTGCTCGACAGCTGGTCAAACAAGCTTAATAGAGCAGTAGCTAGTCTGTAGACCCTAAGCCCATTAACTCTTCTCCAGGCCTGCTAGGCTGCTCATTGGTCAGTCAGGGATCAGTCTGCTTCTGTTTGACCTAACGTTAAGGTTGAGTGCGTGTGTGTTGGAATCGGGGAGAGGTACCTAGAAATCATAACTACAGATTGACGTAATGCCATTGCTAAAACAGACAGGGGTGCAGCTCTGTGTTATCCCTCTTGCCCAAGTGTGTGTGCGCTCAGTTTGTGTTTTCTATGTTATATTTTGTGCCCTTGTGAGGTGGCCTGGTGGGAGGGGCATAGGGAGTTTGCATGAGTTTAATTTGTCACGTATACCCGGCTAGGGGGCTTGGGAGGGAGGTCTTGGCTCGGAATCTACTGTAGCTCTTATTTTTTCTGTTGACATCTCATTACAAACTCTGTGCCCATACAAACCCCATACAAGGACATTGCTGACCTACATCGCGCCGTGTGTGGCAGCCGTGGATTGAGTGCTGTCTTCTTTTGCTCTTAGGGACTGAGGATGAGACTCTTCTGTTTTCTCTCTCATACAGGCCACCTCAGATTCAGTGGGATAGTGTGTCATCAGACCCTGCCAACAGATCAATAATGTCTATTCATCTATTCATCCGCAAATGTAACCTCAATGTAAAATGTTACATTCCACAAATGTAAAATGTAAAGATGTGTTGTAGATGCAGGGCATGTTGTCACATTATATATGGCCAGTCACAAAACCAGTCACAAGTAGCACGGGTATATTTGTGGCAATAGCCAACAATACATTGTACGGGTCAAAATTATAGATTTTTCTTTTATGCCAAAAATCATTAGGATATTAAGTGAAGATCATGTTCCATGAAGATAATTTGTAGATTTCCTACTGTAAATATATAAAACTTTTTGTTTTTGTTTTTTGTGAGTGAATGCAGCACAATCGCTAACATAATGCACAACTTTAAAGGCGATTTTCTCAATGTTTCGATTTTTTTGCACCCTCAGGTTCCAGATTTTCAAATAGTTGCATCTCGGCCAAATATTGCCCTATCTTAACAAACCATACATTTTATTTATTCGGCTTTCAGATGATGTATAAAAATTGACCCATGTGACTGTTTTTGTGGTCCAGGGTCACATGTGGGACAAGTTATTACTGGGTAAACTTCCTTTGAAAAGCCTATTAGATGATTTAAACTAAAAGTAAATATCTATAATATATCACTTTTATTTAATTAATATATTCTTTTTTTTATATAGCCACAATATATGAACCATGATTTTTACCTCATATGACCTTTGTGATTTTGATAAATTCGCAAACGTTTTATTAGTATTATATGTTAATATTGTTATAGTATATGTATAGTACTTTATTTTTTATATGCACTACTTTTTATATGCATTCAGAAGTGTGGTGTCTTTGAAGATTTGGAAGTGTTTTTGAAATAAGTTTGTTGAAATAAGTTATTTGATCAGAAATACAGTAAAAACAGTAATATTGTGAAAAACATTTTTTATGTTAATATATTTGAAAATGCCATTTATTCCTGTGATGCAAAGCTGAATTTTCAGCATCATTACTCCAGTCCTCAGTGTCACATGATCCTTCAGAAATCATTCTAATGTGCTGATTTTCTGCTCAAGAAATATTTCTTATTTAAAAGGACAGCATTTATTTTTTGTAACAAAAGTCTTATCTGTCACTTTAGATCAATTAAATGAATCCTCACTGAATCAAAGTATTAATTTCTTTAAAAAAATTCATACCCTAAAATTTGAACATATTATTGTATCATTTAAAAATAAGCTTGTTTACTTTTTCTTTTAATAGCATACTTACAGACATATGATGTGTTTATACAGAGCAAACAGGGCAATACATCTGCCCTGTGTGAGTCTTTGCATGTGTGAAAGAGAACTAAAGAGCACGAGTCTGAAGGGCAACAGCAGCCCTCATTCTGTCGGCCCTCTCACATCTGGATTCAATAGATGCTGTTTGGACGTCCGAGGGAGGAGCAAGTATAAATAGAGCGACTGCCGTAACCAAACTAACCCTCTCGGCTCCTCCCTCACGCTGGGTCAGTGTTGCCCCTACACCACACTAATGTCCTCCCAGCATTCCTTCAGTGTCTCACAGCCAAACAGACAATTATGCTGCTTGTCTAGTTAAATGAATGGCTTGGATTAGGTGATGATGCTGATGGATGAGTATGAGAATTAGGTTTGGTCTTGTTAGTTGGGTTGGTTTGATTATAGCACAAAACAATTTTGAAATCATCTTTTTTTTTCCTGACTAAACACGCCTCAGATACAAGCAAACACTATTGCCAAGGGAAAGCTAAAAAAGAGCCTCTCATTTGACTGTAATAATGTGTATTTTCACAGACCACATAAATTAAACCGAGCAATGTTTTTCAGAGGACTTGCACAGGGTGGTGCTACGCAGGGGGCAAGCGTAGCTGTTCTTTTTGTTGTGGCCATCTTAAGTGGAGCCCTGGCCCCAAAACACATGCCCCCTTTGTGGGGCACACGTGCATATCCCTCGCCCCACCCTCCTCTCACTGTTGGATGAAGGCACAAATGCAGAAGAAGTGGGTGTGGTTTAAGGTGGGGGGGTCAGACTAGCCTAGCCAAGCCGAGCCACGTCACATCAAGCCAAGCAGACCCCTCTTGCTTGAGCAAGTTTTAATTTGCGGAGACTCTGAGATGCTGCTGCGCCAGTGGACTTGTTCACCTCTCTCTCTCTCTTTCTCAAACACACACACACACACACACACAAAAACATGTGCCTGCAGATTTGTTTTGTCGCTGCGTCCGCGCTCACCTTTTTGATTGATCATTTCATAAGCCACTCAGCCAGCCTGAAGTGAAGTTCAGTTGGGTTAGTTATTGTTGTATTCTCCATGTGTGTGCTTGCTTGCTTTTGTCACAGTGGGCTGTTTTCCAAAGCGGCAATGGAATTCTACAAAAATCTCTCCTTATGGAACTAATAAAGTATCAAACCAGCTTAGCATTCCAGGAATCTTTAATACTGTAAAAGCACGCTGAGAGGGTGGGATAATGTCTTTACCACATTAAGTTTTCAGAATAGCTTATATAGGAGTGGTCTGGTTTTGAGATTGCATGTTCAATTAACAGACTTTTTTTATTTTTTTTATCACTTTGCAAATCTGTGGCATTTCTATTTCAAATATGCTTTCTATTCATCAAAGAATCTTGAGAATTTTTTTTTATTACAATAATATTAAGCTGCACAACTGTTTTCAATGTGGATAATAATAAGAAATATTTTATGAGCACCAAAACATCATACAAGTATGATTTCTGAAGGATCATGTGACCCTAAAGACTGGAGTAATGATGCTGAAAATTCAGCTTTGCCATCTTGGGAACACATTTTTTGATCAGATAAATGCAGCCTTGGTGAGCATAAGAGACTTCTTTCATAAGCATTAACGCCAGTGTAAAACATTACATTTTACTAACCCTAAACCTTTGAACAGTGTGTGTGTATATATTATTCATTCATTAATTGATTTTAGTTTTGTTTAGTCTTTTTATATATATAAATATTTATATAATATATGACTTTTCATGTAAAAATACTTTCTCACACTGATTAAATCACTTATCTCAAACTATATCACTTTTTTTTGAAGCACAGCAAGAGATAGAGAGAGGGAAGGAGGGACCGAGGGAGAGACAGCAGAGGTTGTCAGTGATGAAAACAACTTGTCTGTTTATCAGCGCATGTGTGTAATTGCTTACAGAAAGAGACACTTTGAAAAGCCCAGGATGAAAAGGAAGGATAGAAAAATAGGAAAACAAAACCAGACCCCCCTCTTCTCCCACTGGCTGTCAAATTTGGCTGTGGTCCTTAGTCTATAAATCTCAATGCCAGCAGCTGGAGACAGAGTGAAAAACAGGACGATAGTCCAAGAGAATGAAAGATATATATATATATATATATATATATATATATATATATATATATATAAATATATAAATATATATATATATATATATATATATATATATATATATATATATATATATATATATATATATATATATATATAAAATAAATAAATAAATAAATATATATATATATATATATATATATATATATATATATATATATATATAAAATAAATAAATAAATATATATATATATATATATATATATATATATACATATATATATATATATATATATACACACACATTTTATATATATACAGACAGACAGAAAGAGGGAGGAGACGGCTATCTTATGAATGAAGATCATATGAAGACTTCCTTTGCAATGACATTTCTTAAGTAATGTCTTAAGGAATCACGTACAATAATAACAGCAATCTGTATCAAGACAGTAAACAAAAGTTTAAAGTATAAAATTTTGACTTCAAGCTTTGGCGGGAAAAGGTGTAAATCATTCTGTTACGATCATGGCTGTTCACTATCTGGCTGTATACATGCAGGACCCAATTCATTCCCCACAGCTTGATTTCTTTCTGTTTCTGGCTTTCAGCGTTGTACTCTATCGTCTTTTGCCTTTTCTCTGTATTCAAGGGATGAATGGCCACATTTATACATCATCATTTCTGGTAGTGTATTCGTATTAGTTAGTTATTGCTGTTTAATTAGTTGTTTTTACAATTTTTCTTTTTATTTCAGTTAAGGAAAATGTTTATTTCACTTTTATTTGATACTCTTTAACTCCGATGTAAGAATGGGTTGTTAAAAGCTCAGGGTTAGTAATGTTGTGCCCTTGAACAAGGCACTTAGCTTTAGGGTACAGCAGATGATTGCATTTGTAATAAGTTCATGGTTATGTTCTGTGGAAACATTGCATGAAGGTCACAGAAGCAAATTCCACCAGTCCTGATCTTGTTTTTTTCGATAAAGAATCAACATATTTGATCGCACTTAAGATGGATTAAGCTGTGGCGATGCAGGAATGGATTTATTTAATGTGTTCGAACAAGGTCTCGATACCGAAACAGACATTTACAAGAACCAGATCCACTGTTTTTTTAAAAGCTGAATCTGATATTGGTTTGTGGAGATGTCATGCAGAGACACTTAAACAGGACAAGGAGAAAATTATAGAGGAGAGCTGGCCTGAGCTCCTGGTTCATCATTAGCACCTCTCTGCTCTTCAGGAGACACGTGTCCTTTTGGAAAAAGCCAGACGATAAAGCACACAAGCTGCAGTTGTTATAATAAACGCCACACAAGCGTGTCAAAAAGTGTGAAATGCTGAAAAGATATGTCAGATGTGCTTTTGAGATAATCTTTTTATCTCACAATTGCGAGTTCACATATCTCAATTCTGACTTTATTTCTCAGAATTGTGAGATATAAAGTCAGAATTGCGTGATATAAAGTCACACTTGTGTTATAAAGTCAGAATTGTGAGATATAAACTCGCAAGTGCGAGAAATAAACAAATATATATATATGCAATTTACGACTTTATAACACACAATTCTGACTTTATAACACACAATTGTGACTTTATATCACGCAATTCTGAGATAAAAATTCTGAATTGTGAGATAAAAAGTAGCAATTACTACTTTTTTTAATTCTGTGGTGAAAACAAGCTTCCATACTAAATCACTGTCTACTGTTGTTGTATTAAAAGGGATCATGGACTTCTAGCCAAATTTCATTTTATTATTCATTTAAAAAACAATCTAATTAATATATTTAATAATTCGATTGTTTTATTTTTATGAAATCTAAGGGCATATTTCTTCTGTTGTTGATACAGAGCATGACTTTTCAGTGATCTTTTTTTGTTGTTGCTTGAAATACAGAAGAGCATGTGATGATGGCGTGGGTTATTAAAAGTGTCATTCCTGAGCAGTGAGAGCTTGCAGGCAGGTGAGTTTGGTTAAGATTCAACAGGAGATGAAGAGAGGCATGTAAAGTCATTAAAAGGCTTCAGGTGTGGCTGGCGCTCCTCACACTCGGCTACAAGAATGTCAGCCCTCGGGTGGAATGGGCTGCTGTGGAATTTGCCTTCAAGCTGCTGGTCTGGTTTGTGTTTTGCAGCTTCCAAACACACACTGATATACTATGGAAAAAAAGGTAGAATGGCATGTGCATAATTGTATTTATTTTTATGTACCTGAATATTTATTTTCTTATTTTAAATGTAGTCATATAAATACTTTTTTTTTTTTCAAAGACTTTCTCTTGTGGAACACAAAAGGAGATGTTTAGCCGAATGTCCAAGCAGCTGTCCCTGTAGGGAAAAGAGAAGCGTGGACATACTGCCAAACATCATCTTTTGTCTTCATTCAGGGTTGGAATGACATAAGTAGGAGTAAAAGATTAATTTCTGGCTAAAATACCCTTTAAGCAAGATCTGCTTGTCTGTGTTAGACAAATGTACACAGTGTAATCTGTCTTTATAGTGCCAAAAGTTAGCATATTTTCTCTCGATCAGTATCTTTGATTGATGGATCGCACTCGCGCTCTGGTAGCAGCATGTTGTTAGCAGGTCTCGTTTATGTGAGATGGATTGAACTGACATCGTTGATCCTGTTGTTCATTTGAATTTCTCTTTCACCACCTGTTTCTATTTCTATCATAACAAACTTACTGCTGATTGAAAACGACCAGCCCTATGTATAAAAGAACAACTGACTCCACTCTACATATGCTTCGTGTGAGACTATCCGTTCATTGTTGAGCTGTTGTTTTTTATTGGCACCTGACGAGGATTTTTCACAAGGTGTGATTGCAGATGGTTTGTTTTCTTCACATGGCTTGGTGCCAGTGTAAACCATGATTCATTTGATCAACTGTGACTTCATTGTTTACTGTAGAAATTATAGTCCGCATTGACAAACGAGGACTTCATACAGAGCTCAACAATAATGATGACCTGGTGACCTGAGGCTCGTTCTGTGTTGTAACTATACGTCTTGCGTATGTTGGTATTGTTTTTATGCCTTACAAACATAAACCTTTGCTTTGTGATGCATTGAGGAGCAAAATTGTAATATCGCATAAACCATTTGCGAATAAAGTGAGTCAAAGAGAAGAAAATCGTCACTTTCTGATAAACTGCCGGTAAAAATCAATAAACCCGTTAGATTTCTTTCTGAGGGCGGATGCCTGCTGCGTTTGGAAACGCAGTCGTGTAAGACTGTTCAGGGAGGTAATTATACTTAACCACTTTGATGACAGACTTTGCTTAGGCATTTAAAAATGACCAAAACAACATTTCAGATGCTGTGCAACGAGATCGGTCTGCTGGCTAGTACAGTTATAGCGTCCCATCACACAAAGTCACATGATTCTTTTTTGATGCGCATCAAGGAATTTATTTGGTAAGTGTGTTTCCATTATAGTTTATGCGCATGTTTTCCCATTGGATAAAAAATGGATCCGACTCAAACGAGCGCTTTAATGTGCATTTTTGGAATTTATGCTCATCCTGCCGTTTCCATCCAGCAGTTTTTTATGCAATATCCCAAAATGCGCATTAAAAAAAATAGGTGAATGGAAACCTTGCTATTGTTAAGCTGGCTCACTTTTTGTCAGTTGAAATTGCTAAAATTATTTGTGAGGCATCGGGTAGATTTGGTTTAAAGTTACCAATAAATTAATAATTTGTAAAACACATTTATTATTAATAATAAAAATGATGTAAATAATTTAAATATATTTATCATGTTGATTTATCTAAATAAATAAATACATTTCCCAAAGAAATATATAATGTGTAAATATTATAATGTATATATTATAAATAAATATTTCTTTAAAAAATTACAATATTTTTTATTACAAAAATATAAATATACATTTTAATATATCTAAATATTTTTTAACATACATTATAAAAATATATTACTACTTATGATTTTTTTTTATATTGTGGGGCTATACTGAAAATATTGCCTGGCCAAGTACAAATATGAGTTACTAGCCTGAAAAGATTCTGAAAAGTCCTTACTGTTTGGCCCTGGCACTGCAGTCACTGAAGACTTGTTTGATAGAATATAATCAATCTTTTTAGTTCTAACTCAAAGCCTGTCATTTAGCTCATATTTGACAAGGAGGGTTTAGGTGTGGTTATGCCAGTTGGATAATTTTTTGGAAAATTCAGCTGTGGTACCACTGACGAGCCAAGCTGTGGACAAAGACACGTGCTGCTGCTTGTGCTTTCAGGTAGTTCCCTGTATTCTATTAAGACAGACAGAGCCCTTTGTTTGTGTGTAGTTTCCACATGCACGCCCATCTGAAAATCAAAGGCGTCAGTATTTTTGCTGGTGGGATACATGAAGCTCGGCGTGAACAGAGCTGTGAATGAGTCCCGCCTCTTCTCTGTGCATTTTACAGAAACGTAAAGAATACAGGAAAATCCATTTTCAGACACCCTGTTAAAAGAGCTCTTGTAAGCGAGCTGTGTGTATGTATGGGTGTATGGATGTGTATGTGTGTGCCTGTTCAGTTAAGCCATTGATTGCAAAGCATGAATGAATCTGTAGATGCTCCAGGCGGTGAGCAGTGTTCAGGCTTTCAACAGACTCCCAGAGGAGATGCTGGTCTGCTTTAAAGTGAGTGCGGATAAACAGTCACAGTAAGACACAAACATTCACACATGTTCTGATTCTCTGGTTTCATTTCACTATAGTAGGGCTGGGCGATAATGCTGAAATAAATAAATATAGTTTATATAGTATTTATGTGTGTAATAAAAATGTAATAAAATAAATATATATAAATGTGTATGTACACATTAAATAAACAAACTTTTGTTAGATGCAATCAATCGATTTTACGTATAGTTTCAGTGTATATAAATAAAATTAATACAAATTGAGTGATGAGGCAAATTAATCGCTGAATCATAATGTTTACATTTACTCGGATTCGATCAAATCATTTAATCGATTCTCAAAAATAAATTAAACGTACCAATTAATGTTTTGGGGGGGGGGGGGGGGGTGTCTGTGTTTGTCATAAATACCTCCGTGTCCTTCTGAGTCACAGGCTGTTTTCTTTACTACTTATTGTTAGTTTCTGTACAATGATACAGTCAGTGTAGTTGCCTGAAGCGTCGCTCTCGCGCTCCTTCTGTTTCTGAGATGCCAGAGAGAGTGTCTCTGGCCCCCGTCTGGTCGAACCCAGTACTGCTCCTGTCCCATCCAGCCGAGTGTGTGTGAGGTCTCAGTCTACAGGGAGACAAAGGGCATATTTTTCAGTTTGGAGGCCCTGCAGTGGGCTGGAGCTCAGTGGTGCTGCATTGCCTTGTCAGTGTCACAGTTGAGAGAGAGAAGGGAACCGGGGGCTGGGGTGAAGAGTGGGGGAGGGGGGGTCACTTCGTGCTTTTTCAGTGCTCCTATGTTTCCCCTAGCTGTGTTCGTGGCACAACATTGCACAATGGGGGCTTTTGTTTGTTGGGGGGTGGAAGCGGAGGCTATTCTATTTCAATCATTTCTGGAAGTCCTGTGTTTGCGACGTGGTGGGGGCTTAATGCTTTCCTGTGGCTGTCTGTTGTTCCCTCTCTCTCCTTTTATTCAGTCTTTCTCTCTTTTTAGCCTCTCTCCATCTCTCTTGCTTCATCTCCCTTTCAGTCTTTATGTTGCTTCTCACTTGTCTGCCTCCTCATTGCCTTAAAGGGATAGTTCACCTAAAATTAAGAATCTGTCATCATTTACTCGGCCTCATGTCGTTCCAAACCTGTATGAGTTTCTTTATTCTACTAACACAGAATAGTAGGAATTTTGAAGACCGTGTTCGTCACTCTACTACAATAAATGGGAACTGGAGCTTTCAAGCTTCAAAAACCCATAGCTCTGTACTGGCCTATTCAACTCTATATTCCAAGACTTGTCAAGTCATTCGATCAATTTTGTATAAGTAACAGACTAACATTTAAAGTAATTTTTCACTGAAACTCTTCGCCTTCAGTTGCTGTTAACAACTGCATTCAGATCATTGACTCGAGAGCCAAAGCAGGTCAGAGGTCAAAGCAGACCTTGTTCGCTTGCAGCCATTGAAGACCATAGGCTGGCATTATGCAAATTTGTTACATTGTTACGTAGGTATGTAACAGGAAGAAGACTGGAATTTGCTGACGACTTGTTTCGGCAGTTCAGAATCAATTCTTTCTTTTAGCAGACAATAATATTTTGTCATTTAAAACTTTGCAGACCTTTTACATTTACAAACAGCTATATCGTACACTGCATGAAAGGTAATATTAAAAAAGCATAGTAGGGGCTCTTTAACATAAGCGATTGTCAACGTGGGTGATTATTATTGCAGTCTTTTCCAGTTTATTTTAACTGTGTGAAACAGCGGCCTGGGCCAGTGTTGCCATCTTGTGGAGCTACTAATTAATGCAATAAAATTTAATGCGCTAATGCGTAGTATGCACGGTTAGAAAAAACGTTCAGTGCGCTGAACGTACTAGCAGTACTATGCTGATGATGAAATTTACGCAATTGTACGAAATTTGTACGCATGACTTGTGTAAACCACTTTTATGATACTTTTGTGGTACTTTTGCTTCTGCTCGAAGCTTGAAACCTCCAGTCTCCATTTATTGGAATTGCAACGGAAAGAGCGATGAGTTCAGCCTCCTTTTGTGTGACACAGAAGAGAGAAAGTCAAACACATTTTGAATGACATGAGGATGAGCAAATGCGACTGAATGTGTGCAGACTGGACATGAGACGACGAGTGCACTGAAGAGGTGATTTGGGCCTCTGCCCTGCTCTGCTTTCCCGCCCCCTACGATCAGCCATGTGCTTCTAACCCCTTGATTCCTCCTGTCGTGCTTCGAGCACATTTCACCCCTTCCTTCCGCAGAGCTCTCGCAAAAGCTCCCCCTTAATCTGACTAAGGGCTAATCTGTTTTGGGATGGGGGGGGCCAGACGAGGTTTACAGCCACCAGACTGGCTGACTCACTCCATCAAACACCCGCCTTCCCAACCTCCCTCCCTCCCTCCCTCCCTCCCTCCCTCCATCCATCCCTCCCTCCCTCCATCCATCCCTCCCTCCATCCATCCCTCCATCCATCCGTCTATCCATCATCCTGCCGGCGCTGCCAGACAAGAGACACCTGTCTGCTACAGAGATCAATGTTGCCAGCGGTGGAGGCCTGTTTAAATCAATGATCACCTCTCTCTTATCCTGTGCATGTCACACTGTAGTTATTGGTGTATTTAAATGATTTTGAATCTGTATCCTATGTAGGATATGGTTTGATTTCTGCTGTTTTATTAAGTTAGCCTTTCAGTTTCACTTGTGGTTTATGGCCCCTGTACCGGCTCTGACATGAGAATGAGTGAGAAAGCGAGAGAGATATTGAGAGAGATTAGTAAACAAACTCTGAAAAGAGGACGTGAAAGAGGAGAATAGAATAATGATGTCACCGTAAGCCAATGAGAAGCGCGCACCATAGAGCATTTAAGGGCTGTCAGCTGTCCTTTTCCATCCTCATCACAGTACACACACAGTGACTATGTTTGGAATGGAATACTAACTGCACAATATAAACTATGCTATTTAAAAAAATAAATACAATTTAAAACTGTGGAACAGTGGCTATTATGCAATATTGACCATTTCAAACAAGTATGCTACATTATCACATCATTGCATAATATTACATGTTATTAGTGTCTACAGTTCCGGGGATAAATGGTTATTTTGTGTAACGTTGCGCTACACAAGACAGAGGTTTGGAAAATTAATGGATGTTTTAACTTTGATCTGATCAAATGATAGTCAAATAGAGATGAAAAGTTTGCGGTCGCTAAGCTTACCAAGGCTGCATTTATTTGATAAAAAATACAGTTAAAAAGTTAAATATTTTAATATATTTTAACATGAATTTTCAGCATCATTGCTCCAGTTTTCAGCGTCACACGATCCTTCAGGAAATATATACTACTAATATACCGATATGGTGCTCAAGAAACATTTCTTATTATTATCAATGTTGAAAACTAATATTTTTGTGGAAATCGTGATACTTTTTTAAGGATTTTTTTAATGAATCTACAAGTTCAAAATATCTTGTAGGTTATCTGTGCATTCAGCGTATTCAGAAAGCCTGCAGGCTGTACACAGTATCCACACTACAGTGCTACAGGCATTCACTCATCTTCTCTCTTATTTTGATTCAGGCACTATTTTAAACTTTCTTTCTCATCAGTTAAAACCGTACTACAAGTAGAAATGGCCATTGTCAGTGATTATAACATCTGATTCCCCTACAGGCAAAATCCCTAAAACTACATACCTAAATTATGAATTGTATGTTTGTTATAACAATTTGAGAACAAATCAGTTTCAGATATTGAATCTTATGTTAAAGCTTGATTTAAAAATGTAATGGTGCAAACATGTATTGTATAAGCTGTCCCTTTGAGGAGACGCATATTGACTGATGAGGACTGATAAGGATGTGATAAGCTGTTTTATTAGAGCGATGAGGTTTTGTTCTTTGTGTTCGGCAGATTCTGTGAGAGTTGACATACAGGCTGATTCATACAGACCATAAACACTACCTTTTTTCACACTCAGCTGCACATGTGTAACTGCATTGCCTTATTTAGCCGTGAAGTTAATGAGGACAGTCTATTACGAGGCTCATTGTTTACCACAGTAAAACAGCTGCTTAGTGTAATCAAATCTTTTTAATCCCAACTGTAAGCCTTATGGTGTAGTTCACAGTCCTCCGTAACAACAGGGGGCAATAACAGAGTATTGCGATCACAGCTTCCCTGCTGTTTACATTGGTTTGTATGCGGATGGAATCTCACATAATTCATTTCAGCCCATAATCAAAAGGGAAAAAAAGGAATTATATTTTACATTAGCATTGTGATTGTCAATTCATTTCTCTCCTCCTATTTGTATCACCATACTGCAAAAATCTTTACAATCATTTCTATAATATTGACTAATTTTTTCTTTCTTTCTTCAAATATAAGTATTCATGCTATCATGGTAGTTTAGCACTGCCTTCTGTTCTGATAAAATAAAAAACAACAATAATTTGCACCAAAAAAATCTAAATGGCTTTGTTTTCTACATCCAAAGATAAATTCTCTTCTTCTGATTTTTAGGTGAAATATGACCTTGACATATCATCATGAATGGTGCCAAAGTTTTCATTCAAATAATTTGAGCCCTAACCAGAAATAACTTTTTGACTTTATACACTCATAATAAGCACTTATACATATTAGCTCTACCTTTATCTTTGATATTATAGTGTCTGTGACATGAACTCAGATAACATTTTGGTGTAATGAAAGTTTGTTACGTGGTAAAGTAAGATCGCTGTGTCGGCTTTCAAGTGAAATTGGGCCTGTGGCGTTTTGGCTCTGGGTTTAAACCTGTGGTTCTGTGTCCCACTTATCAATAAAGACAGAATCTCATCAGTCCATTTCACATGAAAGCACAGAAAAACAAAGCTCTGAAAGGAAGAGGGGAGGTCGAGCTTGCTCAGCTCACTAAAGCCAGCTGCTGCCTCTGAGGGTGATTGTGCCGCGGGTCTTGTCCCTCTCTGAGAACAAAAACGGGCCACACACACAACCTCTCTGCTCCTCTCCCAAAATAAATAAAGGAGCAGAGGAGTCTGTATATATGTGTGTGTGGTGCCAGATGATGAATAAGTAGCCACCAGTCGCCTTCTTGAAGTCGGGGACGCTAGCCAGAGCAGCAGCAGTGGCACGCACGCTATGCAACGACCCAAAACTAGACAGGGAAATCTAGCAGTCTGTCAGCATGGTTTTCATGACAAAAAAAAAACCGAGACTGCAATATTCGTTTTGTTTGTGTTCACTGTTCACACACATTTTGCTTATTTTATTGTAAATTAAAACTAACAAACAAAAAGTATTGCTTTAAAAACAAATTTAACAGGTTTTGTTAAAGGTGGAGTTGGCCGTTTCAGAGAGGCTACAAATAGCAAGCTAGCTTTAAAAGCATAAGATCCCACCCTCCCTTCAGAGCCACGCCTCCTCCAAAACACATGAAAACCCTCAGTCTGAGCAGAGTCTGCAAAGCGTCTTCAGAGACTGCGGTAAATTACATAGCATATAACATGACAATAATAATGAACGTAAATAACTTAAAGAGCTCGGACTTGTACCACCTGACTGCTGTAGTAAGTAAATAGTATATCTTTTAATAATATCTGCCAATTATTGGTTATTGTTTCTGAAATTAGTTGAATACAAAGCTGAAAAGGAGTAGCTTTAAAATTAAAACAAATTTGAAAAGGCAAAACAATAATAATCTCATAAAATCTCATATTTTTTTTTATTCCCCCATGCTTGCGCACATTACTTGCACTCTGACATGCACAAACCATTTAACGCAATTTGGAGATTTGCTGTCACCATCTGTCAGATTAGCAGGTCGCTAATGACCTTGTCAGTTTTTGAGGGTAAAGCTGCTGCATCATTTAATCTAGGTTCAAGGAAGAGCCCGGTATATGACTGCCGCCAACATCCGCTTTAAATGTCAGGCCAAATATTTATGCGCTCAACGCTGGATTACTGTCTCCTTCAAGTAAACATAAAATGTAGATGTGGCGTTTTGACTCCAGATGTTGTGCTAGTAAAGTGTGTGTGTTCGCCATGCTAGGATGAAGAGTGTGCCAGCGCTATTGAAGTTGTTCCGCAGCGCTATTGATGACTGTCCGCAGAAACAGGGCTTGACAGAAGCGATCCGTTGAACTCAAAGACTCCTGATTGAGCCTGAAAGGAGACAAGACTCTTGCTGTGACAGCACATGAGAGAGAGAGTGTGTGTGTGCCTCTTAAAGAAATAGTTTACACAATAATAAAAATCCTGTCATTTATTTACCCTCATGTAGGGGCGATATAACCAAATTCTTATTTCACGATATGAGAAATTTTATTTCATGATAATGATATATATATCACAATATAGTTATTTTGTGTTATTTTATCTAATTTGTTTTTAAAAATAAGAAAAAATAAACAAATTGCAAACAATAGGACAAATACAGTATAACAAAAAAAATGAATTAAACAGATTAAGTTTTTTGGTTACAATGTTTATTTAACATGTAGTTGGAATGAGTAAAGAAATGTAATAATCAAATAGTCTTCACTGTATGACTTAAATATAAATGTATTCTTATTAAAGCAAAAAAAAATTCAGTCAAGAAGAGCAAGTTATTTTCTCTTTTGTTTGATTCACATTAATGAGCAGCAGGTAGGTATATTAGGCTGCTGTCACTTTAAGACAAAACACATGGATCCTTATACTGATACACGTCCGGTTTCACTTGACATAACCAGCTGTGTTTACATGAATACTCCTCACGATGGGAATTTTGACATAATTGTATATGTATTCGACCATTGAAGTGCAATAAGACGTGAAAGAGAACTGAATTCTCGATTGCATGCTGAGAGACGCGGCTTTCTGTGCATGTGATTTACTTTTTCAGTTCTTTTTTACTGCTTATTGTGCTTAATAACACTTTTTATCATCGAGCACTTCCCAAATTTGTGGTCTGAGAGAGGCAGCTTTCTGTGTACCCAGCTATATATTTACATACTGCGATATACACAATATAAGCAAATAAGCAAAATCTCTAATGATAGACATTTTATACTGTGGGAACGATATGTATCTTCAGACCGCCCAGCCCTATCCTCATGTTGTTACAAACCTGAATGATTTACTTTTGGCCATAGAACACAAAATCAGAAGTGTATCAGAATGTTCACTCTGCTCTTTTCCATACAATGAAAGTGGATAGTGACCAAATGGAGTAACAGGTTTAATGTTCACAGGTGATTCCGCATTTTGCAGTTTAATATTTGCGCACACCCGTAGCAGGTATTTTACTACGAATAAAGTGTGTGTTGTGTGTTTTCAGTGAAATAGGTGTGTGCGTTTCTGATGAGAGTGTGTTGATTTGTGAAGTGAGTCTGTGGCTCCGGGACAGCAGTGGGGTATTTTCTAACCCCCCATCATCCAGGCAGCGAGCAGGCGCAGGGCTGCCAGGAAACACAGCACATTTAATGAAGCAAATCTGGGAAGCCAAGTATTTTTAGCAAACTCTTGCGCTGAGAGGAAACACCTCCAAAAGCAGTGGAAAACCAAAATAAAACTACTTCTCCCCCTCTTTCTGAATCAGCCAGACTGTGGTGGCCCATGTCTGTTCGATTTTTGAGAACTGCCTGGCTTGTAGGAGCCTAGCGTGACGCTGGCACTGAACACAGTCTGGGTGTGTGTTTGTATAAAACTACATAGACTAGAGCTGTACTTAAAGAAAGAGAGATTGGCTGTCTGGGTAAGTCCAAAGGGTATTTTATTTTTTGTTTTAATTATTTTGTTTTCAAATTATTTATTACTTATGTTTATATTTTTTATAAATATATATATATTTTTTTTTAGATCTAACACAAAATACATGTTAATTTTGATTATCTTAAATTTTTTACTTTTCACTCCTTGTTATTATAGACCTTATTCAGAGCAGCGTCATGACAGGTATGAAAGCGAGGCTGTGAGGGAAAGACTTGCAGTGTTTTCAATGGCATCCACTGTAAAAAGCTGTATAAAGTTCCTTGATCACTTATTTTCCACAGCTCATGTTGTCTGGAGTTTTTTGTCTACTGACATTTTTTGGAAAGATATTTTTGCAGTGCCTTGAACTGCCACCTTATAGTGGTGGGAGGGGTTTGAGTACCCGAATGATCCTAGGAGCTATGTTATCCGGGGCTATATGCCCCTGGTAGCGTCTCCCACGGCAAACAGGTCCTAACATTTTTGCAGTGTTTCTTCAGCAGAACAATCCAAAAACACATTCAATAACAGTACAACCCACTGAAGAAATGTATGTCTATCCCTCACAGCTTCGCTTTCATTCCCGTTAAAAATCCAAGATGGCGCTGCTGTGAATAAGGTCTATGTAGACCTAATACAATTCTTTTTTTTTATTTGATGCAAAAATATATACTTTTCTAGTTGTCTCAGACATTTTGGCCCTATTGTTAAGTCTTATTAAATCCTTTGTGTTGTGTTGCCCATGTTGTGTTTAAGTAGTCAGTCATCATGGTGAAAATGAAAGCTTTGCTTTGTCATAAGGGGCAGGTCTTTTCCATAACAAATTTTCACTCTCCCTCACACACATTATTCCTCTTTCTGTTTTGTTTTTTCTGAAGGTGAACGAGTGCATGTTGTTTGTGTAAGCTAGATGGCGGGAGAGAGAATGTTGGGATTGCCATGTTACTTCAATACAGACGGATTATTTCCCACATTTCTTCAAACCCAGGGATATTAAGAGTCGCACACATCTTATTTTGTCTGTGCCATAAACATATGGCACCAAACTCCAGTGACCTGTTTGCAGAGGCAGGTGTGCGTCTATTGGTTTTCCCTGCCTAGGTCCATGAGCCTTGTGGGATTGAGTGGAGGAAACATCCATCTCTCTATGTGTACTGTTGTGGTTATACTGAGTGTCTAGAATGATCCCAAGCGGGATTGTGTTTCCGGATAAGGATGTGGCTTGATGGAGCCAGGGGTCCGACCGCAGTTCTGCTTAGGGTCCTGTGTCAGTGGAGAGTATGGCTAACAGTCTGCTGTTCAGAGTGCTGTCAGTGGTAACCTGAGAGTGCTTGAGTGCACATGCTTACACACACGTAAGCACTCGAGGGGATTTGCACATACATGGGCGCAATCATACTCCATATATTGGACATTGCTGTCGCATTTATACATGCCTTAGCCTGGTAATATCAAACTCTGCTACTTCGCTTTGCTTCGTAGACAGAGTCTGGAAGGGCATAATTGAAAAGCGTTTTCTTTCTCGCGGGGGGGGCGGCGCTTGTCTGAAGTTTAAAATCATTGGTTACCCGTAAGCCAATCACATAACGTTTGGTTATGACGTGTGTTATGCGCCAGCTCAGCCCATAGACAGTATAGGCTCAGCCGCATCGAACTTCCACTGTAAACACATGTATGATGCGAAAAACAAAACCATCGAGCGAAATACCGGAGTGAACATGGCTGTGAACGACTTTTGCAGATTATGTGAAGTAAATCTACGCATCCACGGTACAATCAGCGTCTACGTCACGGCTCTCAGCCCGCCCTCTGATCATTGATTGGCCGGCTGTTTTGAGGCCGGAGGAAAACTGGGAGATAGGTCGCTATCTCAGACTGAGTACAGAAGCGAACTGAAATTGAGCGGAAGTACGAAGTCTGACGTAGTCAAGCTATACATGCCTTTGTAAGGTGCCTGATTATTATTTTTTAAAGTATTCCACTATGTTAAAAGCATCTCTAAATTTCTTATTTTTGATAAATCTGATAGTTCCTGTGATCTATCAGCTTATGCTAAATCTTTCATAACCGAACAGAAGCATCTTAAAAAAAAAAAACAATGACGACAGAACAATGAGTTATATTACTTTAAGTATAAAGTAAAATAAAAGTCCAAAAAAACTAAATTTAGCTGCTTTTCAAAGTTGAACATAATATTTTCCTATTGTTTTTTAAAATATTAATAATGAATTAGTATAATAATAATAATTATTGTTCTTTATAATATTAAATATAAGTGGTTAAAATGAACAAAAAACAAAATGAAGTAAAAGTGAAGTTAAGTAAAATTAAGTAAAAGTAAAAACATAACAAAAAAAACTGAAAATATAATCTTTTTTAAATATTATTTATAATTAATTATTTTTTTATTATAATTAATAAATATTCTAATTGGTTATAATTCACACAAAATAACATAGCATAAATATTTTTTGGTAGAAAAGTCATTTTTTCCCCTAAATATATATATTTGTATCATTATCCATTATGCAAAATGTTGTCTAAATCTTAAAAACACTAGTCACTTTTGTTCGATGTTTAGTCTTTCATTTCATCAAACAAGCACAGTTCAGCTGTTGGCTGGCTGGAAAAAGTGCATATGTAATTATGATGGTTACAACACCCCCCTCACTCTCCCCACACTAGGGAGGACTTGTTTACCACTTTTCTACTTCAGTCAATGACATGCCAATCATTGTGGACCTCCCCCTCTGGTCTCCAATTGGTCCAACTCCTTGTCCCCGCCCCTTCAGCACTTAGTATCAAAACACAGAATGAGGTAGTATGCTGTGCTAGTGCAAACATCAGGCTTTAATCATGACTGTTTTAGTTATAATTATTACTTATAACAACAATGATTGGATTGTTTGGATATTATATCCATATATATATCATATTATTATAATATTATATCATATTATATCATATTATATTATACAAGGAACTGCTGTTGTTTACAGTTAATTCTATTTCTCTCTGCAATCAAACACGGTGTTCTGTCAAATTTGTTGTCAGCATTTACTCACCCTAATGTTGTTCCAAATCCATAAGAACAAAAATAGAGACAAAAATGAAGATACTTTTAAAATTCTCATTATTTTTGTCCATCCATCCATGAAAGTTATGTTATCAACATGTAAAAAAAAAAAAAACTTGAAACACATTGTAATGTAGTCCATATAAATGAGGTTGAGTAAATCATGCGTCAAAATTAGCATTACTTAGTGTTATATATTATTAATCTCAATCTAGATCTGGATATTGAAATGAACGGTTGCAGACTATGGCACCTCAGCCTATCTAAACATCCCTGTACTTGTTAACAAATCCATCTGCAACTTGCATGATTTAAAAATTACTGTTAATAAAGATGCTGTCTGTGAATCTTTTATTGCAAAATGTGTATAACATGCATGATCCCAGACACGTTTGTTGCCTTAGTCAGGGCGTCTGTCTGCATTTTTGTGCTCTCCCTCAGTGGATTTGTTTTTCACCATAGAGGGGACATTCGGTAGTCTGCCTGCACTGGGGCCTCTCGCTGGGTCACGTTATCCCAAATCTAAGATTACAAACATCTCTCAGCGATCCATGCCTGCGTGTACGTCATGTCTGCTTCAGCAAAAGAAGCGAGATGATCTTCCAGATGCATGTATCTGTCATTTAGGCATGTAGCATGATGAGTTTGGCTTCAGTGCTGCGTTTGAGTGTTGTGGAATTCAAGACGAGTTAGCCTTTTTTTTCTTCTCATGCGCATGTGCTGTAGCAGAGTGACGCACAAGCATTTTTTATTCCCTCAGTGCCCTGAAATGTGTTTTTGTGGCTGGTGCCGAGCCCAAGAGGATTAACATTCTGCTCTGAGATTACCCGTTTTGAACATTCTAGTTATTCTTCACATAGCCCACTGAGTTAAGACCCTAAGACAGAACGGCATCCAAGTGTGTCAGTGGTTTCGTCCAGGGGTAATAACACTGTTTTTACCGCATTCCTCTTAAAAGATTGCGTCAATCCAGAAGATATTGCGCTTATTAACCTTTTATATAATCAGCCCCTGTGTCATTTCAGCTGCTGCTGAGGACGTCTGTGTGCTGTTCTTCTCATCGTAGCGGTTTGGTCTATGTGGTCTGAGCGTTCGGCTTTCACAGACAGAGAGGAGAAGGGAGGGCTGGTCAGCAAGCGGTTGTCTCCCTCATGACTGCTCAAAGGAGCAGACAGGGTCAGTCACATCAGGACCGTCACGCCACAGGGCGTTGCGCAAGTTTGACTGTTTCGCTAAACAGGCCAGATAATGTGTAATCTTTACGTTTAGCGAGTTGTTTCTGTGGTATTAAATGCTTTTGTTTTTTGATCTACTATCAACTTGTTAGATAATGCACTATTTTTGTGAAGTAGTGGAAACCCACCAAGCCGAAGTAGTGTATGTAAATAGGGGTGGCACTCCCACCAACTATAAATAAAAGGCCATATCATTGGTTTACCATGAGAAAATGAGGTAATGTACTGATTGTGATGCTGTGTTTTTGTTTTTCTCCTCATTCATTCTTCAGTCAGCCATAACAGTCTTCCTTTCCAGCAGAAGGCATGCATGTCTGAAATATTTCCTCGCTGAGGAATCGCTGGAGGTGTGGGACGGAAGAGCAGTTTGCTTGGAGTGCCCCCTTTTGGTGGCATTCCAAATAATGAATAACTTCCTGCTTCCACTCACTACGATTGTGTATGTAAAAGGATTAGAGAGCACCAGCGAGCCAGGAATGCTTATGTTTAGGCTTTTTCGCTTGAGCATAATTCAATTCTCAGGTAGTTAGAGGACGATGAGATATTTAAGGAAACGTGAACGAGTCGGTTAGGTTTGGAATTAGAGCTGGAAAGTGTGCTGCTATTAATAGTCCATAAAAGGGCCATGTGGCTATTTAAGGAAATGCAGTTCTCATTTACAGCTTTACAGCTATGCCTGGTTTTTTTTGTGAGTGTGTGTGTGTGACGTATGAATATTAGTATATTCCTAATACTAGATTTATAGGATTATGGCTTAAAAGTTGAGCAGTTTTTTCCAAATTATCTTGTGCTCTGTTTTCTGTTTTCAGTAAACACAGATTAATGTGTATTTTGATGAGATGATACAGTCTAACTTGCATATGGACGCACGCAAATTTTTTGACTTTCACACAAAGTCGTGATGAAATGTAGGGACAGATCTTTTCTTCTGTATTATTGTGACATTATAGAAAAATAAAAAACTGTTGGGTGTGTTCTTGGTTCCATGCATCGGTTGTTGATTGGATTTTGAGATGTGAGCGCTGCTTGCAGTCATTTGTGGAGGGACGGGGTTTAAGTGGAATAAAAAAATTAAACACACTAGCCCCGTTTACATGCACACTTTTTTGCTATTCTGATTAAGATCGTTCTGATTGATGGATTCCGGTTGACTGTTTACATGGGATGTTATCTAAACCGATCTGGTGTTTACATGTGCTGACGCTTTCAATCGAAATCATTTTGTGACATGCGCACACTTGTCTGCCGGATCTGGAAGCTCATTATTTACCACGTTTTCAATCCTGTCAAGATGGTGCATCACTTAATCGTTGCGTTAGTTATAGGCATTAGCAGCGTTTCCACTGTCGGGCCAGTGCGAGCCAGGGCTTTAAACGGCCGTGCCAGGCTAATAGCCTCGGGCCAGTAGCACCGTGCCCAAAATCTGCTGCGTTTCCACTGTCGGGCCAGAAGCTCCACAGCGCTTCACTTAAAACACGCCCGAAACACGCCTCTCTGGAACAACGTCACACAAACCCATCATTTCACCAATGAAATGGAAGTTTTATCAGAAAACTAATCAGAAAGAAATCACTGGAAACAGCGTGATCGCAATGGCGTGATGGCATTTTTGTTGTTTAATTGAATATTTAAAACCCAAGAATCGATGTTTTACCACAGGTTTACAATAAAAAGCGACACATTGATCATAATGAATTAATTTGTGTCAAAATTGCACATTAGCAATCGTCTCTGACATTAGTCACACAGAAATAAAGTGGTTTACCGAAAGAGGACACGCAATTTATTCAGTCGCGTCTGTTTCTGTTTATTTGGTAGCCTAGTTACAGGACATATTTACATCACATTTAGAAAGAATGATAATTTCTACAAATATGCCACCAAAAATATTACCTGAGGAGCTTTAGCACTCTCTCCCAGAAGGATACAGTTATATTTTCAGTCAGAGATAAAGAGGATAGTCCGGTATAAAGAGACGAGACGTAGGCTACTGACAGATAAAATAAAAACAGGATTATTAACCTATATGATTTGTCTGATTTCTTGATTTTGTCTGATTTCGCTGATTTCTAAGCGTTCATATTTACCATGTTTACTATGGTAATGGTTAGCGTGCATAGTTTTTTGCATCGGGTCACAAACAGAAGGCATTATGTTAGCTGACAGAATTATCTGGCGCAAAACCAGGCATGCGCAGAAAGACGTACACTCAAAGTAATCGGATCAGCTCGTTTACATGGTGTAATCTTTCATTTAATCGGTTCATGAAAAGGTTTATTCCACCCCCTTCAATCCGACTGAAATTTCAATCGGTTTGAGCATTTTTATTCCGATTGAGGTGTTGACATGGAGCATTTTCATTCTGATTGGACTTTTAAACTGGTTATAATCGGAATACAATGCTACATGTAAACGGGGCTAGTGATGAATAATTCGTAATAAGATCTATAACATGCATTTACAAAATTAGCAACTTTTTAGTCACATTTGCAACCATTTTTAGTCACAGTCTCGAGCCCTGCATTACCCGTGAATGGATTCCCGTGGAATCTTATTGGTTCACAATTTTGCTTCTCATAACTGTCTATTAAACATGAAATATCTTCTGTTATCTGTGATTGTGTCATGCAGTGCAGCAGTTTTGTGTGTAGCGTGAATAAACACATAAATGACAGAAACTTCAGATATGGGCAAAATACCTTTTATTATATTGTTTTGCATGTGGCTAATGGCTGTTTTGGAAGGTTTTTACAATTGTTTGTTGTTTTTCTCTCACTTAACTTAGGAATTAAACTAAGGAATGTTCTAGTAATTTCTGCAGGGTGGCTTATGATGTGGCAGAATGTGCTGAAGAATGCTAAGCATCTCAACTGGCTGGAGTAGGAAAAGTGTCTCCACCCAGTCCAATTAAGTCCTTGCTGATGTTTGTTTCACTGTGGAGAGTCGAGAGTGTGTAAAATCACGTCCCAGTGTTGTGGGATCTCCTCATTGAAACTCATTTCATTTGTAAGCCCATTGGCAACTAAGTAAACATACACTGTGATGGGAGTGAGGACAGATGCGGTAAGATTAGCATGTCTCTGAGAGGCTTTTGTTGTAAAAATACAAACAAAAAAGAAAGTATCCTTATGTGGTGGGAGTAGTGAAGGTCAGGTTGTGCAGAGGGGACATGTTTTCGCAGGCTAAATCTAGTTATTTCAATAGGAATCCCTGCAATCTGTAATTTCGCATGAGGGCGAAAGTTTTTCCCATGCAGATTTCGCAACAAGTTGGTCACGCAAATTCACAGCATTGACCAACAGAACAGTTACTTCTGTGTGAGCTGTGCTTCATACATTGCTATACTGTTGACAATAGACAATGGACCTTTTTTGTCCATGAAATTTCACCAAAATGTCGCTAATGTGGCAGCAACTTTACTGCCAGTTTTGCGCCATAGCTGTACCTCCGGGAGAAAATGCAGTGGTGGATTTCTACCAGAGTAGGCGGCATGCAATAAGCATCAGGTGCGCCTCATTGAGCGCTGTGTGCGCCGTACCTCTCCTCTTGACCCACCCGCTCTTGTCATGAGCCTGGACGTAGGCCAACCGGTAGGGCTAGGATGTTGATGATTTGAGGGGATGTATAAGCTCAATCCTCTGAAATCCTGCTCGCACCAACTAAATATGTGTCATGAGCAATATTCATTTCACAAACAAACAAAACTGTTATAATTCTCCTGTAATGTTGTACTGCATGATGTGAGATCATAAATAAAAGGGGAAAATCCCATGTAGTAGATGTTTCTTTGGTTGTTCCCTCTGAGCCTGCTGCTAGGCGGAGTGCCAGGAGACTGTTGCCGGGCGACCAGAAGTGCGGTGCCATGCGGCTTAGTTGCCTCCTCATTTTGAGCTGATGCCTCTGGCTGCCTAGTTAGTGCTTGGAGTCCCACCTCGGGTGGCAACCCACCCATGCAGACCTTTCAAGGGTATCTGCACGTATGCTTTTCCTAGAACTGCCATCAAATTCCAAGTTCCCATTAAAAAATGGCTCAAATGTGAGGTTTATCATTTTATAAACTTTGTTTTTGTCAAAACTTGTATTATTTAAGCTGTTAAGTTGTTTAAATTTTTTTTTTACTGGTTTTTGGTTTTGGATGTTACCATAGACGTTGGAATTGTTTCAAAACCACGGTGCTACCTGTAGTTTTTTCTTTCTTTCTTTTTTTCTTTTTTGCTGATTCTAATATTTTGAAGAATTTAAAGAGAATCAAAGTGTTTTTTTGTTTGTTTTTGTTTTTTATAATTAAATGCAATGTATCTAAAAAATATATATATATTTTTTTTTACCTGTCCTGATTTTGCCGGTATGAGTACCTAACAGTGTTTTCAAGAGGTGTGTAATTACTTTTCAACACAACCAGACTATTTTAGATGATTTTTTTACATTGCAGAACAATATAACGTGCAGAATTTGGGCTATTTTGATTTTGGCCAGTAAGCAACCCAGAACACCTTAGCAATGTCCTAGCAACCACCTAGCAACTGTACACAACACCGTAGCAATTGTTACTTGACTGTTGATCAGAGTCAAACTATCAGCTCTCCTCTCCTCTTGTGCTTTTCCCACCCTTTCTCTCTCTGTCTTATATTACCAACAGTCTCCCATTGCTCGCTCAACGTAAGTTATTCCATTGGAATGCTTATTGATCCCACATATGTCAACAGTGTGCAAGGATCCCTTGACTCTCCTTAGCAAACAAGTGTGTACAATATGGCTTGTTGAAAACTTAATTTAAACCACTCTCCTATTTTTCATCCTTTTTTTTGCACTGCATAAAAGTGACTTTCTCACGCTTTTAACAGATCCTGGTCTCTCATGGAAGTAGGCATATGGAGCATTTGGGGTTACATCATGATGTCAGTAACCTTTCCACAATGGAACTGATTTTTGATTTTTGTTTGTCAAGAACTGATTACAGAGAGCCTCCAAACAGACCCGTTTGTTTGTATGAAACTACAGTTCAAAGGCATTGTTTGAAAGGACAATGAACATGTTAAGACTAAATGTAGACAAAATTACAAGGATTTCAATAAAAACATTGTTTGTGCCATGTACAATACCTCTGAACATCAATCAATCAGTCTTGTTTTACTTTCCTGGGCATAATGCATTGCTGTGTGTTGCATGTGCAAAGAATTATTATGCCATCAATCACAAGATACATTTACATTTTAGACACAATATTGGCAATTACTCTGTCTATTTTTGTTCACCCTAATAGTTCAAAACAAAGTAAAAAAAAATCAACCGTTGCATCTCCGAACAACGCACATAAGTTACATTTAATTTCTGAATGAATCAGTTCCAAAACAATTGGCTGGGTGAATGATTCACTGACTCACTCAGTGTGTTTGAATGAATCAGTTCAGTGAATGATTCTATGACTTGCTCATAAAGACAATGGCTGCGTTTAAGTCCATTCTTTTATGCCCTTCCCTCGCTAACTTCCCTCCGTCTCGTTCACTCGGATGAACATCTTTTCTTACATTGCACAACCCTTGCAATGTGTTTAAATGGAACGCCCTAAGCCCTTGATCACTTGGAATCTGCAGTGGAGTGGATTTATTATTTATCTAGTTTTTCTTATGAATTTGTTTTACACACCATTCTATAATTGGGCTGTTGGAGAAAATATTTTAAAAAACTACACAAACGAAAATGATAACAATGCAATAAACTATAACTGTGTAAAAAAAAAAAACTGTCGTCTTATAGCTACAAGTATTATGCAGTTACATGTCAAAATAACTGTAATATCATACAGTATGTGTGGGATGGGAGTAAATAAAAAAAGCGCAATCTGTTGTAATGTCACAATCATGTTGCATTGTGGTCTATGGATCTGCCTGAAGTACATTGAGTAGACTCGCTCCCTCAGACAAGATTGAGGGGTCGAGGTTTTGTCCTAATAAAATTCCCTCGTCCACTTGACGACATTGAACGCACTTCAAAATGGAAGTGCGAGGTGAAGTGCTTAGGGAAGTTCATGAGTGTGTCTAAAAGTGAAGTTAAACAGCCAATCACTTATTGGCTGTGACACTTGACACTTATCGCCACCTACTGGCATAAGGATGGAACATACAGAAAGAGTCCAACACACTAATGCATAAACTGACAGTCTACACAGGCAAGCAGAGAGATACAAACTCTGAAAAGTCCTAATGCTGTTGAACTGTATATCAGCACTCTTCGAACGCTGCACCGTCAATCAAATCTAAGAACTGTTGTATAACTGTTAGCTGGTGTTTCTCATTATGACACATTCCAGCTCAGTTAAAGCCCACCACAGATGGACCATGGCTTCTCGTTGGGCCCGGCCTCACTAGATGCTTCCCAAGCTAATAGTCCAAACTGCGGTCCATCTGCTAGCTAGACTTTTTGGCTTCATTTCTTGCTCTACTCTTCCTCTCCCCCTCCTCCCTATCCTCTAAATTCCCTCAACAGTATCTAACAGTAATAATATTTAGCTGTAATGAATCCAGAGCTGCAGTTTACTAACAAGGCTGGCACACAGCAACGCCAGGCCCTGCATCCTGACTTCACACAGGGCGTCCTCCTCCTCCGTGCCCCGTTTCATAGCCGACCTCAGATATTTTTGTTTTACAGTTAACTAATCTTAATGCTAGCTCCCCTCTTACTCCAGAACACACGCAGAGACACATACAGAGATTAATAAAACACACACAGGAGAATAAATGTTCTTTGATTGCTTAAACTAATCTTATATTAGTATTCGAATTCAACTTTTAAGCCTCAGAAGAACCTCTCCTTTTATATTACTATTTATAAACTCACTCTTCTTCCTTGTAACCGCAACTGACATTTTTCTCTATATTTATGCTTTTCTTTTCCAGTGTGCCCAAAGAAGTGTGAGAAGAGGGCATGCACGGATGAGGGCAAGTGCTGTCACCCCCAGTGCCTGGGCAGCTGCACTGAACCACACAATGATAAGGCATGTGCCGCCTGCCAGCATTACTTTCATGAGGACCGCTGCGTTGAGGCCTGCCCACCGGGCACCTACAAGTTTGAAGGCTGGCGCTGCATCACCATGGACATGTGTGCCCGTGTTCACCTACCCAGCGAGGTCGACTTCGTCATCCACAACGGAGAGTGTATGCCAGAATGCCCGCCCGGATTCACCCGAAATGATACTGAGAGGTACGGCGCCAGAGCTGGATGTAGGGTTGCCTCATTAGACACCAGTGCCAAGAGTGTGTCTTTATGCTTCTGCAGTATTATTAAATTAAAACTATTAAAAACCAATAAGTTAAATAAAGCTGAAATAAAATATGAATATTAGATGAAAAACTTGAAAAAACTAAAGGTTTCTCTGGCAATTAACTGAAACAATTTAAAGTTGAAACAAAATAAATATAGAATTTAAAAACGAAAACTAAAGAAAATGACAAAAGTTTGTGTACCTTCTTGAGATTTTGATTTTCAACTTCAAATAGAGAAATGATCAACGTTTTTTTTTTTTTTTTTTTTTTTTTGAAACGGCAAATCGAGAATTAAGCTTTTGAATTTTTTTGTTCATGGGTAAAATTTTTGTTTCTTCTTCAATATTTTCTTTTCTTTAATAGACTGTGCTGCATGTGGGTGTGAGCACATTATAGATAATGAGCTCAGACGGGAAAGACTGTACCTCTAGTTGGTTTGATATGGATTACATAATCAGAGAATGTTTGTTTTTTATTTAAATGGTTTCATTTAAAAGAAGACATTTCAAGCTTTCTATAGAAATGTTTTGCATATCATATCAGTGGAAAGAAGACGCTGAGTTTAGAATATGCTCCTGAAAAAAGTTTGGAGACCGAGGTGGCAGAAAGTGCCGGTTTCTTTGTTTTACAAAATCACGTTTTGATGTGAGTGCACACAAAAAAAAAGTAGGTTACAGTTTCAAATGATCTAGACCCACAGTGTAGGGTGTTTCTTAAAAAAAAATTATTGGGTTTCAAAAATCTGTGAAATTGACACCTGGCGCATGGAGAGAGGAAGATCACCATTATTTAGGGATTCTTCAAAAACCAAGAGAAGTAGTGAGGAAAGCCAAGGAGAAAACTTTTTTAAAAACTCTGTGGGAAAGCCATCTGGACCCGGGGATTTTCCACTCTGCATCTGTGTAATAGCTTGCAGAATTTCGGTTAGACTAATAGGATCATCTAATTTGGTTTTTGACTTACTACTGATTTAGGGATGTCAAGATTTTCAAAAAAATTATCTATAAGATTAGAATCATTGAGGGAGTTTGAATGATTTAAAGAAGAATACATTTCTTGGGGGTCTGATACAATATTTCCTACTGGGGTTAGGACTTGAGAAATAAAGCTTTTTGCAGTTTGTAGTCTAAGTTGTAATGCAAGTGCTTTACCTGGTTTATCACCATGCTCAGCATGGCTAGTGAGATAGAAGATTCAATTCAGATAGCAAAAAAGCCCTTATTGGTGAGAATAGATGAAATGTTCCTCTTGAACTTCCTCTTAATTTATAAATCCATAATGCTTAAAAGGGAAATACTTCCACAGAATCGGTCCTAAACATCAGCCCTGCCTGTTTCTGTAGGTTCAGGTTCCATTATTAACACCAAGTCAAACCTGCTGTGACTACACTTTCTACAGCCATTGGTCTAAAGCTGCTATTTATGTTGCCATTAAGATAGGGTGACCATATTTTAGTTTTCAGAAAACAGGACGAGGGCGTGGTTTGGGAGGCGTGGTTAAGGGGTGGGGCCGTGGTTGGGGTGAATGCATCAAAAAATACTTGACAAATGCATTCACAACCTTGCAACTATGTTATTGTACTTTAATACATAAAGTAGCCTAATACATCCTTTCCATTCAATGTTTGGCCCGCAACAATAGAATAGCCTAGGCTACTATTAAAAAAAAGTTTAGCTTTTAACACCTTTTACATGACACTATTTCTTTTCATGGCCATAGCATAGCTTAAAAATCTACCACTAAAATAAAAAATCTACTACACTATTTCAGTAAAAAAACAATTTCAATCCTCCTGATGTTCTCTTGTAGCCTTTACTTTCTTTATGTGGGCTTCTACTTCGCTAGCACCTTTATTTGACACTGACAAGTACGTTCCAGCTTTGCAGTTCATGCATTCTGCTTTACACGGATCCCGACCAAAACGAAAAAAACAGAAGTTTTTTTTTCGCTGTTAGCTACTTACATCTTATCTCGCACTTGACCGTAAACTGAAGCATCGACCGTCGAGTCCGAGTCACGCTGCTAAAATTGAAATTCTGTGTCTGTGAACGTAAAGTCCGCCTACTTTGATTTGATTGGTCATTTCAAATATTCTGACATTGAGGAGCAGTGTGACAGACCAATGAGGCTGAGATGAACACGCACACACAAACACACAGTGGCCTCTGTATTCTGACGTGCTCTCTGCTTGCCGCTGCGGATTGAGGAACGCGCTGATTATAACAAGACTGGTTTCATATGTTTTGTGTGCAAAGGCAAGCATGTATTTAAAGTACACGCTTAATGGCCCAATGAAAAATAATGAAAACCAGGACATTTTCATCACTTTATAAAAAACAGACAGGACGGCCAGGACAGGACCTGAAAACAGGACATGTCCTGGGAAAACAGGACGTTTGGTCACCCTACATTAAGATGTATGTGCTGATTTGAAGGGTTAGATTGAGATTTATGGTCTTCAATATTCAAAATCCAGGCCTGTTCACTTTCAGGTAGTATGTAACATGCTGGAACGTGTTTAAACTAGGTAAAGGAGATTGTAATTACCACACCTTTACTTAGACACCTGCACTTTTCAAGTAAAATATTAACAAACTTTTCCATATAACTTTTTAGATTCTGAGTCTGTTTTGCCTTTAAATTGACCAGACCTGATTTAATGATCCTCTTTTCACATAAAACCCTGGGTTTAAGCAGTGACTCTGTTATGTGCATAAAGCAGTGACCTTGTGTTTGTCAAAAACAAGCCTTAAATATTCTTCATGTTTTGGTGAGACACAATAATCCTTTCACGGTTCAATGGCGTTTGCCTGTTTGGAGTCTGTGTGTGTGGCTGGGACCTGTCCTTGACACTTACTCTCCCTTCTTCTCCCTCTCTCTCCCATCTGCAGTATGTTTTGTAGCGCCTGTGACGGACTGTGCGACAAGGTCTGCGAAACTAAAACAATTGACTCAGTGGATGCTGCTCAGTCCCTGCAGGGCTGCACGGTCATCAAAGGCAACCTGCACATCAACATCCGGCGGGGCAGTGAGTACCCTCACTCTCAACCTTTTCTCCACAAATGACCCTTTTCTGACACAAATGACATGAACATTCCCACTGTCATGGAAAACCTGGAATTATCAAAGAATGTTCAAATTGTGATATCCAACATGGGAATTTTATGATAAAGAGTACAATATTAGAATTTTTTTAATAGTATTTTTTAGATGCACTCTGTCCATATTTAATCTGCTAGATGTTTAAACATTTTTTATAAAATTATAAAATTTTTTATTCGGTTTTCACCCAAAACATCCCTTTTTTGGTGATTTAAATATATTAAAAAATGTTTTACGTTTTGTCATTGCTACAGTCAATGTCATTGGTACAGTTTTTTGTTTTGTTTTTTACAAAAAAAAAAAAAATTTGCAAAAAGTATTTTAGGGCTTAGTATTTTTTAACAGTGCTTTGGAACAATATATTTTTTTAATTAAAAATATAAAATCAAAAAACAACATATAGGAGACATTTGTACCCTAAATTTACCATTATTTAAATATTTATTCCCTAAAGATTGGTACCTGATACACAAATGAAAATCAATTTAAAATTTGTATTATTTGTATAATTATTATTTTAAATGTACAAATATTTTTTAAAACCCTTATCCAGTAATCAGGAACGGCAGGAAAGATCATGAAAATCATTGGTCAAACGCTGGTAGACCCTGATTATTGTTTTTATTTTCCTGGGGTGACATAATGGGACAGTTGCTGCCAGCAGAGTCCTGCACTGGTCCTGTTTGGTAAACCCACACCCGCAGTACTTAACAGAACACACGACCCGTAATCCGACAGCAGCACTGATTTAATTCTGTACCCGACTCGACCCATTTGACATAAAGACCGCGACCCGAACTACACCCACATTAAATCTACTACATCAAATTTTGACAAAAAAATATTTATTTTCTCATGTAACATAAGCAATCAAACCAACATTAGCCATTCTGAGTTGATGCATTTAAGAAAAATAATAGACACGCTGATGTAGACACAAGATGAGAATGTGCATCCGTCGTGTAAACAATACAATACCTACATCATGTAAACAATCTGCCCATACAGATGATTAGAGGTCTCCATAGATTATAAGAACAAATACGAGCCTTTACTGTCATATAATATCGAGGATATTATAGTGGATTCACTCTGCATTTAAATGTTAAATGTGTCTCTGCAGTGTATATGTGTCCGTTGGTCCTCTTAGCAGCAAAAAAATTAATCTTTTATTCAAATTGCAAATAGATTATATACAGAAAGCGAGCAAAAAGCACCGTTCCTGACCCGCACCGCAGATGACAACGTAAATAGAGGTTCACCCATCCCCACCCGTGTGCAGGACTCTGGCTGCCACCCATGTATCACTCACACTGATGAAGTGATGAGTTAGTGCAGACACTGTGTGTCCTTTGGGATTTGGTTTGTGTTGCTCCAGTGTCATATCTCTTTCTCTCTGTCTGTCTGTCTGTCTCCCCTCTCACACTGTCTATCGCTCTCTCTCTTTTTCCCCAGATAACATTGCATCAGAGCTGGAGAGTTTCATGGGCCTGATCCAGACAGTCACTGGATATGTAAAGATCAAACACTCTCAAACTCTGGGATCTCTGTCCTTCCTCAAAAGTTTGCGATACATTAATGGAGAAGACCTTTCAGAGCAGTAAGGCATATAAAACACACAACTATTGTCGTGGCATGTTGATGATTGATTGTGTACAGAACAGAGTTAGCCTGCAAAACAGGTGCTGTAAATATGCTATATGTCTCACTGAACACTAGTTATTTGTTGGCCTGCATAGGACTATCAAGATCATTCGTGTCATCTTGAATGGCAGTTTGACTCCTCTAATGTGGAGATAATTTCAGCCTTAAGCGTGTTATTTGATCAGTATCTTCATCAGATGAAAAAAAGGACTGCTCTCCGTTAAAATAATACCGGTGTGATTATGTCTGAATGAATCTATTGTTTTATTTAGTTGTTTTTGCACCTAAGAGTTGGACTTTGTTGGGAATAGATCTTTTTTTTTATTATATATATTTTTTTATACACGTTATAACTGTAAGAGTGTTATAAAAATGTATTATATTATATATTAATATACTAAGAAATTTAAGATTAGTCTCCCATTGACAACCGTCCAAAAATTTGAGTCAGTAAGTCTATTATGCTCACCAAGGCTGCATTATTCAAATATAAAAAACAGTAATATTGTGAAATGTTATTACAATTTTAAAACAACTGTTTTCTATTTTAATATATAATAAAATGCAATTTATTCCTGTGATTTAAGAAGCTGAATTTTCAGCAACCATAACTAGTTTTCCTGTATGATCCTTCAGAAATTATTCTTATATGCTGATTTGCTGCTCAAGAAACATTTCTTATTCATTCCTTATTATTATAATTTCTTATTTTTTTGTTAAAAACTGTTTTTTAAACAGTAAAACAAAAAGGTTCAAAAGAACAGAATTTATTTGAAACAAGATTTGTAACATTATAAGTCTTTTGTCGCTTTTGATTTATTTAATGAACCTTGCTGAATAAAAATATGAATTTCTTTAAAAAACAAAAATATTACTGACCCCAAACTTTTGAAGCGACCAAGCGAGTTAGACCAGCTGGTAGGTGGTTTGTTGCAAAAATAATTACCATCTATTATGTTCCAAAACTCTTCTGCACCAGCACGGTAGTCACGTTGCAACATAGTCTCATGTCTGAAACAAAAAGAACATGAATATTTCTTGTAACACTGTGTCCTTCACGATTCCCTGATTGCAGCACGTGTCTTCAAGGATTTCCATAGGAACGGGTTAAAGAAAATAAAATGTCTGCTCTAATGGAATGTACAGCTCAGACTCGTAAAGCTAAGTCGAGAGATTCAGCTAATGTACGTATGTTGTTCGTACACAAAGAAGTATACATTTAACCTCCTGATTAAGCAATTTGATATCGTGTACATTCATGTAAGTACTGAAGTATCAAGTATTTATATAAATCAGTATTTGCTATCTGACTGATTTTCCCTCCCATGATTTTACGGAGGATGTCTGAGGGAGGCTGTGGGAACTCTTCTGTTGTGATCTCACTAGGGTTGAGTTTCATCTTGAGGAATGCTTGTAAGCAGCGCAGGCATTCTCCACGTTCCTGAGGAGTTCAGTGCGACTCAGTCGGGTGCAGCTGTAGAAGTCATCCTAAACCCTTTTCTGAGCCCTGATCTCCGCGTGTGCTTTAAAGAAATACAGTCTGTGCATGTGCTTCAGTTGTTGTTTTCACACATTTCACATTTGTCACGTGAATAACCAGATCGGATCATTCTCATTCCTTTCTTTGCTTAGATTAAACTTACATTAGAAATAATACATTTAGTATTTAATACTTAGTTGTTTCGTTGTGTGTGTGTTTTTCCTACTATAGGATATATGCATTCTATGCGGTGGACAACCAGAACTTGCAGTACTTGTGGGACTGGAGTCAGCACAATCTGACCATTAAAGATGGGAAACTCTTCTTTCGCTTCAATCCCAAGCTTTGCATGTCTGAGATCCAGAAAATGTGGGAGAAGACCGGGGTAAATCAGAAGATGGAAGAGGACGACGTTCGTAGCAATGGAGAGCGAGCAAGTTGTGAGTAGACAAAATACTCCTCCGATTCAGCAGTGGCAGAGCACCACAGGAAACACTTTAGCTGCTTTTCCACCAGGTTGAAAAGCAGCTAAAGTGTTTCCTGTGGTGCTCTGCCACTGCTGAATCCGCAGTGCCAAAGTGAATGTAAATGAATTGATATTTTTTTAACTCTTTCCCCACCAGTGTTTTTTTTTTTTTTTTTTTTTTTTTTTTTTTTTAAGTTGCCAGCAACCAGCGTTTATGATATTTTTTCATGGCCTTCAGAATATTTAGTTTTTTGAATATCTGAACATGCACTATATCAAAAGAAAGAACAGACCCTCTAAAAAAAAAAAAAAGCGCCTGTTTTATTCTAGCTTCATGCATTATTTTTTATTACACTTGAATGTGGAACACTCAAAAAAAAAAGTACCACTTTGAGCAAAAAGCTGAGAAAATCACATGTTTGTCAAAGACTACATGCAGATCGGATTCAGAACGATGATCAAAACATTGATGGAGTAGATTGAGTCTGTCAACAACCTAATGCTTGCACAGTCATGAACCTTGTCCAGGGTCGACATTTCATTCACTAACGTTAGGCAGTTTTGATTGATATGCGGTTTAATGTTGTGATCACCTTATTTTACATATGCATATGATTACATATGATATCGCTTGTTTCTGCATCATCTTCGCATATATTTTGATCAGGAGATTTAAAAGATATGTAATAGCGCTTCCTACCGTATAACAGTGAAAACACGGAAAGCCAGAAAATTCCGTCAATGGCGGGGAAGTGTTGTCTCACAAATGATGAAAATTTCTGTCAATGGCGGGGAAAGAGTTAAGTTGTGATTTTGAAGTAAATGTGATGAAATAAGACGAAAAACATAATGTCAAGACAACATGTCTTTCTATTTTGTTGTCTTTGCTGACTGCACTCAAGAATAAAGTCTGACTCATGAACAATTGAGAGGATTCTTTAAAAGAATAACTTAAAAAGTGTCATAATGTCACCGATTCTGTAAGAGCAGTTACTGAATCAAAATGTAATTAACCATTTGGTTGTTTTTATGACAGTCTGTAGTTAAAAATACACATTTGCTAAATAGATTTTTGTGATTAATAATCATTTAATGAAAAAAATATTTCATTATAATTTATTAAATAATTAATCAAAATAATTTCAATATAATTTCATCAATAATTGAAGGATATTGAATTGTAAATTAAATATTATATCTGTAAATAAATACAAATCATACCTATATAAAATTGTTTTTTTGATTAGAAATTTTTCACACTATTTTTCAAATTATAAAGCAAGGTGGCTTCTACAAACACATGGTTCTAGAGCTTTTCTCAGAACAGTAACTTTCTTGCAATTACTTTAAACCAACTGATGTCAAGATCATTTTTAGTAGATGTAGAGTCAGTTAACAGTTCTCAGAAAGTGTCCAAATACTTTTTATCTTCATTTTGAATAGTATATCTATTGTTTTATTATTTATATAATGCATTGGCATTTGTTAAGTGAAGCTTTAATGTCCAAATTCTTTTTAAGGCAGTTGAACTGGTTGGTAGATGACAGCATTATCTCTCTACAAAGACATCACTCAAGACTCTTACATTTACATTTATTCATTTAGCAGGCGCTTTTATCCAAAGCGACTTACAAATGAGAACAATAGAAGCAGTTAAACTAACAATAGGACAACAATATGCAAGTGCTATGACCCTTCTCAGTTTTATCTTCGCAGTACATGTATTTTTTTTATTTTTTAATAAATAGATATAGAATAGAAGAGAAAGTGTTAGTATTAATGGATCAAGTGCTGCCGAAAAAGATGTGTCTTCAGCCGTTTCTTGAAAATGACTATGGACTCAGCAGCTCTGGTTGAGTTAGGCAGATCATTCCACCAGCAGGGAACAGTCAAGGTAAAGGTTCGAGAAAGAGATTTTGTGCCTCTTTGAGATGGCACCACAAGATGACGTTCACTTGCAGAGCGCAAGTTTCTGGATGGCACGTAGGTCTGAAGTAATGAGTTTAGGTAAAAGGGTGCAGAGCCAGTGGTTGTTCTGTAGGCAAACGTCAGTGACTTGAATTTGAAGCGAGCGGCAACTGGCAACCAGTGCAATTTAGTGAGGAGAGTAGTGTGCTCTCTTCGGCTCGTTAAAGACCACTCTTGCTGCAGCATTCTGGATCAGTTGCAAAGGTTTGCAAAGCTAGAAGACCAGCCAGGAGAGCATTACAGTAGTCCAGTCTGGATAGAACGAGCGCTTGGACAAGGAGTTGTGTAGCATGGTCTGATAGGAAGGGCCTGATCCTCCTAATGTTGTATAAGGCAAATCTGCAGGACCGGGCAGTTCTAGCAGTGTGGTCTGTGAAGTTCAATTGATCATCAATCACAACTCCAAGGTTCCTGGCTGACCTTGACGGAGTTATGGATGACGAACCAAGTTGAATGGAGAAGTTGTGGTGTAGTGTTTGGTTGGCCGGGACCACAAGCAGTTCTGTCTTTGCAAGGTTTAGTTGAAGGTGGTGGTCCTTTATCCAGCCAGAAATGTCTGTCAGGCAGGCTGAGATGTGTGCAGCTACTGTTGGATCATCAGGCTGGAATGAGAGGTAGATTTGTGTGTCATCAGCGCAGCAGTGATAGGAAAAGCCATGTTTCTGAATCACTGATCCAAGTGATGACATGTAGGATGACATGTAGGATCTTAAAAAGCATATTGCTCCCAGGGTGTTGCATTCATTCTTCTGTACCTGCTCTATTATGTGTTTGACAGATTTCTGCATAGAGCAAATTCGCTTTGAAGAACGATGATAATGGCTTATTCAATGTGGTCGTATTTTTTTCTGCAGAACATAATTGCTCTGACTCTAGACTGGTGAGACATTAACAGAAGTGCCTTTTCTAATACCACTTCGATTTCTAGAAGCTCATGAAAGATGGAAAGGCCATGGCACAGTCTTATATTCAAGTTGAAGAACTCTTATGGGTGCTTTTAGTTAAATCTCTCTTATGACCCCTCTTCTAGGTGAGAGTTATATTCTAAAGTTCAAATCCAACCACACTCAGAGTACTCGGATAAAGCTCACTTGGGAGCGATATCGACCACCTGACTACAGAGACCTCATCAGCTTCATCGTGTATTACAAGGAGGCGTAAGTTTCAGACTGCTAGAAGTTACTATTATAGACATATTATTCACATCGAGTTTGTTAGCGGAGTTGTGATGAAACATTATGTAAATGTATACTGAAAACATCTGTGCGCTGTTGTCTCGATGTAGACCATTCCAGAACATCACAGAATTTGACGGACAAGACGGATGTGGTTCTAATAGCTGGAACATGGTGGATGTGGACCTTCCTCCGGAGAAATCAACAGACCCAGGGGTGCTTCTGACCCCTCTTAAACCCTGGACACAATATGCCATCTTTGTGAAAGCCGTTACCCTGGTTGTGGAGGACAAGCATATAATGGGGGCTAAGAGTGAGGTGGTCTACATCCGCACCAATGCATCAGGTTGGCTTCAACACTATCCCTCCTATATCCACCTAATATCCAGTATCTAATCTACAATTTGAAGTATTACACCAACTATTATCTTGCTATTCCACAGCGCCATCAATGCCCCTCGATGCCCGCGCATATGCCAACTCCTCCTCATCCCTGATGGTGAAGTGGTCTCCTCCCATCTCTCCCAATGGAAACAAAACATTCTACCTACTCCGTTGGCAGCAGCAGGCAGAAGACCGTGAGCTGTTTCATCATAACTACTGCTCTAAAGGTAAGTGTGCACATTTAACGTGCACTTTCGCTTCGTCTAATGTCTACCTCTAATCTTCACCCTTTGGCCCCCTTCAGCTGTTATTTCAGCATTGATATATACAGTAGTCAACATTTAAAGTGGTTCAAAAAAGTTGATCAAAGTTGTCCTAAGACAAGAACAGGTATTGTTCAAAAAATTAATGTATAACTTTGATGAAAGGTTTTGATCCACTACAAATGTAAATGAGTGTACATTTATCCCAGTTCCTACATTGTTACTTTGAAAAATGTATTTCAGTTTAAATTATTTATTTTTGTGAGGAGAAAGAGACTGTTTAGTGAAATGAGACCAAAACCTAGTTCAGCTATGTGGGAAATTGTGTGACTAGGCCCGTTATTATGCCATGTCAGACTTTATCAATCAGATATTAGGTATTTTAGAGAATTGTACAATAACTTTATTTATAAATGTGTGCAGCTTGTGTTCTTATTGCTTGATCAGTTTAGTCTGTGTCATTGTTTTGTAATACAGAGCTAAAGATCCCCATCCGCATCTCAGCCACGGCTTTGTCGGACATGGAGGGCGACACAAAGCCTACCAAATCAGATGTTAGCGGGGGTGAAAAGGGCTGCTGCCCCTGCCCAAAAACCAAGGAGGACCTAAAGGCGGAAGCTGAAGACCGATCTTATCGCAAAGTCTTTGAGAACTTCCTGCACAACTCCATCTTCACACCCAGGTATGATGCATGCACTGATGCCACTTTCTCAAGCTTTTAGATCGTATCAAGTGGTCAAATGTTTGGTTTAGTGGATTCTTGGATCTCCTGCTATTTGAAAACATTTATACATCCCTGCATGGTACCCAAATGCCTAAATCCGGTTTAATTGTTTGATTTTAAAGAAATATTTTTGGTTCACTATTAAGTTGAATCAACACTTGCTGCAACATTTAAAGTGCCCCTATTATGGATTTTTGAAAATTACCTTTCATGGAGTGTGTAACATAGCTCTAACTGAATGAAAACATCCTTCAAAGTTTTAAATCTGAAAGTGCACCGTATATAAAGTTATTGTCTTTCAAAAGTAAGAGTCGACTCTGAGTCAATGAAATTAATCGTTTTTCAAACGAGTCATAAGCCGTTTCATTGTGATGTCAAGACGAAACATTAGCATATTGCCCGCCCACTTATTGCGCGCGCAGACACCAGGGAAAACTTGAAAACCCTCAAACACTGCAGCTGATTCCTGTGGATACTGGACAGCATCATGTCGAGAAGACGCTGTGCTCTACAATGTGAAGGTAAAGCCAGTTTTTTTTTTTTTCATTGCCCAAGGCAATTAAAATTCATCTTTACCACGATACCACAGCACTATAATCCTAAACTTTTGCTGTGTTCCCTTTATTTTACTGACGCCTGCTTCTCAAATCTCGGAGTTCAATGCAGGATTCGCGAACCGCTTGCTCTTGAAAGATGGTGTTCAAAATACGTAGTTTTGATTTTATATTGTGTAGGTCTCCTGCTAACTCACATTATTACTGTCTTACTGAAATACTTATGCTAATAAGTTGTGGGCCAATATTACCTAAAACTGTGTCTATAAATGCAGATAGTCTGTCATTCTCACTACTTTGAGGAAAGATTAAGCATGGAGCAAGATTTGTTTTACCAACGTTTATGTTACATCAATCATTCACGCTAGAGCTCGGCTAATGTATGCACTGTTATTGATAGTTTCCACGTTCACCCAATAAATTAGAAACATACTCTGTAAATAAGTACAAGTAAAATAATCGGTTTGTTGATGGACATGCACTTGTTAATGCTAATGGTGAGGAATTACAGTTGCAACATCTCATAATATACCTCAAACTGAGTAGCGTATCACTGAGAAACGTCCTGCTCGAGTCGTCCTTGCGATGGAGGTTTGGGTTGAATAACTAGCTCTTCCAATGATTCATTATTGGACTCGCGCTTGGATTGATATGGTCAAATCAACGTCATTGTTCGCTACTGTGTTTAATTCACGCATAATAGCATAATAGGGGCACTTTAAAGAAAAATCTAGGTTGAAGTGAAACACTTCACATTTTAGTGTGAAAAATTTGCTTACCAACCTTACTAAAAAGTTCAGTTTTACAACTTTTATGCCATGACTACAAAACGCCTAAAATCATAAATTGACCGTACAAATGTCACTTAACGGCTCAAATACAAGAAGTTCAACAGAAATAATTAGTTTTCAAATGAATTCATATTAATTACATTTAAATTAATTTGAAATACATTTTTTACCAAATATTATAAGATTCACACTTCCGCTTTTGAATCCTCCAAAAATTAGCCCCATTCACTGTCATTGTAAGTGCCTTACAGTGAGTTTTGCTTTTTTTAAAGAAAACGAGAGCAGAGTTGAAAGTGTTTTTTTGGTAATGCACAAATGCTTTAAGACATTTTTGTTGACTTTTGTATGACAAACAATTTTTGTACTGTGTTGACTTGCCAGTTGATGTCCAATGTGAAATCTGGATCCTGATGGAAAACTACTGTTCTAGCGTACTGCAAAGGTTAGGTGAACCCTCGGTAGGAACAGAGGCTGGGTTACTCCCAGCACTTTCTGCCACAGTTTACAACAGTGGTCTGAAGCCCTTAATTTTTTCAGTCTTCCTGGAGAGCGTATATCAAAGCGGGTCTGAGCTCATGGTCTTGAGGCGGCTTGATTTCATAGAATCAAAACCAGAATTTTGGAGGCCCAGACCGAAGCCTAATTATTTCGACATGGGGCTGACAAGATCAGAACAAGAGGTTTTGGAAAGGGGTAGGTGCCAGCAGCGGAGGCTGGAGCAGAATCAGATGGTGAGGGGGGAAAGGTACGGCTCTGAGAACTCCAGGCCTGTGCGGCCACGTTGTTTGTTGCTGGGGCGACGGTGGCGGTTGCATATTAAGACTACAGCAGGCTGTAATTTGGGATGCACAAACAGACGCAGACTGGATTAATGAGACTGGAAAGCAGCCGCTGGCTCAGGGCTCGCTCCATGTTAGGCTTTTGTTTGCTGAAACGAGGAGTGACGTCTGCATTGTGTTATCTGTTTACCTTGCTTGTGGCGTCGGATGTTTTCTTGTCTCATGCAGGCGAAGAACGGCACACAGGAACCTGTTCAGGTTTACTTAGACGCACATGCTTTGAGACTTTCCGAGGGTTCGTTCAGGACATCTGCAATCAGGCTTTTTTGTGGGTTGTTTATTTGGTTGCAAACGTGTGTGTGTTTTGGGGTGGGCCGGGCCGGGGTTTTGAGTCATGAGTATTGATGCACAAATCGATGTCGCCAAACATCTTCTACCACTTAGTTTCCCCAAACGTCTGCTTTTGGAGCCTTATTTTCATCAAGGTAATGGTTTGCGGTTCACTCAGGGACGGTGTGATGCACCGTCAACCCGTCTCTCCATCTCTAATCGATTGAAAACAGACTTTCTAAATGTAAATATGCTTTCCCTCAGTAACAGGATGCTCGTGAGGCATCATTTTCTCCATCACTGATGACTTTTTATTTCCATCTTGACCCCAGCAGCCCTAGGGTGTCCGTTTTGAGCCCCCTCACTCTGTTTGCATTTGAAATTGGGGAGACAGATTTGTCACTGTCCGTCCCCATTGAGCACACCTCATTACTGGCATCAAGACTTCAGGAAAAGATCTCTGAAACTGGTCGAGTCTGAGAAAAACAGGAGATGCTCAACACTTGAATGAAGCGGATATGTTTTTCCATTCAATGGTCGTCTCCCTTTTCTCTTCCTCTCGCCTGCTCACTCTCCCTCCTTCCTCAGACGCGTTCTTTGTTTCCTTTGGAGTGTCCGGCTCCTAGGAAATGTACAGCAAACCTATGTGGAATGTTAATGAATTCCAAAGGAAGAGGAGGTGTGGACGTGTCATCTCCCCTTGCAAACTCCTCCTCAGCTGATCGGCCCTGTAAAGAATGCCCGTGTCATTCTTGAGCCCTGTGGTTCAGCAAAAACTTGAGTTTGCGCCAGGGGATGTGAGGTGTTGCCTATGCATCAATAGGTGACTGACACGTAAGCCTTTCTGCCTGGGAAAAGGAAAGACTGGATGTGCTGCTGTCAGTGTTGCCATAATGCCTTCTGACTGAGGTTTGCTGGTGTAAAATCTTCCCTCAGGACCCTGACCCTACATGTCTGTTTCATTCTTGCTACAAGCCTGACCTTTTCCTAGTCAGCGGTCTGTGCCAAAAGCAATTAGGTTAAAATTAGCAGTTATGGCTATAGACAAGAGGCAGATCCTATTCGTGTTCAAGTCTAATTGGGATAAAGGTTGCTAAAGAGTATTTTATACATGTACTTCAAACACATCAGGGTTTTCTTTGCACTTGATCAGTTGTTGTCAGCGAACTAGGTGTTGATGTGATTCTAGGGTGACAATATGATTTAATCTTCTACAGTAAACACCCTCAAGGGAGATCTGAATCCCTAGTTAGTGAGTATTAAATAGTGTCCAATTGCTTCCAAAATCCCTTATCATAAATCATGGAGTGCTATTCACTGGAAGTGACATGGAATGTGGCTAGGGTTGATTTGATTGTTCCTCCCTACAGCGTTCTGTGTTGGCTTTTATTAAAAGTTTCCACTCACACACATAAAGCAAACACACACAAAGATCTTCTCTCATTACTGTCATTCCTCAGTTGATTAATTTGAGCTGGCAGAATAAGGCTTATAGTAATGCTTAAACTTTTGTAATCATCAGTGGGTAAAGTTCATAATTGCTTGTAAATTTGCTTCTTGATGACTGTTGAATAGGACACTCATTGCGTGTCGCTATGTCAGTCTGGAAAAACACCTGCTGTTGCACCTATGGAGCAAAACACTTTTCTTTTTTTGCAAATGCAACAGGATATTTTGTATAGCAGACCCAAATTTGTCCCAGTTTAGGGACAGCACATCAATTAAAGAATCAGTTGATGAAGTTGGCGGTACACTGAGAGAAAAAGTCTTAACTCTTCTGGTAATTGGCCAAGCAGCCGCAGTTTAATACATCAGTCTATTTTATAACTAGATACAATTCCCAAACTGTTTTTGACAAAAGCTGAAAACTTGTGTTGTCTGTCTCCACTTATTGTCTGTCAGTCTTTGTGTCTGACACTTTTACCACTTTCCTCTCTTGTATTTTGGCACTCTGGGGTTTCCCTCATGTCCATCTCAAACCATCCTGTCTTTCTCATCTGTGATGGATCGCATTGTTTGGTCTGACTATTGAATCTTTACAGAGATCCCGAGCGAGCAAATCGTTACGTGTCTCCTAAAAGTGGCTCTAGGTAAGGTTATGGCCCTGGCCTAGTCCTATTTGTGAAGTGGCAGTGGGTCAGTTGGCGTCTGGTAAGCTCTTGTGGTTGCTGCTGACTGCATGTCCTTAGTGGCGGCAGGGTTGACCTGTAGCCAGTGCCTTAGTTTGCTTATTGCCTCATGCACTGTCTCTACCGTCAGAGGCGAAGTCGTCATATCATTATTATGGATGTTCTATGTTTGTTCCAAATATGCCTTCCCATTTCATTTTCTCATCTGCAAAAATGTTTATTGTATGTGTATTGCTTCATTTGCAAGTATATATTTTATAGTAAGCAATGACAGTGCATTTGAATGCTTCATGAATATACTTTTGTTTTATATCTGGACATGAAGGAGAATCAGAAAGAGAGGAAAGGGTCAGGGTAGAAACAAGAGTTAACAGTTCTTGGATCCCAGCTCTCATTTCATTTTAAAACGACCAAATTTTCATGAGGGATCAGTCCCAGCCTAGCTGGATACATAGCAGTCATAAGAATTTAAAAGATCTCATTATTCAGGATGATAAATGATGGATAAGATCCAGAAGACAAAAAGGGAGCTCTGTAGGCTGTAGAGTAATGCAGCTATCCTCAGTGTTACTAAGAGACCTGTTAGTAGGCCATTAGAGAATTAGGCTTTCACGTTAAAGGAAGTGGTGTGTGTTGTAGAGTAATTGTGCGCAGTAATTGGCTTTTATGCTTTTAAACCAGTGAAGACTCTGCTGACAAAGGCTGACTGCACTATATCTTTCTATTATTTCTTACTGTTATTTTCTACTTCATTTCCTTTTCCTCTTTACTTTTTTCACCTTTATTTTCTTGCCCCTCTTACTGTCATTTTTTATTTTCTTTCCTACCTTTTTCCATATTTTCCTTTCCTAATCTCATTTACTGCTCCCTTCCCTTTTCATCTTTAATTTTTCTGCTTTTGTTATTTTTCCATTTCTTTTCCTTTTTCATTGTCATAGACTACTTCCCTTTTCCTCTTTCCTGTCCTTTTCATTTCTTTTTTCCCATTTTCTTTCCTTTTCCTTATTCCTTTTTTCTGTTTTCTATCCTTTTCCTTTCCTTTCTTCCTCTATTTCCTTTGCTTTTCCTTCTCCTGTTCATTCCTCTCCTGTGATCCTCCTCTCTAACACTTTTATTCCATGTCTCAGACCTCCAGACAGGAAGCGTCGAGACCTGTTCGGAGTGGCCAATGGCACACTGCTCCAAGGTGCAATCAGGAACATCACAGGACTGGAGAGTAACATCACTGACCCAGAGCTGCAGGAGAAAGAGTATCCTTTCTCCGAAGGCAAAACCCATGCAGAATTCATGGAGATTTCCAACCTGCAGCCCTTCACTGTGTACCGCATTGACATCCACGCTTGTAACTACAAGGTCCACCGTTGCAGTGCTGCAGCTTTTGTGTTCTCTAGAACCAAACCAGCAGGTCAGTAAAACCAACAAACCAAACTTGTGCACAAATGACTGCATATCCAGGCCAACAAAATATAAAAATTCCAGTAATTCTCCACTGTGCCTACAGCATGACTTGTTAACAGCAATTAAAACTGAAATGCAATTGAAATCTTATTGAATTACTGTAAGAGAGCACTGGCCTTGAGCACGATTATGTTGTTCTCCAGACAAAGCGGATGATATTCCGGGTACTGTAATTCAGGAGAGGGATGAGAAAGTCGAAGGAACAGTGCTGCTGCGGTGGCCTGAACCTCATCACCCTAATGGACTGATCCTCATGTACGAGATCAAATATCGTCTGGGAACTGAGGTTAGTGTGACAACTAACTCATACACCATTAAGAAATAGTTCAAAACTGCAGCCAAGGCCACAAACCGACTGTGTGTGTATGTGTGTGTGTGTGTTTCAGCCTGAGAAGCATGAGTGTGTATCACGGCAGCAGTACAGAGTGCTGAGAGGAGCTCAGCTTAGCAATTTGGCCTCTGGAAATTATTCCACCCGGGTCAGAGCCACTTCTCTGGCTGGGAATGGGTCTTGGACTGAACCAGTGTCCTTCTATGTGCCACCACCTAAAAGTAAGGAATGCATATTTATGATCAAATTTTTAGGAAGAATGTAGAGAGACCTGTTTCTGCAATGTTTCAAAGTTTTTAATTCTGTTTGAATATCCTTCTCTTTTACAGTAAATTATGGTAATGCCTTCTATCTGGCCATCATCATCCCTGTTGTAGTGCTATTTTTGCTCACTGCAGTGATCAGCGTTGTCATCTTTGTCACCAAAAAGAGGTTGATGCCCCATCTATTCAAAAATAGAATTTATTTCAACTTCCAGTGTCCAGTGTTATTTATTTATTTTGATGTATGTTTGCTTTCAGGAATAGTGACAGGTTAGGAAACGGTGTGCTCTATGCTTCTGTAAACCCTGAATATTTCAGTCCTTTTGAAAGTGAGTATTATGGTTTAAAAACCAGGTCGTCTTTAAGTGTTGCACTGGCAAAAAAAATAATAATTTATTTGTATTTTTGTCATTTTCCATTAAAAAAATACTATAACATTAACACAAATAATAATTTCATAATTATAAACAAAATTGTGAGATTTGTTCAAAACAAACAAAAAAAACTTTTAAAATATATTGTTTTATTTCCTAGTAAATTAGCAATCCATATTACTTGAATTACTTGTCACAGCCATAATTAATTATCTAATCATGAAATCATCATTAAAGTTTCATGATGATTTCATGATTAGACAATTATAATTGTCCAATTGCCTCATCATCTGGGTTTGGCCAAACAATACTGTATGATTGTTTTTTTATGTTACACTGCACTCCTTGTTTAAATGTGCTGACTCTTATTTCTCCAACCTCAGTGTATGTACCAGATGAATGGGAAGTGGCTCGGGAGAAAATCACCATGTGTCGTGAGCTGGGTCAGGGCTCCTTTGGTATGGTGTATGAGGGCATCGCAAAGGGCGTCGTCAAAGATGAACCTGAGACCAGAGTAGCCATCAAGACTGTAAATGAATCCGCCAGTATGCGTGAACGCATCGAGTTCCTGAACGAAGCTTCAGTTATGAAGGAGTTCAACTGTCACCATGTGGTAAGAAAGAGGGCACAATCTCATCAAGCAGTTGGTTTCGCCAACAACAACAACAATTTTTTTATGTATTAAGTGTTATCATTTCTGTGCCACCAAACAAATGGCAAAAATAATGATGCTTTTTAATCAGGTTGCTCAGACACAGGTTTCTCAGTGTTTTCAAAGTGACAGTGTTATTTCAGTTCTTTTTTCTTTGTACCCTGATTGGTTTAGGTGCGACTTCTGGGTGTGGTTTCGCAAGGCCAGCCCACTCTAGTTATAATGGAGCTGATGACACGGGGCGATCTGAAGAGCTACTTGCGTTCTCTCCGTTCAAAAGAGGTATGGAAACATCGTGTCATCTCTGCCTGCACAAACATCCTCCCCACAAATGCTCTAATTGTTATCCCATACTTGATCTCTATACTTCTTTTTAGCTTATTAGAATACACTTTTACTTCATAACGTTTATTACGTTTATTTTTGTTCTCACTCTGATCTATTGGCTTCATCTTATCTTATCTTTTAGTTAATGTTCAGTTTTTCAAAGTTACTCAATATGTCAGTCAGCTCTTCATAAAGGGGTTAGAAGTGCAAGAGAGAAACAGAAGTGTTGAATGCAGCATTTGTCCTCTTTTTTCCACCATGTAGCAGGGCTCTAGCAGCCAGTCTCTGCCTCCACTGAAGAAGATGATTCAGATGGCCGGAGAGATAGCGGACGGGATGGCATACCTCAATGCCAACAAGTTTGTCCATCGAGACCTGGCTGCCAGGAACTGCATGGTTGCTGAGGACTTCACAGTTAAAATCGGAGGTAAGTCTCAGTGTTTAAGGAATATATTTGAAACAAGATTTGATTGAGAGGTGTGACTGGCCTTCCACAGCTTTCTTCCAGCTCATGTTTGCTCTCTTTATGTGTTTAGACTTTGGCATGACAAGGGACATCTACGAGACTGATTACTATCGCAAAGGAGGCAAAGGGCTGCTGCCGGTCCGCTGGATGTCCCCGGAGTCTTTGAAAGATGGAGTGTTCACAACAAATTCTGATGTCTGGTATGAGCTGCCTGTCCTCTCTTGACACTTCTCTGCACACACACACAAATGCAAAACTTTCTGTTGCTTCTCTGCATAGTGTATGTGTGTGTGTGTGTATGTGTTTGTGAATTGATCTGCGCTTGCATGTACAGTACGTTACCGGTCAAACATTTGGACATACATTAATATTAAAGTTTAAGTTTGTGGTCTGTAAGATTTTTTTTATGTTTTGAAAGAAGATCATCAAGGCTGCATTTATTTGATTGAATATACAGTAAAAACATTAATAGTGTGAAATATTATTACAAGTTAAAGTAACTGTTTTCTGTTTTAATATATATTATACAATGTAATTTATTCCTGTGATGCAAAGCTGAGTTTTCAGCAGCAGTTACTCCAGTCTTCAGTCACATGATCATTTAGAAATCACTCTACATGATTTGGTGCTTGAGAAACATTTCTTATTATTTATTATCCATGTTGAAAACAGTTGTTCTGCTTAATAGTTTTGTGGAAACTGATTTCTTTCGCTGAATTCTTAGAAAGCAATTATTTGATATAGAAATCTTTTATAATATACATATCTTTACTTTTGATATTTTACAATTTAATGCATCTTTTCTGAATTATTCTGTTGCAAAAAAGGAAAATGGAAGTGTAGGAATTATATAGGAACCCAAAAAATTATAATAATCAAAATCAAAACTACCTCATATTTAGGTTTCTTCAAAGTAGTTACCTTTGATATAGGTTGGGGTTTTATGATGTCTCCTTTTGTGGGACCCCCTTCCTAAAAAATAAAGAAAGTTTTATATTTTAATGTATAAACCCTGCAAAAAATACTTGCAACAAATTAATAATTACAACAAACTTTAGTCTAAAACTTAAGTTAATAGATTATGTTAAGAAATTCATGTGCAAAAAAATATATTTGCCTATAAAAAAAATATATATAAGCTTTTATCAAAAAAAGTTTAATTTATTAATGTGTGTCCAATATTTGACTGATGAAACATTTTTCCATCTGATCAGCGGGATGTCCCATCAGAGACACAGTAGCCCCTCTCCACCACAGGCCCCCTACTGTCCAGAAAGCATTGAAACTGTCTCTTTATTTTTCTTAATACGAAAGGAAGCCTCATAGGCTTATAAGAGGTGAAAACCCTTTAATGTTTTTTTCCACTGATGTTCTGTGTCAAGGGAGAATATGCATCACTTCCAGACATTCTTCCAGTCCCAGCCAAGCGAAACGTGCCCAAACACATTGTCTCTTTGTCTCAGACAGACTGTCTCTCCACAGCCTTAGTCCCAGCAGCGGCGGTTCAGTAGAACAGTCACGGTGCCATAGACCGACTTCTCCAATTCTGCAGTTTCCCAATCTCCAGCGTCCCACAGCTCTGTCACTCCGTGCGCTCCTAACCTCCTCCAGATGTTTGGTAATGATGGGGTTGGTGTGCCAGCGCAGACCCGCCTCCCTGTCCCTCCGTCCGTATCTGCTGCTTTTGAAGTCCCTGAGATGAAAAGAGTCACCGCGAGCTCCCATCTCGTACTCCCATAAACCTCGCCGTTAGGTGTCTTTATTTGTTTCCTTCCCCTGAAAAAGTCCCACTCTAATGCGGTTTTGTCTTTCAACACGCAGATGTTGCAGCCAATTAGATGCAAGTCACTGTTGTAATAGCCCTGTTTTAAAGGGTGTTGAGCTTTGTCTCAGATCCCTGGCCAGTGTAGAAAATTTGTCCTCGGAGAACTAATGAATAACGACTGGCAACAGTGTGCTCTTTGTGTGGTTTTTATTTGGGGTTTGCCGACTTTCTGGTCCGCTGCTGCACTTTCTCACCGGCCGCCGGCTAATATATGGACTCATTTTCATTAATGAGGAACACAGGGCTAACAAAAACACCACACTAAAAGAGAAAAGTTCAGGTCAGCAGCTCATGCGGTGTTCGCGACTTTTGTGCTGTTTTGAAAATGAGCATTTTGTTGTTCCATGCTAGAAAAATAAGGAAATGCGTTGATGCATCCGCAGTTTTTCAGTGACACGCGCTGCTTTTAGGCTCCGCAGGACTGCAATTGTCTCAAAGTGCCTCTTCATGCATCTCTTGACCTTAAATGGCCTCATTCCTTTCCTCTCCGTCCTCATCTGACTGGATTGAGTTACTTGATGTTTACGGTTGCTGACGTAATTGGACGTAAATGGGTTTTGTGCTATTTACCATGATTTACTGTTAAGTGCCTTTGTGTTGCTCCTGCAGAGTTATTTTAACCAGTTCCTCTTTCTTCAGGTCGTTCGGTGTGGTTTTATGGGAGATCGCTACTTTAGCAGAGCAGCCATACCAGGGCATGTCCAACGAGCAGGTACTGCGCTTCGTCATGGAGGGAGGACTGCTGGATAAACCCGACAACTGTCCCGACATGCTGTGAGTCCACCAACTGCACTTTGCTCCCAAACTTGGCACTCTGCTTTACACTGTTAACCCTTTGTCCTCTAACCGGCTCTTTTCTATTTAGGGATGCGATATCACGTTAAAATGTCGATAGTATGTCACCAGATGCTGCTGCTTACGTCTTGCCAGGCCAAAGCCTGACTGGTGCCATTTGCGTCACGGGTTAAAAGGAGACAGGTGACATCATGTTGTCAAAGAGCTTCCATCCATAGAAGGGAGAATGCGCGGTTCCCAGGGGGTGACAGTAACGGTGACCCGCGCTGCTCCACTTTTTATTAAGAGCTTCTCGTACTTATCTTCGCATCTTCATGTCCTCCTGCGTCACCGATCTGGTCTGCCATTCTCCTTTTCTGGGCTGATGTCAGTATCGAGGCACGAGGTCTATCTGTCCGTTTCTCTTGACCCCTTTCTCCCTCAGTCACTCTTTCTTGTCTCAACTGTTATGGAAACACAAACCCCCGGTTTCCATGGCAGCTACATTGTCCTGATTGCACGAGAGAGGAGGATTGAACATATGCTGCGCTGCGCTACATAGCTAGCGCTGTAAAATCGCTGAAGCTTTGTCATCTGTATCTCATCATTACACTCAGCTAAACATCATAAAGTCAGGATGTCAGCCTCATTTCTATGATATCATGAGAATTTAAGTATTACTTGGCTGAAATACAAGGGCAGGGATTCAGAAATAGCATGTAGATCTCTTGAACACTTGCTTGAACAATGCTCATCATGTTGAGCTCAATACTTGGACATTTTTATCCCAAAACTGTTTAACAATAATGTTTTTGAAGCATTTTTTAAATTGTATATCATGGATACATTGTTTTGTTTTTTTTGTTTAAAAAAAAAAAAAGGTTTTTAGGTTTTATATTTCATCATTGTCCTTAATGGCTGTCAGAAGCTCAGTTCCAAAACCTAGTGAGCTGCCTACCTAGACAGCATATTAAGGCATCATAGTCATGCTCGTGACATAACGATACACTCAAAAGTTTGGGGTCTGTACGATTTTTTCAAATGTTTTTGAAAGTCGTCTATTCTCAATAGGGTTGCATTTATTTGATCCAATATACAGTAAAACGCTAATATTGTGAAACATTATAACAATGTAAAAAAAAATGTATATAGAAAAATACTGTTTTCTATTTTAATATATTTGAAAATGTAATTTATTCCTGTGATGGAAAGCTGAATTTTCTGCAGTCATTACTCTAGTCTTCATTGCCACATTATGCTAATTTGATGCTTAAGAAACATTTCTTATTATTAATGTTGAAAAGTTGTGCTGATTAATATTTATGTGAAAACTGGGATACATTTGGGATGCATAGAACATATAAGATTCAAAAGAACAGCATTTATTTGATATAGAAATCTTTTTTAAACATGAATGTCTTTACCGTCATGTTTGATCAGTTTAATTAAGGCATCAACACTCTTATCCTTCAAAGAGAAGGCAATCCCAGAATGCACTGACAAGCTCAGTGAAAAGCATAAAATTGAAGACATGAACAGACTGAACAGATTTGTCATTATGAATATGTCATTTAATACTTAAAAGTAGTGAAAATTGTTCAGATTTGTGTGAGAGCTGTTTATTTTTATCTTGCCATAGGCTTAAAAACAAACTAACATCAAACTCTTTTGGGATTAATTTTGAGTCGAGTCTCTCATGCCGACTCAGAGCGCTATTTGTGGAGTTGCTGGCTTTGTAGAGCGCTTCAAATCATTAACTTATGAGGTTTCCTTTCAGTTAGTATGCCGCCTTAGAAGGCAGCCGCCCATAGAGAGAGAACGTAGACAGGAAGGTAGCTCAATGGGTTTTGGAAAAGAGATAGTGAGTGCAGACAGTGGGCAGGATTTATCACATTTTCTGATTGGGTTTGAAATCACTTCAGTGAGAAATGACAGATGGCTTCTGCTATGAATTTGTGATCCAACAAGCGGTAAAAGGGAAGGTTACTTGCAAACGCCAGGCCTGTCCAAAAAAACTTGTCGTTTTGAGGGAACATCTCATAAGTTGAAACCACAAAAAAGTTTAACTTTCCGCCATCAACTTCAAGTGCAGTATTTGACCTGATACTGTGGAATGTCCTTGCGAGAAGGTTCCCAGGTCAGCTCTGAACCTGTGGCTGGAGGTCACTTAAAATGTATTTCAGTGGGACAGTTAGTGCTGAAACTATTTGTAGCTTGTTTGTTTGTTTTACCAAGATGGTGGGATAGTACCACACCAAACTGTTATGATCATAGGTTTTATTATTTTGTTTTGTTTTTTGCTTCTCATGCATCCTCCGTTGTTCAAATGAGACAGGTCTGTGGAGTTTTCAGGATAGTAGTGCACTTCTCAGTGTGTACAACCACAAAATGTTCTAGAAGTTGCCTTCTCCACAACACTCCTGTGTGTTCTAGCTGTAGTGAACACTGCCACCTGTTGATGGGTGGAGTTTTTAAATGTGAATCACCTGGGTTTATGAGATTTTATTGACTTTATATTGCTAGTTTGCACTGCAGTATACGAGTATGAGATTTGTACATGAATAGAAGAGTTGTACATTGCCTGTCACAACCACAATGCTGAAATTTTGCTATAGTTCAGTTATAATGTCCATTTTGCTGAAAATCTCTCTCTCTGCTAATTCTTTAAACGAATTCTGCAACTCGACTCTAATTTTCATTCAAGTTGTTCCATTTTATTTCAGATTTATTTTAATTACCAAATCTTTTTAATAGTTTTAGTTTACAATAAAATCTCTGTATACAGGTCAGAGTTTTAGACTGATTCAAACTGGTAAATAATCTTTTTAAAGTATTGATTAAAAGAACTGGCTTATTCTGGTCATTTAATTCCAGGAATCAGGCTTAACTGGCCATGCTGTACATTTTTGATTCACTAAAATGAACTGGCTCTTAAGAATAATTTGTTTAGCAAATCTTTTGTTTTTTATTGTGCATTATTTGCAGTTCACAGTCAGTTTATTGCATCACATCAAAAATAGTAACTTTGATTTCTAATAGTTCATGTGACTTCTGGTCAACTTTCTTTAAATTCAAACTATAACACTATATGTGTATCTGGTCTACAGGTTTGAACTGATGCGGATGTGCTGGCAGTACAATCCTAAAATGCGACCATCTTTTCTGGAGATCATCAACAGCATAAAAGAGGAACTGGAGCCGCCCTTCCCGGAGGTTAGCTTTTTCTACAGTGAGGAGAACAAGCCCCCCGACACAGAGGAACTGGACATGGAGGTGGAGAACATGGAGAACGTTCCACTGGATCCTGCTTCCACGTTAGCCCCCTCCTCTCAGGGGAGCACAGGGGCTCAGACCCAGAGTCCACAGCCGCTCTCCCCAGCTCAGGGGCCCGGGACGCCAATGGGGTCCGCCCTAACCCCCTCCACCTCACCGCCCTCCTCCTCAGCCTCTCCAGGCCTGGCCTTAGACAGGCACTCAGGACAGGTAGCAGCAAACGGGCCAGTGGTGCTGTTGGGGCCGGCGTTCGATGAGACGCAGCCCTACGCACACATGAACGGGGGGAGGAAGAACGAGCGAGCGCTGCCACTGCCTCAGTCATCGGCCTGCTGATCACGACTGCTCAGTTTCCCTCTACTCCTCACACAGGGTACCCACATTTCCCTCGTCCCTTTGTCTACATGGTCATGTGTTTTTTCTTTCATTCTCGAGGAGTCAAAACCCAAGGCTGACCGTGGAGTCGACAACCAAAAGGACGGTGTCCTTCCTGGAAGTCAGTGGATCATTTTGTTCAAATGATTTCGAATGATGGAGGATGTTTCGGGTGATTGGTGACAGAAAAAGCCTACAAAAACTCTTGCAATATTTAAGTTTTCAGAATGAACCACCACACTAAAGAGGCCTGGCTTTCACTTGTGTGAAGAAAAAAAAAACTGTTTTAATGTTTTCTAAAGGAAGAAAACCTGCCAGTTCATTGTGAAATAAGAGAGACAAGCATATTAGCCAGCAAGCCCAGCCCGTGAACGCTTTCAGGGTGCATACCAGTGTGTTTTTATACAAAAATACACATTCACCACTTCAGCGCAAGTACATTTCTTCCTCTGAACTGTCAACTGTCACACATTTCTCTTTCAAAATAGCGCAAGACTTACTTAGCTGCGATCGATTGTTCTCAATCAGTGATTGGCCATGTTACTGGTTGAATCCACCCTTCTACTTAATCCATTTCAAGGGTGTTTGTTTGAGAGTGAGGTGGGCTTTTTTTGAAACTGCCAAATTTTTGCCAAATCAAAAGTTATTTATCATTACATCACCTACCCCCATCCACAGCCGACTTTTCAAGGTTGCACTTTGAAGTAGCGCAATCGAGGGACTAAGCTCTCATACTGTCTTTGATGGGGGATTTCTGGACCTCATCTTTTACAATCAGCTTGAGTTTGTAAATCCTTCCCCTTTCCCCTTTTTATATGAATCTGATCTTCAACTATTGCATGAGTTCCTGCTGCACACACCATCTGTGAGCTGAGCCTCTGTGAAAGCAATGTCTCAAGTCAAAAGGAAAGAGCACGGCGCTAATCGCGAAGGTGAAGAGATTGGTGCGCTGCAGAGGCGTATATGAATTATAAGGGATCAGCTCGGTCATGAAGCAAACTGAGGGGCTTCATCTGTTTTGTGTGATGAGTGAGGCATTGTACACAGCAGGTATTTTTTTAGACTAGTCATTAGTCTCTCTGTATAAATCATATGATTCTGAGAAGGGTCTTACAGTTCTATGTTAGACCACAAGATCATTTACATACAAATCATTGGTTTGAGTCACTTTTGATAACTTTTTTACAGTTCTGATGTTCACCTTTGTCTGTACAGAAAGAAGCTGCTATTTTTCTTCTTTTGTGGGTGTTATATATATATTTATATATGTATATGTGTGTATATATATATATATATATATATATATAATATGTGTGTGTATATGGAAATCCTTCAGGTTTAATATTTTATGATATCTCCACTACAGTCCATTTTCTTATGCTTTATACTCTTCTTGCAAAAAAGAAAAAAGAAAAGAAAAAAAGAGAATAGCAATTTATTTTTTTTCTCCCTAAGAGGTTGTCTGCATTGCCACATGTCCATTGCCTTGTGTTTAACATTTCTCTATAATATTATTATTATTAATTATTATTATTATTAGTTTCAACAAACTCCTTTAGCTCTGCATGTGAACTTTAGGCACCCTTGATAAAGTTGTCTACCATTGCACCTGCTCATGAGGTGCAGCTCAATCTCAGGTTAATGTTAAGGTTTTGTTCTCCAAACATCATGTTCCCATCATAGCTGATTCAACCTCAGCTTTTAGTTGCTGGCCTCTCCTTACAGTGTAGTAAACCGTACAGTATGTCAGTGTCCGTGCTCATGCCTCCTGCCAGGCATTGACATGGAAGTTTTCATTTACATTTCTTTACCCTCATAGACTATTTTTGTAACCCATTCATGTAACTGAATAGCAACTAACAGGGCTAATCGGGTTGTCTTAATTTGTCTCGCATATGCCAGCCAACCAACCAACCATATGCCAACGATTTTATAAATCCATGCAATGAACACTAACTTTCCTGATGAAATATGCCATCTGTAACCAAATAAGAATCGGTTCAAGTTCAGAGAAGTGATCGGTTTCTTCAAAGATTGCTAAATAAAACAATAGGTTTCCCTGGCTAGTTGGCTTTAAAAAAAAAGTTTAGTTTGAAGAATTTCTTCATGTGTATTTGGGAACGTTACCCAGGAGTTATTTATCCTGTCTTAGAAGGTTATTTTCCCCCTTTGAAGGGGTATTTATTTAATTTCCTGTTTTTTTTGTTTTTTTTGTGTGTGTGTGTGATACCAGTTGAAATCACTGTACAAATGCCCTTATGATTTAGTATAAAGTCTGATTATAGATGCATTTTCCATGATGTCATGACTGGGGGACTTTCTTTTTTCATTTCCTTCAGCATCTATCTACCTCATTCTCTTTTAGTTTTTTAAATGTGTAAGTATATGAAATGATAAAATACATCTCGCTTTTTTCTGTAATAGACACCTTATCATCATCTGTCATGTCTCTGATTTAAAAAACAAAAAAAACTAAAAAAACAACCTCTTTAAGCACCACAGAGTACAAGCTCCCAGGAGTGGAGAGAGAGGAAGTCATGGTGTGAGCTATCATGCCAATGGGATTCCTATTGGCGTGTCTATTGCATCCCTTATCACATGCCTGGCAACGCAAAAATCGCACTGCTTTTGATCACACTGCAATACTTTTATAAATAATCGTGTTAAAATACCTAATTCACCAGATGGTTTCATCATAATGGACCTTAGAGATAAAACAGTTCTTTGCTATCAGCTATCAAGTGTTTTTTTGGGGGGGGGTGGGGTATTTAATATTCTTCTTCACTGATCACCCCTTAATTGCCATCTAATCAATAAAATGGCTGTTCATAAAGGTTTAGGAGAGCATATAACATCCTCATATTGAGTAACTTGCAATGAGAGCAAGACTTGATGATGTGATGTCATAGAAAGCTCTACATAATCTTAAATTTTCCATTAGTTTAAAGGATCTTATTTAGCAAGAACTCATTTTGCAGCATCAACGGAGATCATGGCCCTTGACATCCGGTTTCCCAGCATGACCTTCTTCTGCACAACAATGTGCAGATGTCTCCTACATCTGTCAATGGCCTATAACTGAGGATGACTTTAATACACTGATAACTATAACATTATAAGTGAATCTTCCTTCTCTTTTGCTGCAGTCTGCTCTAATACCTTTTGGCCAAAGCATCTAACGATCGAATGCATACTGTGGATTTCGTAACACTTTCTCACAACAAACCAGTGGATTTTTTCCCCTTCTCATAAACCTACCTGGAAAAAGCATTCCAACTGATTTGTTTGGTCAGATACACTCCACATGTCTAGCGAGTACAATATATAAAGGGCCAATTGTTGTCGGCGTATTCATCTACATCATTCTCTAGAGGGAGAAAGGGCTGTAGTTTTGCCTCTCTTTTCTACTGCTGCTGACAACATGCTGCTTTACAGAGACTACAAATAGTCTTGCCAATAGCATTGGGTAGGTGGTGGATCTAAGCAACATGCTTTCTCTCTGCAAACAACCGCTAAAAACAGATGGGTCAGATTAAATTGCAAAGAGGATTCAGAGAAAGTCACGGTCTTACAACCCCTGGCCGTTCTGTTTCATGGCACTTAAAATATTCTTGACTGTTTTTTTTTTTTTTTTAATCTTTTGAACTCCAGGGGTTGGAAATGAGGGCGCTTGTAGAAGATACATGGTCGGGATGCTGAGAGGCACATTGTTAGAGAAGAATATTATTGTGTGTGGTACAAGACGATCGAAATAACCATTCTATAAAAGCCCTTGTGCTTGTATTGTTGCGTATGTATATGGGTGGGAGTGTATCACATGTAGATGTAGTGATTAAGATTTTGATGTGTTTATAATGGAAAATTATAGATATCACTATTTATTTCTGCTTCTTTTTTCTTCCTGTAATGAATATGGACAAAAGCATTGGCCTGTTGCAAAGTGAATGTCAGTTTTCATTGAATGCTGCCAACGTTCCTTAGTTACCAGTAGGTTACAGTTCTACAGAAACACATACACAAATAGGACAGCGATGTCCAGTAGATTACGGGTAGTCATGACACACAGAGAGAGAGAGAGAGAACATGACTAGAATTTAAAATAAAAAGAGACAAGTTTACAGTAGAAATAGCTTATGTTGCAATGAAAGTTTTCTGCAAACCTGAAGGTAGATTGACTGAAAGATTTTTTCCTCAACTATCATGAGAACTATTATTATTGTATTATATTTCTTCATCATGCAAAACCTCAGGTTTAGAACAGATGCATGTATGCATTTTAATTGCAATAATGAGCTTGAGGTTTCACAGACATCATTTCCCAGGCACTGTTGTTTCTGCTTGGCATTCCAACAAATTTCAAAAGGGGCCTTGAACTACTGTACTGAAAAGAGTTTAATAACACTTTATTTACCTTTCACAAAAAAACAAAAACAAAGAAAAAAAGGAGAAAAAAATTCTCTGTTTCATTGCATTGATTGGTAGAAACTGATGATGAAATGACTTGGCTGGTACTCTCGTCTTCTTTTAAGTTATGTATCTAAGGCCTCCTGTTTTTCAGTTTTCTCCTCACCTCCAGTTGAGATGGTAGACTTTTTACATGCCATTGGCTTAATGTATATCTGAAGAATTTTCATGTATTTTCTTTTTTTCTTAAATTTTGAATTAAAAAAATGAATGAGTCCTGAAGTCTTGTGTCAAGTGTCACTTATTGAATTTCCACTATTTCCACTATGTGGTCTACATGACAGGATTGTGTGTTATGGAGGATGTTTTCTACCTGTGTGCTGTCCACGTACTCTGAGGTTGTGTGTGCAGAGCTGCCCAGCTGGCGTAACAGAGCGTGGATGATGGTCTGGAGTTGTGGTACCAGTCTCTCTGGGCTTGCCAGGCTTCCTGAGGCTGGCACATGGATCAGCGCAGCCTTTCCCTGCCCATGGTACAGTGAATAGTAGTATACAAAATCACACAGGTACCTGCAGAGAATTATGAGAAAAATATGAACGAATTCACAAATAAAGGAGGAAAATAAACTGTTGTTGATACAAAAGTTGGTACTGTAATTCAACAATGTCCTTTTTCAGGACCTTAAAGGGATACTCCACCCAAAAATGAAAATTCTCATATTATTCACTGTAAGAATGTACTGTATATATAACTTTTTTCAGATGAATGCAAATTAAAAAACAATCCATCTCTGCAAGTCCATATAATGGAAGTGTATGGGACTTCCAAAGTTGATGCTTCAAAAACCACAGAAAGCGAACACCATATGATATTTATATCTGGGATGGCATGAGAGTCATAGATAAATATATACATAGAAGACTGTAGCGGCTGTTTCTATGGGCTGCTATACGTAAGCCGTCCACGATTTTGGAACGGTCAAAGCCGTGAACACTCGAAAGCAACCGTAGTTAGAGGCACGCATGTATCTTTCTGCAATAGATATCAGCAAATGATTTTGCTAAACTAACACAATACAAGACTAAGGCATTAGCTAATACGACATTAAAAAGTTACCATAGTTTAAAAACGTGTAATATTGAGTTAATCCATATAAAAACACAAACCAGCACATTCTCATCAGTGAAAGGTTATTTAATTTCTTTGGGGATTTAAATCCTGGTGGTTTCATGACCAGAAGCTGCGCAATATTGAGGCATCATGATCATTGATTCTTAAGGGGCGGTCACACTACACATTTTGTTCCAATGACTTCCATTCATATGCAGGAGAATGTGTCAGACTGGAAACGCAAGCTCATGCTAAAAGGTTCTTATTATGCTGCATTCCAAAGTTCAAGTTTGGTGAACTCTGACCTGCGAATTCGCATCACGTGAAGATGTGTGACCAGTAAAAGTTTGATAGGTCATGCCGTGACTTCTTGGCTGAATTTTAAAAAAATCTTATTTTTGCAGTAAAGTCGAGTAAATTGTATATTTTTTCATTTTTAATATAATATTACTATTTGTTAATTGTTATATGTTGAATTCATGTTTGTAAAAAAGACACCGCAGTGACATCATATCACGACCGTTACAGTGTCCATAGAAATGTTGTCTTCCATAGAAAGAAGTCTAGTGTGTGTTCCAAGATGGCGGACGTGCCTATGTGTCTGGAGCGGTCGAATGTGGCATCTACATATACATATCTACGATGAGTAAATGAAAGAATTTTCACTTTTGGGTGGAGTATCCCTTTAAACCAACACATTTTTACAGATAACTTTACATTTTTAAAGATGAATAATATTTTCAAGTTTTATCCATGAATCAAATTGTTACTCTATTACCTCCCAGCATCCCTGGAGTAGATGACATCAAGTCCCATATTTTTTAAATGCTTGTTAAGGGATCTCATGTCTATGATAGAGTCCAGTCGTCCGGGACCTCCCTCAATACAGCAGTGATGAACAGGGTACAGACCACTCACATCCCTGTCTTTGTAGTAGTGGTTCTTGCCTGTTTGCTCCAGTGTGATGCCTTTGGATCCTGGGGCTATGCCCAAATGGATAACAACCTGCCCATCACAGCGGGAAAATGTCTCTGTCATCATTTTGTATCAAAAGTAAAATATTTTAGTTTTAAGACATGTCATCTCAGATGCTGTTAACTTCTCATCTGCATCTCATAATCACTTCTCTGTTATGAAATGTTTCATCAAGACTTGGTCTGTGTATAAATATTTGTTTGTTACCTTTGGAGTCATTGCTTGCCAGATATCATCAAGAACTTCTCGTGAATTTGCATAACTGACAGGAATCTCCATAATATGGACATCTATGCCCAATCCAAGTCCTGCCATCTTCAATCCCTGCTCAAATAGCAAAGTGTGACCATAGTGTGTGTGTGTCCATTTTACTGACCAGAACTTATAATGACTTTAAGCACTTGGGGTTTGTACCTATTTGTATTCCTATAGGAACCTGAAAATTGGCATTTTATTCAATATTAAGCAACAAAAAAAGACAAAAGCACCATTAAGTAAAAGAAAGGTGTAATTTATTCTTCACGGAAGAAAATAAATAGCTGTTACTGCTTTTGCACGAGGGTGAGTCAAATGTAAATTTTTGGGCGAATTACTTTAATTTGGCCAAATTGCTCAAATTTAATTATAAGTATCTACTGTATGTAAAAGGGTAAAAATGGCATTGTTTTACTATTAGGGCCTACCTTAGCTGCTTCCCAACTTGGATTCACTACATATTGTCGGAAAGGGGCAAAACCTAGTAAATTAGAAAAAATAAATAAACAGCATTAACATACATAAAAGCAACAGAGCTGACTAATTAGGCAACACTAATAACATGTTCTTTAGTATATTTACACAGCGAAACTATATTAACTGCGAAACAACTTATACTCGACGAAATAGTTGAATGCGTCAAATTACCGCCAGTAAAATAAACCACCTAAGTTAACATTACCTGTTACAACTACAGTTTCGCGAGTAGTGTCCATGTCCATCGAGATGAGATTTTAATAAGTTAAACGTTTTTACTTAAAACACGGTTTACTGCCTTTCTCGTTGGTCGTAACTGAAGACGAAAGTAACTATGCTGTACAAAAGTATAGCCTATAACGTTAACTTAAATGTCTTGAATAGGGCTATAACCGAACGTGACTGCGCAAATTAGGCTGTGAGGCAGTGCATTGTCCGTTTTTCTCCACATGGGAGAGCCATCTCATATCCCATCATAGAGCTAAAGACGCACTACTTCAAACATCTTGAACAGGACAGAATTTGTACAACCTACCATGGCGAAGGATTGGGTCATGAATATTAATTAGAGCGGGCTGACGTTGTTAAGCAAGCGTCCAGTCCTATGGTCCAGTCACATAACCTAATTAATATTCAACTGTTTCGCGCATATTTGCCAACGGCAAATCACTGAACCCTACTGGGCGAACGTGGCGTTGCGTAATTAATATTCATGATCTAAACCGTGATCATAGTAAGACTCACTAACGGGACATGGGATCAGCTCAAATCCTCCGCACTTGTTCGACTCTGCCTCCGCCCAGCGCTTCTCATCGACGCAGAACACAGATGACAACGAAATAGTTGATTAACTTCTAACTTGAAAAATTTAAGAGTAACCCGAATTTACACAATTACAAAGAAAAAATGTTCCGAATGAGGGAGCCGTTTGAAAGCGAGAAGCTCCAATTACAAGAGCTCAACCAAAGACTCGGCCAGTACCTAATGCGCTCAAAACAGTTGGAACAAGAAAATACCGGCTTGATAAGCGAAATAAATTCAATCAGACAAAACAGGTCTGGAGAATGGGAAAGCAAACACATGTCCGAGCTACGGGAAATGAGGAGACTGGTGGAGCGTTTATCTTTCGAGAAATGCAGAGCAGAGATGGAACGACAGAAGCTGCGCAATGAACTACAGATGCTTCAAGCGATGCGTTCAGATGAAGCTTCGGTGGGCAAAGGCATCGGCACTGAGCTTAAAGGCTGCGAGAGGCAGCTCCATCATACTCTTCAGACCAACCGTGCTTTGGAAGAACGCCTTGTTGAGCTTGAAAACGAATATAAGTTTTTGGAAGATGCCCACAGAAAGGAAATCGGCCAGCTGAGGAACCAGGCGCACTCCCGAACAGTACGCGTTGTGACTCAAACGCATCACGCACCTCCAGCAGTAACGATGGAAGAGGTGCAGGAGTATGCGGCCAACTTCACTGAAAGCTGGCAGGGGACTTTAGACATGTACCGCCTGAGGGTAGAGGAAATCGAAGAGTCTATAAAAGCAGACCACGCGAGGCTGGAGGACATTCAGAGGGAAAAGAGGGAATGTGCTTCACAGTTCAAGAGGCTGCGTGACGAGATTGAGAAACAAACACAAGTGCAGCTGAACCTTGAGGAGCAGCTCGAGAACATGCAAGAACATTTCAGAGATGAAATCAGTCAGTATCAGGTGGGTGTCAAAGCAAAACACAAGGCCCTTCATTAATAAAATCACTACAGATGAAAACAGGGATTGCGTAAGGATGTCCAACAGCGCCACACCCACTGTGCGCACTACTAGTGACAGCAGCATCATGGTACATTCTAGAGCAGCTTACACATTAGTGTGCCATTACTTTTTTATTTTTTTATTAGAGGTACAAATCACATGTTATCCCATCTATAGGATATAGTTGATAAAGAATAACCTAGTGGCGTTTTAAACACATCAATGTCTGTAATCCCCTCCCTTAGAATGGCCCTAGAATAGAGGAAAAATTATCGAACAAAAAGTTACTGATTAAAATATATTTCTTACATTTACTTTAATATATAAAGTGCAGTTATATAAAAAAATGTATGTCTTTCCTGTATGTCGAGAAGTTTGTCAGTTTAATTTTTTTAATAGTACAATTTTTCAAAAACATTGTTTTTATAAATAGTTCTATTCAATTTATGAGAAATATAAGTTTATCAGTGCTTTTTAGTTCTTCCAAGAGTAAAGTAAAATATTACAAAACACATAGTGGAGACCAAGCAGGCATCAACTTCAGATGAACATTATCCAACACCTGTTTTTTCAATGGGCCCTTTTGGAGCTCAAGCGAGAAGTGCTTAGGCACTGCCAATATCCATGTTTGTCATCTCTAGATCAGTGTGCCTAAAAAAAAGAGCATTAAAGCCTCATCCCATTATTGCCTCTCTCCAGGGAGAATGACAAATGAGCAGTTACTGAAGCAAAGTGCAAGCATCAGTAAAGTGTTGTGTCACTGTGGGCTAAATTGAATGGAGGATGTCAGTCTTAACATATTACTGCAGTTAGTTTGACTAGCCTATTGAGTGCCAAATGTTCCGATTCCAAAACCAAAGATGCACTCATCAAACAGACTAATGATGTGTCGTTGTGATTTTGCCATCTAAGACATGTATCAACACCTTTTGTTGACCCTGGAACAATATTCCTGTCCAAAAACGAACCCTATCTGTGCCTCTAAATCTAACCCTACCCATAATTTATCCCTAAAATCAAAGGGAAATGATAGGTGAATGAGAATGGTGTAGAAGCCCTTTAACTCTTGTTGTAAGCCTAAACCTGACACTAACTATAAACCTATTCCTCAGATCTGATTGGTTGATTGGAATGTTGTTGCAGGATCAACAAGGATGTTGATCTAGGAACATGTTTAACTTGGTGAAATCACATTTATGTCACCACTTGAGACCAAAAATACTTGATGGAGAGTCTGGAGCCACTGGAGTGGGGTAAATGTAAAGGCTCGTAGCAACCATTGAATGTATTATATTAGGAATTTGATCAGTGAATTACATTGACTTAAAAAAGTCTTGTCTTGTGACTTGGACCAACATAAAGTAGATAACCCTTCAATCATTAAAAACCCCTGTCTCTTTAAATAAATAATGATGTTTCAGCAGGGGGTGATGTTGGAAGAGCAGGTGCATCACACAAACAGTAGCCCCCAAAATATACTTTGGATCAATAAGGTTTATAGTTTAAACACTATACTATTCAGTGTATTATTGCAATATGCACTATATTTATATGTACTGTGTGTGTGTGTGTGTGTGTGTGTGTGTGTGTGTGTGTGTGTGTGTGTGTGTGTGTGTGTGTGTGTAAAAGAGCAAACAGGCTAACTATCTATCTTCTTGTCATACAGGCTATCATTGAGGAACTGGAGTATGAGCGCAAAATGTTGTCCAACACCATCTCAGAGAAGCTGAAGGACCATCAGAATCTCTTACAGGTCAAGATGGGTCTAGCGTTGGAAGTGGCAGCATACAGGTAGAGCATACAAAATCAATTAAATGCTCCCTTTTCACGTTCCACATTCACTTAATTGAGCGCATTCAGCTTCTCTTTTTCTGATAATTCATGGTAAATGATCCCAGAGGTCTAGGACTTGGATTTCATGCATTCAGTCTTAACAATATTCTCAAGCTCATGTATTTTTTAAGTACTGTCTATGGTCTGATGCTAACTCAAGCACAGGGATGAATGACCTGTTTCTTTGCCCTTAAAACGGGTCTCCTCCTTCATTCTCTTGGTGACATGAAATATTAATACCAAAATTACTTGTGCTTCATGGACTTTGGCTTACAAGACATCTCACAGGACCAGTGCAGGAGTCCTTGAAAGCTATTAAAATGTCTTAAGTTCAGATTTCATTGTTAGGGGCAGATCACACAGAACGTGTTTTTGCACTGATCCACACCATCTCTAATTCCACTGTGCTGCTTTTTTAGAATTTTCCATCTAAACATGCTTTATGGATGTCTTTGACCAGCATGTTTGCATCTTTTGCAGCATCTCATACATGACAATTTTTTACCATTGCATTTCCTACGTCTAACATTTTTTGAAACGCAAAAACACGTTCTGTGTGAATGGCCTCTTATTCTGCGATTATAAAAGTATGGGTATCTAAAACTTTCTCGATGCAGTAATGTGAATATAAACATTTGACTGTTTTCTGTTTTGAGATTTGAGTAGAGAAGTTTGACATAGCAACCACCCCTAACATGAGCCTTGTAGATGTATTTTTAGCCACTGCAGCAACAGAGCAACTAATGCCCGCCCATTTGGCAAGTCTGCTTACAGTCCCGCCCCTCTTTTCTTGTTAGACTGGATAACTCCTGTATTTATGACCTAATCCGTGCATGTTGAACAAACACTGAAGCTGATTGATGATTTTCATTCTATTGTAAAGCTGTCTGATGCATTAGCTAATGCAGATGGAAGATTAGCATCTAGAGTTATTAAATAAAGCTACATAAAAGTATATTAAAAATAAAGTTTAGAGATTTTTTCCCCCTGTTATGTCCCCTACTTCATAATGCGTGTAGAAGATCTGCCATTGCAGGTACTTGAAACTGTATGTACAACCTTTATACATCCTTAATCAAATGTTTGGTTGGTCTCTTATCTGAAAATGTCGATATGTATAGTTGCAATGTTTTGGATACTATTGAGACATGATAATGTAGAAGTTCCATTTGTCTGTTTCAAACTGCTCCACATCGTAAGCCATCATGAAAACAGACAGGGTGCATTGTGGCAGTTATTTTTAGTGCAGTCTTTCAAAGGAATCACAGGGGACTTTCATACGTTAACTGTCTGTAGATCCACATAGTCTGCTTCGCTTTGGTTCTCCACCACATTTTTCATGTAAAAGCATTGTCAAGGTAGGTTCAAAGCTGCTCAAGGACCAGTTTAACCAATTAAACACAATGGTGGAGATAAAGAGTGTTTTTAGTGACCTTAACTGTATTTCTGCTTAGGACATGGGCTTGGTAGGTTTTCTGGTTGCCCTCAGTGTTGTTTGAGCTTTTGCATGGTCATGGCAGAACATGGAGGTAGTCAGCATTCTCCAAAGAGGTGAAAAAGAAGTGCCTAGGTTGTTCATGATACTGTATGTTCTGCTCAAAATAATTCGATTGACCTTAAATATGCCTGTTTGCCTGTATCTTTGACATTGTCATGTTTATTAGGGCACTCTTGGAAGAAGAAGGAAGACATGCTCAAATGTGGTCTAATCAGCATTCAAGAGAAAGAAAAATAGGTATTTGATTGTGTCATAATGAAATATTCTAGCTTGAAATAATGATTTAATGCTATATGATTTTTAACACTACTAACGTTTGGTTTACTATTATTCTAATTATTCAGTATTCCAACAAAGCATACTAAGACAGATGTTAGAAAGTAAAATGTCATTTTTATCTGTTATCTATCTACTGTAGATATAAAAATGCCATCCTATCCTTACACTCCAAGAGTGTCCATCAATTCGGCAAGTCGGCCAGATACAAGGAAAAAAGCCTTCACAGGATATGATGTTAAATATATGGAGCCTATTTCCAGCGTGAGAACCTCATCTACATCAAGTCAGTTTCATTCTCAAGAACCCTCAAGGATCGTGCCCATCAGTGTATCAAATCGTGCCCAGCAAAGTCCTGTTTCAAGAAGGGACATGATTTCATTCACCAAAGCAGCGCAGGCAGCTGCTTCTAGTACCCTGAAACCTGGAGTCTCTTCTGTTGAGATAAAGAGAGAGGAAACCGATCAGAGAAGTATGAGAAAGGAGGTTTCACAGCACTCTTCAAAGGGCTCACTTGATCATCCCCCCTATAGAATCGAAAGTATATCAAGCTCTACAGCCTCAAAAATAGAGAAACCAAAGCCAGCGAATGTGATATCACCCCTTGCGAGTTTTACCAAGAACACCACTGAAGAAAGCAAACAAAAAGATGTTGAACCGAAAGAAAAGAGAATGGATGCCAAACAAGATAAAGAAAAACCCAAGGCAACAAATAAAGAAGAAATAGGGGATGTGAAAGAATCAATAGCTAAAGATGTGAGAGTGTCTGAAAATGTGGGGCATAAGGTGTTTGTAGGTGAGGAAAAAGTACTAGATGCAATTTCTACAGAGGAAATAATTCAGCAGGTCATGAAACCAGCTGGTTTAGATACTAGGGTCAGCTCAAGGTCCCCTGACTCAAAATTCACATATCATGTGGAGAAAACAGAGCAAGAGGATGGATCCACCAAGACTCAGATTGTCTTACAATCTAAAGTTGAGGAGGAGCTGGATATGTCTCAAGATTCTGCCCTGGAGGACCTTCTTAACAGGGGAGTCAAGAAAGTCACCCTGGAGAACATCAAAGGAACCCCAACTGGAACCATGATCGAGAACCTGCTGAGTCTTGGCCTGCAAGGTGAGAGTTTGGGAAATAGGTCAGTAAATGTGGAGATAATCGAGGAACCTGTGGAGTCTCAGAGTGATGAGGAGAGTGAAATTGAAATAGAGGAGACTGTGGAGATTAAGTCTAAACAACCAAACATCAGTCCCTCATCGATGTTCTTCCAAATAGAGGAGCTAGAGAGTGACCCTAAGACCATGAAACCCTTTGACAGTGGTTCTGCTGAAGCCTCTCATTATGGAAACAGTGGCTCTGTGCAGGTTCAGGAAGTTACCAGAGATGAAAACATACCATACTTCTCGCACGTCCAAGAGTCACAAGAATACTTTGTCTCCACTCCTGAAGACAATATGTCTGAGTTTGAGGAGGGTGGAAGGTTTATGTCTTACAGCCATTATGGAGTTATGGATGATCTGTCTGATGAACGATATTACCAGGAAGATGACCACAAACAGCCCACTGCTGGAGGTCAGAGGTACAGAGATTCACCCGAATATGGTGACCACTCGTTTTTGAGAGACAACATCGAAGACTGCATAATCGAAGAGGAGGTGCACGTCTCTCCCACCCTGCAACAGTCCATAGTAGGGATCTTGAAGGAGGAGTCTCTAGACCCCGAACAGCAGCTCAGAGGAGCATTAGAGCAAATCCAAGATACTGTATCTGGAGCCCTCAAGGAAGAACTTGCATTTTTCACAAAAGGTAGAGAGACTCCAGAAAATGTCTCTGTTGACATCAAAAAAGTTGAACAAGTTACAGACAGCGGAACCATGACCATTGTGGCTGAGCTTAATATGTCCCAGACGTTGGAGGAGTCTGGGCTGCTCGGAGAAGGAGGAGATGATCCGTCTGAAGAGCAGATAATGGCAGCGCTGAGCTCATCCCACCCAACACTCCAGCAGGCCCTCGGTGGTGGAGCTGGTGCAGGATACACCATGAGCGTTTCCCAAGAGGAGTTTCAAGTGGAGGGAATGCCATGGATGACCAGCAACGAAGAGATCCAACAATGGAGCTCAACCGATGAGGTCGGAAAGACGGAAAAACACATCAAGCTGAGCCCTAGTGAGAAATCCTTCACTTTTCAGATGGACGTGAACAACGGCTCATCTGCATCAACAAGCGGAGGAGCCGTTAAAGTACAAAGAAGCGGCAGCGCTACTGAGTACTCACAGACCCAGATGATTGACCCCCACTTGAAGGTCTGTCATGAGAAAAGAATCGCAACTGTTTATCTTGAAAGCCCCAAAGACGAGTGATATCATGAAATAACATCTAAATGACACATTATAGCTCAACATATCATGTCAGTCAAATAATTCATTATGAAATGAACCAAAAAAATCAGATGTTGTAAGCCAGAATTAAAAATCCATGGTCCATCATGACTGTTATACTCTAAAAATGTTACTGATCCCAGTTTTTGAACAGTGCTGTAACTGACATAGCGAAAGTATTAACATAGCTAAAGCTAATCACTTTAATGCTTTGCTTTGTATATATTATTAACTACCAGAACATTTTATTTCATTTTCACTATATAGTACAGCTTTAACTAAGCACAGAAAAAGTGAAAAACAGTATTTTCTTTCCATTTCATTTTTAAATAGCTTAAAAAATACATTGCTGACTATATAAAAACACACACTTTGTTATTGTACCGTCTTGTGCTTCTAGTTTCCATAGAATTGCAAAAATAAGTTTGGCATGTTTTAAAACCTTTTTATTAAATATGTTAAACAGAGATTGATCTGATGGAGATATTTACAAAAGTATGCAGAAATTCTAGATTAGTGCAGGCTTTAATTGACCATATATTTGTGAGTTATTCAAAACTTTAATCATAATATCACAATTATCTTAATTCAAAAATTTGGATATTTTTGGTTTATATAGTGTGGTCTACATTGGCCACCGTCTAGTTCTGAAGGTGAGAAGCACTAGACTGCCCTTCCTGTAAGAGATCTCTTAATCCTTAAATGACATTAGACCAGCAAGGACTAATCTAGCAATCCTGCTCTTCCAGGACAACACATTTTTCATTGCTCTAGTACTGTGTACAGAGAGAGGGAGGATCGTAGATCCTTGTAGAAATCTCACATTAAAAATAAGTGCAAGGCAGCTTACACAGAAGTGTGTAAGTGCTTCCAGAATAGCTATTCGGTGCTATTAAGTCTGTGTCACAACCTATTACGTAATATGAGGATTCAGCACCACTAAATGACTGTCTATTTTTAGGATTCCATTGACACTTTAAGGTAAAATCGTGTCTGAAGATTTCAAGTGTAAGCATGTGTGTTTTCCTCAATTTTTTCTATTCATCTTTTAACAGATATCAGCATATTAATGTTAATGTCACCAGATGCTGCAATGGTGACAGTCCTGTGCCTGTTAACAATGCTGGGAGTAAAAAAAAGAGTAACATCATTTCAACTTTATTTAATGATTTATCATTTCATTTTCAAGTAGCTTTTTATGTCAATATCATCATGAATTATCATAGATCTAGAAATGAGATCCTCAATATCATATATGTCAACACAGTGATCCCAGGGGTTCTTAAACAAGTTTGAATAAATGTGATTTAACTTTATTACACTGGGTGCAAATGGTGCTTAATGTCATTTAATGTGTGTGAGTTTTTACATTTGTTTTTATGACACAAAGCAGAATATAAGAGTCACTTGCAATATGATTCTTAACATTTAAGTGACTTAAATAATATCCAGTATAATACAAGATGAAAGAACCCCATTTCTGGTTTGTGTTGAAGGATTTGAGTCTTACACATTAGGCTGCGGTGCTACACAACAGAAAAAAGGTTGGGAAACACGGTGTTAACAGATACATCATAAGTTATTAAGGATCATTATTAACCATTTCCAACCATATATCTGCATCCCTTAAGATGGTGTTTCAGAACCTGCCGTAGTTTGCATACTAGGGTTTTAGGACTCAACCATCACTGTGAAACCTCATTTTGTCCATCTACAGATTTACAGTTTGCTATACATGATTTACTGCCTTAGCAAAGATTGGTTTGGGGATGTATTTTTGCTAAATTAAAATTCACAAAAGGGGTGTTTTTGTGTGCTGTTTTACTCTTAAAAAGACTAGTCTGCTCACTGTCTGAACATTGGTTTACATGCAAACACAATAAACAAACCCTTACAGAGTTCATGTTGTGATTTCAGCTCAATTCTCAGTATAAGAATTAAAACTCTTTGCAGAGAGGCCTGCCGCTCACCAGTCAGAGAGTGTTTGCAGAAACTGCTGTGACGGTGTATTAGATCACTATTGGACAGTTCTCATTTTTTGAAGTGCAGAGGTAGTCACCTTGCCAAGCACTCTAAAGACACAATAGAGCTTGTGTGCTGTTCTAGAAACACTGCCTTGCTTTTTCCAATCCACAGATTTCCCTTGGTGAAATAGGATGAGGTCAAACATCCCTGACAGTCCATGCCACAAACAGCCCTGCTGGTCATTGCTGTTATGAGTTAGACATACTAGATGTCACCTCAGATGCAGATGATACCACTGCACAGAATGGAGGCCTTGTTTCAAGACGACTTTCCTTACGTCTCTCATTGACCTCTGGTGACCTAGAAAAAGACCACAAAGCATTAAATGCCTCATCTATTAATGATATTCACTGTCAGCAACACACTATATTCAGGTGAAATGTCCGCGTACTGCACTGAAAGCACATTTTTAGAGTGCACTGTGACATCCTGCTATAGAGTGAATGTGTAACACATGATTGAGTAGGAAACTCACTGAGACAGCATGTCCACGGTTCTTTGTGTGGCTTTGGTTTTCTTGTGCTGAGGACCATACAGCATACTTTGAATATCCAGACACTGAAAGAGAGACATAGGTGGTTAGCAAAACATTTGAGAACATTGGTGACAAGCTATACTCCATCTAAAACTACAAAATGCATGTATATTTTTTATATAAATACAACATAATGCATATATATATATATATATAAATTAAAGACTACCACTCAAAAGTTTTTTACGTTTTTGAAAGAAATCTCTTATGCTCACCAAGGCTTTATTTAAGTTATATTATTAAAGTAATATTAAAATAATAAAGTAATATTGTGTAATATTATTACAATTTAAAAGTGCTGTTTTCTATTTTAATATATTTTCAATTGCAGCAAAAACAACTTTTCAACATTGATTATAATAAGAACCATTATTATATATAATTGAGTGCCAACAATAACTGAGAACCAAATCAGAATATTAGAATGATTTCTGAAGGATCATGTGAGAGAGAAGACTGGAGTAATAGCAGCTTTTCCATCACAGGAATAAATTACATTTTAAAATATATTTTAAAAAGATTTTTTTTAAAATTGTAATCATATTTAACAACATTATTCATTTTTACTGTATTCCTATCAAATAAATGCAACCTTGGTTGTTAAATATATATATTTAAATATATATATATATATATATATATATATATATAGTACAGTTGCTACACAGACTACTGAACAGTTCTAATAAATAATTTATGATTGTTATCACCATTTTCATAAAGGATGGAAAGGCCTGGTGAAAAATAAATGGCTAGCTGAGCTTCAATACAGTCATAACTGTCTGTGAATGTGAAACTAAAATATCAAAAAAGTTTCTATTTGTTACAGCTAAAATTCAAACCTAAGAAAGTAAGATTTAGTGTTCTGCTTTGTGGAGCTCAAAGGGTAGTGAACGGCTTGACTCTGATTTCACTGACATAGTAGAGCGGAGGAGTGCCTTTGGCACAGATATTATAGGATACCTGGCCAAGCCACTTCATTTCCTCAAATAAACCCACTCTCATTCACTTCTTCAAAACAACAGCAACGGTTAGGATGAAAAACACTCAAAATGACGACATGACAGCAGTCTTTCCATAAAAAGACAAAGGAAAGTACTGTTCAAAGTTTCCTTCATGATTGAAAAGTCTCAGTCCATGTTTTCATCACTTTCCACAGGCAAAAGTGATGTCATGGGGCCCACTGCAATGGGAAAACAGTTGCAGTGACTCTCAAAAGTGTGTGTGTGTGTGTGTGTGTGTGTGTGTGTGTGTGTGTGTGTGTGTGTGTGTGTGTGTGTGTGTGTGTGTCTTTAGAAAAGGCTCTCAAAAAAGGATATTCATCTAAAGACTGCATAAAACATAATATACTATACTGTGTATATAATCTAACTTTATTATCGCTTATTTAAATCCCTGTTTCTGTTTTAACCACAAAACCCTGGCTTTAGGCCAAAGTCTAAAGTAAGAGTGTGTTGCTCTGCTGCAGCAGCTGTCATGATTACAGGAGAAAGAACATGATATGAGCTGCTCGTATCTGTCAGAGGTAATGGGGAAAGGTTAGTATCCTGAGGAAACGCTGAGCGTGGGACCACTGATTCACAACCCCAGAAATGGAGCCCTTCAATACAACAACATAGCAACATAGCAACATAGCAACAGTGCTCGCTTACAGACGAGTGGGGACAGGTTTCCAAAGATCAACAGTCAGAGGGGGTTTCAGTGTGACCGAATAAGAATAAAAATAAAAGCCATATTTAGGACATACTAGGAGACAAGGATAATGTGGTAGCATCTACTTACGGCATCAAATGTTAAGAGCGAAAGACAAAAGAGAATGAATATCGTCACAAACAGGGGTGTGGTAGACTCCTGGAGGAGGACATCAAGTGAGCTGCCAAAGACACCAAGAATAACACTGTCCCATCTAAAAATAATCAAGCTTTAAATAAAGCTAGGGCTACCAAAACAAATGTTAACTTTGGTAACTTGCTTTATTACCTAAATAAAGTTACCATAATAAACATACTGTTCATTGTATACATGTAATACAATTAATTTTAGAATTTGAGTTAAGACTATTTTAGAATACAATTTTTCTCCTAGTGGAAGGTCTCATGAAGGTCTCCTTTTAACAGCACTCAGCAATGTATTAATGGCCAAGAAAATGTCTACTTGCATCTAGAAGGTCTAAGAACACAATGCTATTTTTTGGAACGTTTCATATCAGGAAAGGCGTCTGTCATTCATGCTACCCTCCAAGATTAGAGCATAGCTCTGAGGACAGAAGCTGTTCAGATCTCTTTTTATGCTAACTGCAGTTGCGCAGACTCTTTGCATGGAAGGATCTTGGTGAAATATATTGAACAAACTTTATTTGATAAACTATTTTATAGCATCAGAATTCCATGTAGATGTAGCATCAAATTCAGCAAAATGATGATGTATATATTGGGTGCGTCCAAAATCGCATACTCTCTTGAGTAAGTACTTATTTTGAATAAATACATTCTATATAGTATGAATGTGTGTAGTATGAACGTATCTGGACGCATTACATTCATCATGTTGCCCTTATCATGTGACCTACCAGTGTCAGCTAACAGTACTGTGAATTCAGACATACAACTTTTGTCACATAATGTTTTTCGCCTTCTATATTGTAGGGAAGTATGCGATTTTAGATGCAGCCTTAATCGTGACGATGTAATGGAAGTAGAAACAGATTTTTTCTTTTGTATTGTGCTGTACTTTTTTTTTTTTATACCGTTTTATCCATCGGTTGTTAACTATAGAAGCAAATCTGAATGCGAGTTTGAATGCAGTCATCAGTCGATTATAAGAAAGCGGCGGGATAAATGATTGGAAGAGTGTGGCATACATCACCAGGGAAATGTTTAATAAAAAAAATAATGTTTGAACATGCATAAATTAATTATTCACATTAAGATCAAAAACATGCATTTAGAAAATAGAGAGGGTGAATTTTTGTTTCGTGCTGACTTTAGTATACCTGTGATGTTTGATCATAAATACATTGCAGAACTGTTTTACTAGATACTGAATGTGATATGTAACACACGGATATTTATGAATAAGGTACGAGTAAATATCCATTAACAGCTAACAGCCAACTCCTACAGCATAGTGATCATGTATTAGATTTGATTCACCTTCTTGAGTGTCCGGTAGGCGTGTCTCATCTGACCCCGTGTCATCTCCACTCCACCAATCAGCTGCAGCGCTTCTGCCACTTCTGCACTCAGTTCACCAAACGTGCTCTTCTTAAGGGACAGAGACTCTCTTTGGATCTCAGCGCAGCTCTGAAAAACAAAAACGCACAAACTCTCTTTTTTGAGTGTTGGACTTTTTTCAGTATTTGTAATTTATACTATATACTAAACTAAATGCTATATATAGTATATTGTGATAAATACTATACAGAAAATCCCACTTGTCTGATTTTAAATTTCTTCGCAAAATGTACACAGTAATTATATTATCACCCAGCTCTAATCTGCTAAATGCTACTATAAAGCATTAAGAGATTAATATATTATAAACATTAACAAGATTTTGTGTAAAGCTGCTCTGAAACAGTTTATTGTAAAAAGTGCTACACAAATACATTTGACTTGACCTGAGTAACTTTTAAATGATATATATAGTTCAAATATAAAGCTCCATATCTTTTCCGTAATATACACCATATCCAGAAGTATTTGAAGCTGACCTCCTGTTGTCCCGTGAGTAGGAGGAAATGACTGAAGTCATCTTGGGCAGATAGGGTGAGTGTGTCCTGTGGGCCTAATGCACTTCTATATGCACTTATACACTCCTCAAAAAAGTGTGCGGCTGAATCTATTGAAATGGGAAAAGAGATGCACATAATTACACTTCCCCCACTTCCCCTTGAAGAGCTACTCCAGCACAGTCATATTTTTCAGTTGATTAGCTGAGGGTCACCTTCAAGTCATTACTGCTGTACTTGTTATGCAGGGCAGCTACAACAAAGCTAGTACGCTTATGTACAGGCTGCTAAACACTTAGATACAGTGTGATCCAACGCGATTCACTTCAACGACAAACTCCAAACGTTGCATCAGATCTAAGTTATCTAAAGCAGTGTTTCTCAAACATGTCCTGGGGACAACCCCACCACTGCACATTTTGTATGTCTCCCTAATCTAACACACCTGGTTCAACTCAGCTCATTGGTAAAGACTGCAATACTTGGGCTACATCTACATTAATCTGGATACATTTGAAAACAGCATTTTAGTTGCAAAACGCTTCCCAGTCCATGCTAGTGTTTTCAATCATTTTCCAAATGTTGCTCATCCACACCGAAACATCTGAAAATTCTTAAATCTCCTCACTGCGCATACATAAATCATAATAAAAGCTCACAAGATGATACCGAGAGAGCATCATCTGGCGGGATCTTTTTATTATCAAAATATCTCACCAATCATAGTTGCGTCGAGGTTGCACTCAAAATCTTATGGTCTGAATGCCATCTACTTGTCATCATGTTTTGCTTGCAGGACAGCAATTGTGAGTTAATTTTCTGTCATCTTTGCAAGAATGTAATATGAAGGTTCGACAAAGGAACATTTATCTTTAGAAACACTATGAAAGTAAATAGCAGGCACAACAATGCTGGTATAACCATAGATATTATTGGTACAATATGCGTCACATGACTAAACGTGTCTTTGATTTCAAATACCTCCATTTTCACAGTCCACAACATGACAACAATGCGAAAACTGTGTTTTCAAATTTATCCCAAAAAAGCTGTCTTCGTTAACTAAAACGCCGTCTCAGTGTGGACGGAAGGCCAAAACGAAGAAAAAACAAACTTATTAGTGTGGACAAGGCCTTGAATTGGGTGTCTGATGAGGAACATCCAAAATGTTCAGTGGTGGGGGGGTCCCCAGGACAGGTTTGAGAAGCACTGATCTAAAGGACAGAATGATTTTTGATCACATTACATATTTAATTACATTTCTACAATACTACTGACTTCATAACACATCTCTTAATTTCTGTGTTGCTCAGGGCCTAATTAAACCCAGTTCAGAAAGACTATTGTGAGTGCATTCTGTTACCGTTGTGATGAGGCTCTGAAGTGGAAGAGTAGGCCAGAGCCAAGCTGTGAGCGATCTGGGCCCCTTCCAGACCCCCAGGACTCTGACTAAGAGCAATGGAATGAGCCTGCAGAAGAGGGAGAGAGAGATACAGAGATTTGAATACAGATATATCACATATCAGACCCACCCTGAAGCATAGGAAACATTAATCATTTCAGGCTTTAAATAATTCTGTGGTCCAGTTTTAAAAACCATTAGACAGAGGATGTCAAAAACATAACCCATGGTCCAAATATGGCTTGTGGAGGATGCGATCTGATCCCATGCGATGATTTGAGGAAAATAATAATAAAATAACATTCCTGTCATTCCTGAAATATTCATAATATTCTATATTTATATGTTGCAATTGCATAAAGTGGTACAGACTTTTGTTTAGTCTTTTTTTTCCCCGTTCTAACTTTGTATTAATGTTTGGTTTCAGGTGGAGTTATCCAGTCAGCTCTTTTTTTGTCAATACCGTCACTTGATTAATATTTCCTAATTACTCACGTTATACACTATTGTTCAGTTTGGGTTCGGTATTTTTTTTAAATGTTTTTATTTACAGAAGTCTTGTATGTTCAATTTTAAATAAACCTTCTATTTTAATATATTTTAAAATGTAATGTATTCCTATGATGTCAAAAGCTGAATTTTCAGCATCATTACTCCAGTCTTCAGTGTCACATGATCCTTCAGAAATCATTCTAATGTGCTGATTTGCTGCTCAAGAAACCTTTCTTATTATTTTCAATGTTTTTTATGTCTTTACTGCCACTTTTGACCAATTAAATTCATCCTTGTTGAATAAAAGTATTACTTTCTTTAAACTTCTGAATAGTAACATATATACATAATCTAAAGGCCTCTGGTTAGTAGTAAACGACATATGCTTTCTTTCTTTTTTACCTCAATATTGGTGATTAAAGCAGGATAAAGGTGATTATGGAGCATGTATTTAACTAGATGTACCGCATGGCGGTACAAAATATGACCGCCGCTCAGGCCTGCACTGGCTTTCCACAAAAATAAATGACGTGGAGCAATTTGGCTGTATTGCGTGTTTATGTTTATACCTAAAAAAAGTAGTAGTATGTGCATGTCTGTCTGTGTGTGTGTGTATGTGTGTGTGTTTGTGTATGTGTGTGTGTCTGTGCGTGTATGTATGCGTGCGTACATGTGTGTGCGCGTGTGTGTTTGTGTGTGTGTGTCTGTGCATGTGGATTTGTATGTGTGTGTATGGGTGTGTGTCTGTGCGTGTGTATGTCAGTGTGTGTGCATGCTTGCGTTTGTTTGTATTCCTGCATGTGTGTGTGTGACAGTATCATCCTAAACCAGCAACCCTTCGCTCAACACCACCATCTACAGGCCGATGAGTGTACAGTCACTAAATGTGCACATAAATTAATTTATTTTATACCCCCCCATGGATGAAATTCTACGAAACTTAGCATACCCCCAGAGGATGTCAAGTTAATCATACACATGAAATATGGTGCAGTTCTGAACATCTCAACTGAAGATAGGGGCGATTAAAGCAGAATAATATTGCATTTTCATTTTTTATGGGAGGGGCGCAAATCACAAATGAGTGATTATGGGCTAGGTTGATGTGGGCCCTTAAGACCAACATACCATAAAAATGTCTTTATCCTCGGTGCCACGGTTCAGGTAGTTATTTAGGAAAAACTGCATTTTTTGGGTTTGGGGGGGCCCAGCGCGGGGGGGGAGTGGCCCCCGGGGACCAAACGAAATTTTTCCGTAAAAGTCTAGTGGGGCTACATGCCCACCAAATTTCATGTTCCCCGGTGTTTCGGTGTCCCTGGTATCGTTGACGAAAAATTCAGTAGATGACGAAAAAAAAACAAAAAAAAAACGTTGACAATCCCTATATGACCGCTTTCGCTAGCTACGCTAGCGGCGGTCATAATAAACCAAAAAACAGCAGGTTTGACAGCACTGCACCTCTCCTCTGCTTTAATATGAGTTGGAATCTCAGGAATTTACCTGTAGGAGATGCTCAATGGCTCTATCCAGATGTCCCTGTGCCTGTTCAATGGCTGCCATGTTTCTGTAAACAAAGCAGATCCGACTGAGCTGAGCTCCTTCCCGAAGCAGCTCCAAGGCTCTTTCACATTGACTGAGGGCCTTCTCAGGCCTTCCCTGCCGCTGGTACACCCTATACAACACACCACATGCACACAGACACAAAGATGTCATTTATCATGAAATCAATCCACAACGTCACATACCACACACTGTTGACCTTACTTGTGCATGCCATCATAATAAGAATGGCTCGTCTATAATGCCAGTCATGGGCAAAAATTCCAGAACAATGAAAGGAAGAAGGTCGAGAAAAGGGAGTCCTGTTCAATGCAAACTGGTTAAAAACAGGAAGAACTACTGTGTATTGCTAAGGACGGTGGTAATAGCTCTGAACCTTTAAAGAGCGTCCGTTTCTTTTATTAAGAATATGTGGAGTGCAGCAAATCCAAACATGCCCTGCAGTGCTGAACTCAATACACAAGAGCTCATGTCTTTATTAGGTCTGATTCTCCACTCTCAATATCAGCCTGAAGGCATTCGGTCTCACTCCTGAGCAATGCACAGAAAACTGACTCACTGCTGTCTGCTATCTGTGTAGAAATGAAGTACAGAAGACTGTTCTATAAAAAGTATTGTTTAAATTGCTAAACTGATTTTTAATGACACAAAGATTTGTAATGTTTTTGAAAGAAATCTCTTATGCTCACCAAGGCAGCATTTATTTGACTAAAAATACAGTAAAAAACGGTAATATTGTGAAATATTGTTGTAACTTAAAATAACTGTTTTCTAATTGAATATATTTTAAAATGAAATGTATTCCTGTGATGACAAAGCTGAATTTGCAGTATCATTACTCCAGTCTTCAGTGTCACATGATCCTTTAGAAATCATTTTAATTTGATTTCATGCTCAAGAAACATTTCTTAATATTATCAATGTTGAAAACAGTTGTGCTGCTTAAAAGCACTGCACTTCTCTCTGATGTGGGCAGGTGTGTAGCACTGGGCTATATGGAGACATACATCACCACAGGGAGATCCCATATTTCACCAATCCATCTTGTTAAAAGCCTTGGCCTTTCCAGAGTCATCCACTCTAATGGATCACTAACTCAATTTCCCCATCTCAGAGGGAATAGCCTGCTCATGCAGCATCCTTGTCCCATCAATACAAGGCTAGTAAAAAATAAAGTTGCATCACAAACATAGGTTATAATTCATAAGTGGATATCCCATGATGCCACTCTAAATTAGCAAGCGGAATTTGGTGATGGAGATGGTTCACATTACACATAATCTGTAAGTATTCACCCATATCTGCGTAATTTGATGATGATGGAGCTGTAAACATGTCTTATCTTAAATAAGGTTTATATTTTAGGAGTCAAAGCTCTTAATCGGAATGTCCAATTGGATTTACTGCAATCAGTGAAAAACGCTCAAGGGCAAGATTTAGAGCACGACTCCACCAAGGTCTGTGTGTACGCTGGAGCACTCTGGCAACTTTTCAGGGCTGCATCAGAAATTCCAGACTATGGGCCTCCTTTTAGGGGCAGTGGGACATGCAGCGTGAATGTGCCAACTCTACTGCAGCGCTGCCTGGGGACACAAACCTAAACACGTCCTGTATTATGCCACGCAGTGCCAGCGTAATACCAGCCATCCTCTCAGGCATCCTCTGTGGGAGGAGAGATATAATCTGCGAGGAGAAATCTGATTTAATGTCCGTTGTGCAGGGGCGTAATGCAATTAGGGATTTTTACATGAACTGCCAAGTAGTCCCCCAAGCCTTCTGCTTAGTAATTGTTAACAGACCAATATTGACGTAGACTGTGTTTGAAAGAATTCAGGCTTGATGGAGAATAGTGCCAGAAAAAAATGGGGGAAAACAAACACAGAGCAACAGAAAAGACATCGTTGCCTTTAAAAAAAAAAAAGAAACACTGATTACTTCAGACTGTTATAACAGCACTCCAAGTTTAGCTCAGCTTAATGGTAGGGTAGGCAAAGTTATTCATAAAAACCTTTTGTAATAGAAGATATTTTTAAAATGTACATTTATATTCTGTGGAAGTCTCAGGACCAAAAAGCGTTCGTCCAATCATTGCATTCGGTCCGAATGTAATAATAGGGTGTCCTACCTGCCTGTCAACCTGTATTTGCATACCTTCGCGCAGACATCACACGTTGTCAGCGTGTTCCATGAGGCTATGCAGAGTTGTAGACAGTAAGAGAGTGCCGCGAACAAACAGCAGCCGCCTTTTACAGTTTCTCCTGAACCAAAACAACGAGCTTATGCTGCATTCACGCCATAACTACTGTAATTAAGAGATGGCAACCCATGACATTCTACTTGGAGCTGGTCAATGCTGAAATGAATCTGCAGCAGTCAGGTGGTACATGTCAGAGCTCTGTAAGTTATTTACGTTCATTATTATTGTAATGTTACTTGCTTTGAGGTGATTTAACGCCGTCCATTTGTGACGTTTTGCAGACTCTGCTTTAAATGAGCGCGTTCATGTGTTTTGGAGGAGGCGTGGCTCTGAAGGGAGGGGGTGGGACCTTATGACTTTAAAGCTAGCTTGCTATTGCTAACCTCTCTGAAATTGCCTACCCTATCTTTAATTTACAAGATAACCAAAGAAAACAGAGCAGTGGTTTAAAGGGATGTGTTTGATATATATGTAGATCGACCATTTTTGACTGTTAAAATGCCGGTGGACACAGCTACAGATAGTTGTTCAAAATCTTTCTTTTTAGTAAACTGTGTACACAAACAATGTTCTCAATGCTCGAGTTCATGTGTAGAGCCCCTGGTGATACTTCGAGCAAAGTTTCATGTTGTGTCGAGCCTTCTTAGTGTTTTAAAAATAGCGATTTTTGATGCTATCATGAAAGTGCCCCATGCACTCCCATTCAAAAGGCAATTTGACCGAAAACGAAAATACGGTCAAACTTAAAAGGGGCGTTTCCATTCTAATTATGCTTTAAAATGAAAGTTCGCCTCGGGTAGATTAACAAAAAGACCCTAGGTTGCATTTTGGCGAGAATTACCCTTTAACTGCAGAAGAAAAAATGAATACAGGGTGAACTATCCCTTTAATACTGTCTTTTTTTCTTTAGGACGCAGGTTTTCTATCAGCCATCAAGTGGATGTTAAGTGGATGGATGATTTTACATTGACAAAAATGACACGCGTAACATTTTAAGCTTTTCTTTGTTCACAGGGTTAGAGTGTGAAAAGACAAAGGAGGAACACACTTCACTTTTGAGTTCTCTCAAGGCCAAAAATCCCAACCAGCAAGTCTAGAACAAGGGCTGATGTAAATATGTGCAGAGATTCATGTCAGATATGCTGACTCTGATGTTCGTTCACTCTTTGCCTCCATCCGGATTAAAAAGCTGTAAGCGTGTGTCATTGTTTCAGGGTTTTGTGGTGGTATGTGTTGATAGCGCAGGCTCGCTCATTTCAAATATGTCAACACTAGCTTTACAGTCAAAGGCAGAAGAATTAGAAAGCTTTCATCACAATGAATTCGCATATGCACATTCTTGCGGGACCATGAAACCAGCTGACAAACAGATGAAAACACAACCTGCTAAGGGTAGTAAAAAAAAGAAATCCTGACATCATATTATAAATGCATAATAAACGAGCTTTACTACATAGCAGTTTAACTTCTCTCACACATATGACCTTACATAACAAAGAGCAGCAGTAATAAAACCTGAGATGGCCCAGGGAGATACTGTCGCTCTGCACTCACAACATAAACACAGCTGGCAGACAAACCACAGTCGTTCATTGTCACAGTCAAGCTTGGTGAGACCAGCCATAATAAACACTGGGATCAATACAAGCTATTGAACAAGTTAATCAAGTCCTCCTGTGGGAACTATTCCCCCCTTGAGAAACAAAAGATCTTTGAATTCACAAATAAAAATAATTTAATGTGAACAAAGTAAACCTGCTGAATTTCTGCATAGTAAATCCTTTGCTTTATGTATGGTTAATAAACTTATGTAAGTGACGTTGGGTTTTGCATTGCAGATTTTCATGTAGTTAACTCTCAAGATAAATGCTTTTCTACTCTGCTCTGAATGTGGACAACCTGGAGACATTAATATTAAATTCACAGGCACTCAAAGATATGATAATAAAAGATACAAAGTACAAACATCATTCCGTTTCTATTTGTCCTTCACAAGCAGTGGCCAACGTGAAATTTATCTTAAGCTTCGATTCTGTTGTGGATGAGGAGCACCACCTTGTGGTGAAAAATACACTTTATACTGTTGACATTAGCTTGCGGTCCTAATGAAGTGCAGAAGAGACAAAGCCCTTAAAGAAAACAATTTCTAAATAAATTTAGCCTAACAACAAATTCTGATGCATTTATGAAAGTGTTTTCTTAGTTACTTAAGTGCACCAATGTCAACTTGAAGTGACGCCAGGAAAAACATGGATTTAAATCTGAACCTGATATTTGAAACTGCAGAAGTCAAGAGAAATAAATAGTCCACAGCATGTGATTCACCATAGTGTTTTGTGTGACTATCAATGCGGACTCGGCTGCCATGTCATATTTCAGGCCTGTATACAATTTCATGTGTTTATTATGCCATAAAAAGACTGTGAAATTGATTGAATTGTTTCTAAGGGTAATAATTACAAAATGAATCTCTCTTCTCCTAGTCTTAGACTTTATGATTTATGCAGAGTTATATTTAAAAGGAAGGCAAAGAAAGGCAAAGACCTCAGCACTTCTCTAAAAAGGGGCAGGAATTTATATACTAGTCTTTTAGAGTTGGATTGTCTCTCTTGTTAGTCCAGCTATGTCATTACAGTCAGCCATTAAAACAATTAAGATTAAAATGGACCCATACCTTGCTAAATTTGTAAATATTTCATACTCAGTGTCCACTCTGTCCTCCTTTCCCATGGCTTCTTGTGCTAAAATGTCTCCCGTGACTATCTCTGCCTTCTGAAAGCTTGACTCAGCCTCTGCTAAGGTTCACATAGTTAAGAACTCATCAGTGGTGAATTAACATATTACTACCATCAGTACATTATTTAAAGCAAGGTCTGTATGATTCATTATTTAAAAAGAATTCTACTTCAAAAAGAGTTTAATAATATCACACACACAAATATATAAGATTTGAACAGTTAAGATGCACTATGTATACGACGGCATTAGATTTTTGTAAACAAGGATATTTTCCAAGCACTAGAGCAGCGCTTCCAAGAGTCTGATGTATGGTAAGGAAGCAGTTGAGGCAGCTCACTCTCTCCTCCTGCTGGCTGGAACTGAGTACTTCAAGTGCTTGGGACGCATGTTCTTGTGCCTGATGTGCCCAGCCTGGGAAACAGGAGGTCATAACTGTTAGGAGATGGTTAAAGGTACAATATGCAAGAATTTTTGCCGCTAGAGGGCGCTACATTCCAAACAACAACAACGGCGTAGCTTGATGACGATGTGAAGGAGCGTGGAATGATGGGAACTGTCGTTTTAAACTCCACCGTGGATGTAAATCAGTCAGACGGGAATCGAAAAATCATGTTCATGGATGAGGCTAAGTTCTGTTTTTATAAATGTTGCGTTTAATGACATGCTTTTAGTGGCGAGGCTGGCGTGGTTCAGCGCGGTCTGTGATGGGAGAGAAAAGAGACGAGCAAGTAGGTCAAGTGCAAATGCACCTGTGTCTTATTGCAGTGATCGGCGTGGAGAGACCGCTTATAAGCCGCGCTGGAACGAGAGAGAGACTGGAGAGAAAATTGGACGCAGAGGAAGAAAACCGGTGGATCCGAGCTCTCATTTTTGAACTGTTTTGTGCCGTCGCGGTTGCCACAGTGAATGCGCGTTGTGCGCGACTTTTGTTTGTTTTGCTTTATTTTAATAAAGTACGAGTCCCAGTCACGACGACGCGTCTTCTTCCTTCCTGACTCTTAAACCTCATCACACTTTTATTTCATTAAAATGAATTAACCGCAAGAAAAGTAAGGTTTAATACTTCATAGATGTTACTGTATTTGTTGAAATCATTGTTGTGATAACGCTGCGCAGTTTTACATGTTCTAAACAATTGTTGTAAAAGTACATTCGAACATGCCCACATCATTTGCCAAAATACTGATTAATCTTTATGTATAACACATGCTATGTTTATTTACATGGCCATAAACACCAGACGTGATAAACAATGTCAATAAACTAAACACAAACCTAAAGCAATAATACTTTCCTTGCATAAACATAACTATTACCGAATGCTACATTTGGAAAATATAAAATTAAGCATGCTTTGTCGACAGAACCAGCTGCAATCGGTAAAGAATAATTGTGTCCCATAACGACTGCAAGAAACAAGCTAAAGTTTGTAGCTTGATAGACGCTACAACTACAACTTTCGCATTTGTCCAGGACTCCACGCAGTACGAGCGGAAACCGAGGGTGACGCGGATATGACGCAATTGACTGGCGACTCCCAGCTCACCCCTGCTCTAACGCCCCGTTTCCTTGGTTAAAATCGCTATTTTCTCACGATTTAAAAATAGTTGGAAACATTTGGGATATTGTAAGTAATCAACTTAACAAAATATATAACACTGGCCTTGAGATTTTGGGATATTTTAATGCAAAATTCTTACATATTGTACCTTTAACGTATTATAAATGGCTGCCTAAGAAATCAATTTGCATGATTCACAGTCAATGCAGGATTTATTTTTCAATAATAACAAGCTCGCTGTATGTTATTCTTTCTTCTATCTTTTTAAATGCATTAAATAATGAACACTTTTACCTTTGTATTGCAAATAGGCTTTAGCTAGTCTTGACTGGGCTTGGGCCACTGCAAAATGTTCATTTCCATAAACCAGTCTGGTCAGTGCAAGGCAACGCACAAGCTCCTGGATGCAGAGGTCATGCTGCAAAGTTCAAACAAGCATAAAACATTAAACTAGAGAAATTATAAAAATAAATTAATTAATACAATGATCAGTAATTGTTGATGTACTGGAGATTAAGATTATGCCTGGTGTGCTATATGACAGGGGTTTTCAAACTGGGGTCAGGGGCCCCCAGGGGACCACAAGAAAGTGCTAGGGGGTCTGTGGATATGTTTAGAGGAAAACAGTGTAAAAAATAAATAAATAAATAAATAAATAAAAGGATATTCAAATAAATATAAAATGCATATTTGATATAAATTCATAAAATAAGTAACAAATACTAGATTAAAATTAAACAAATTATATTAATAAAGAAATAAAAAAAGATTCAAATTGTAAAAGTTAAATAAAAAAATAAATAGATTAAAATAAATAATAAAAATTAGATCAAAATAAACAAATAAGTAATACCTAAAATACAATATGTCCCTCGCAAGAAAATGGTCATATATGGGGGCCCATGGCATCTTAAAGTTCTGAAATGTTGGGGCACTGATAAGGTTACATAAATCAGTAGGACAAAACATTAGAGTGTGAGATATGTATTTCGGAATATAAGATTATTCCATGTGTACCTCTTCATTATCAGCCAAGGACTGAGCTCGTCTCTCACAAAGTGATAGTTTCTCTGCAGGATTCATCTTACTGTAATTCTTCACATCTTCTTTCTGCAAGATTATTGTTGAATCTGCATCCTTTAAGGATTCTCCTGAACTGCAACTGCTGCTCATGTTGAAGCTGGTGAATCTGTAAAAGTTTAGAGCTTGGTTGTGTCTCTAAAGGTTATGATAAACATCCCTCTTTTGGGTGCATGGCAAAGAGATGCACTGGAAGTGAATGGTCACTGAGACTGTTGGTCTCTCTCTAACATTCTGTCTAACAATTATTTTGTTTTAGGTTTTAAACAACATTAAGGTAAGTAAACTATGACATATTTTTCCTTTTGGGTGAACTATCTCTTTAACAGCGGCAGGAAAATGGATACATACGATTCATCCAGCGCAGTCACAGGCGTTTATATACTGTCTATGGTCACAGGACATCTCTGCTGTGGTGCGCGAAACGATCCGCTGTGCGGTGCCAGGCTCATTTTAATGGAGAAGGCAAATAAAACTCAGCTGTTATTTTATAATCTGACATTTGATTAATCATAAGTTCTCTTGACATCAGTTTTTAAAAGACTTCAATGGTCTTTTCAAATACACTAAACGTAGAGCTGTGCAACCGAGTAACGAATATCACGAAAACCCAAACAAACGCTGTGATTGGTTGACTCATACACATGGGTGAGTCATGTGACTCTCAATCTCTTCAAATCGACCCATGCAGTTTACTCAGTTTACTGCATGTTCTTACGATTTCAGTATTTTTGAATCAAACTTTGCCACAAAATAAAAACTTAAAATTCTTAATTTTTTACCAACTTGAGCAATGCACATGTGCATGTAAGAAAAAGTGTTTGTAATTTCTGATAGCCTAGAATAGAATAGAATCCATAAGATTTTAATGTAATTGAACTAACTGCTTAAAATGCTTCTGATGAAAAACACTACCCATAATCCTAAAGTGAGATTATAGACCAATTCGAGAGGTCTTTTTTTTTTTTACCTTGAAAATGGGAATTGTGTCAATCAGTGATTTCCCACTGCCCGATGTTATTCTAATTCAAATATCTTAAATATCTGTTTAGAATACGATTTCTAATGCATTTATAGCACTTTTGTCAATAACTTAGTCTTATTGTCAATATTTTTATAGAAAGTTGTCAACTGAGGGATAATGCATCCTGACCAGTTACCCATTTTTTTCTATGATGAGAATAAAGAGAAATTGCACATTTAAATGTGTGTCTGCAGCAGATTTTATTTCGCAGATTTAATTACAGGTTAAATAAATTATTACATTGATTTTTAATGGGATTGTTTTCCCCACAATAAAGGCCTCAGACATTGCAGAGTGTATCTACTGTAAATGGTTATCTATTTAGATAAACGTACTCTCATTATGATCATAAGACCACATTATGTTGTGAGTAGCTGACAGAATGCATTGCATTATAGACAGCTTTTCATACTTACGAAAGAAATAACACCAGGAATCAAATTACTTTCTGTGAGTAGCATTCAGTGGTCTTGAGGGTTTGATACCAATTAATTTTTTATTCAAGGACAGTGAGCAATATAAGGTATTATAATGAAAGCCAGCCTAACATTAAAGATCAAATCGGTTGCCTTTGCTTAAGTGGCTTAAAGTGTTACATGCAAAGTAATATGCAATTTTTCCCTCAATTTAGTGTAATTTAGTACAGAGAAAAAGCGAATGCGGGGGCTAGAAGGCAGTAATGTCAGAACCATTTGGCCCTAGGCAGATATCAATTTAACACACAAAAAAATCACAAAAAAAGATGGAATGACCCCTACTGGTTTTCACTGAGACAACTATGAACTACATAAATTACATTCCAAATAGTTCTTCTCCTCTCAGTCACATGAATAATCATCATAATCCGAAATCCGGGTCCCCATGAGGAAAACAGCTTACAGAATTATGTTTTTGAAAATGTAAAAATGCAGAACGTTTTCTGTGATGGTTTACATTTACATGTAATCATTTAGCAGATGCTTACAAATGAGCAGACCAATAGAAGCATTTGAACCAACAAAAAAGCAACATGTAATATATATAGAAACAGATGTCAGAATCAGAATCAGAAAGAGCTTTATTGCCAAGTGTGCTTGCACCCACAAGGAATTTGTCTTGGTACTGAAGCTTCCAGTGCACATAAAAAAAATACAAATACAACTACAACAAGAAACATGGTAATACAAATTCTAAGAATAAAATATATTAAAAAAATTAAAATAGTATAAAAGTAAAAAAGTAGGGTCACAGTTGGGTTTAGTCCGAATAAACATTTACAGATTATGAACATATTTACAGTATTTTGAGTAGTATGAATAATATAAATATAAATATCAGCTGAGTTAGAGAATATTGCACTAGACAGTGGGAGTATTGCACTTACAGGCATATGCCTTGGGGGGCATGTTAAGTGTTCAGAAGGGAAATGGCCTGTGGAAAGAAACTGTTCCTGTGCCTGGATGTTCTTGTGGCCAGTGATCTGTGTCGCCGTCCTGACGGTAACAGTTCGAACAGGGGGTGTCCAGGGTGAGTGGAGTCTGTGATGATTTTACCTGCTCTCTTCCTCACTCTGGAAGAGTACAGGTCCTGGAGGGTTGGCAGGGGGGCACCAATAATCCTCTCTGCAGTCCGGACTGTCCGTTGTAGTCTCCTGATGTCCGATTTGGTAGCTGAACCAAACCAGACAGTGATGGAAGTGCTTAAAACAGACTCAATGACGGCTGAGTAGAACTGGATCAGCAGCTCCTGTGGCAGATTGAACTTCTTCAGCTGGCGAAGGAAGTACAGTCTCTGCTGGGCCTTTTTCACAATGGAGTCAATGTGATTTGCCCACTTCAGGTCCTGAGAGATGGTAGAGCCCAGGAACCTGAATGACTCCACTGCTTCCACAGTGCTGTTCATGATGGTGAGAGGGGGAGTGCTGGGGATTATCTCCTGAAGTCCACAATCATCTCCACTGTTTTGAGCGTGTTCAGCTCGAAGTTGTTATAGCTGCACCAGACAGCCAGCTGTTCAACCCCCAGTCTGTAAGCAGACTCGTCACCATTTTGGATGAGACCGATGACGGTGGTGTCGTCTGCAAATTTCAGGAGCTTGACAGAGGGGTCTTTAGAAGTGCAGTCATTAGTGTACAGGGAGAAGAGCAGTGGGGAGAGAACGCACCCTTGGGGGGCGCCAGTGCTGATGGTGAGGGTCCTGGATGTGAGCTTCCCCAGTCTCACTCGCTGCTGCCGGTCCGTCAGGAAGCTGGAGATCCACTGACAGATTGAGGATGGCATGGAGAGCTGAGTCAGTTTGGCTGTGAGAAGATCAGGGATGATGGTATTGAAGGCCGAACTGAAGTCCACAAATAAGATCCGTGCATAAGTCCCAGGTCTGTCAAGATGTTGCAGGATATAGTGCAGTCCCATGTTGACTGCATCATCCACAGACCTGTTTGCTCTGTAAGCAAACTGAAAGGGATCCAGCAGGGGTCCAGTGATGTCCTTCAGATAGGCCAACACCAGTCTTTCAAACGACTTCATGACCACAGACGTGAGAGCGACAGGTCTGTAGTCATTAAGTCCAGTGATTTTAGGTTTTTTGGGAACCGGAATGATAGTGGAGCGTTTGAAGCAGCAGGGAACTTCACACTGCTCCAATGATCTGTTGAAGATCTGCGTGAAGACTGGGGCCAGTTGGTCAGCGCAGGCTTTACGACAAGCAGATGAGATGCCGTCTGGGCCTGAAGCTTTCCTAGTCTTCTGTTTTTTGAAGACTCGGCTCACGTCCTCCACACAGACCTTAAGCTCAGGTTGGATGGCAGAAGGGGGGAGGAGAGGGGTTGCAGGAGGTGATGGTGGATGTGTGAAGTGCACATCAGAGCGGGTGTGAGGTGTGAAGGCCAATTTATACTTCTGCGTCGGGTGCGCGTAGAAGGTACGGCGTAGCATACGCATTGACGTGTACCATACATCGTACCCTTCGCCGTACCCTGACGCGCACCTCCTCAAAAATGTAACTACGCGTCGCGGCGACGCGGACCACAAGATCTGTGATTGGTCGGCTGGATAGCATCGCGTTTCCACCTACCCATTTCCGGAATGATCTTCTGCACTCTGCACCGCCCGCCCGCCATTTTTAAATTCCGAAGATCAGTGAAGAGCCATGGAAATAGACCAAGTGACCGAGAGATTGCTTGAAGAAGTGCGGAAATACAGCCACCTGTATGACTCCTTCAGTCGCCATTGCTCGTAGAAACCTAAACTCAAAACAGCCGCGAGGAATGTAAACACAGTGGAACATTAAAACCCACCCGCGCCAACTAGCGTTTCGGCGGTGTAACTGCAGAGCAACACAGACATTCGCAGAAGTATAAATGCTCACGACGGCGTCGCCTACGTGCGTAGCCTACGACGTACACTACGGCGTACACTCGACGCAGAAGTATAAATTGGCCTTAAGTCTGGGCTTCTCAAACCTGCAATAGAATGCATTGAGAGTGTCAGCCAGTTGTTGATTCTCCACAGATCGGGGGGATGGTGATTTGTAGTTGGTGATGTTCCTCAGGCCTCTCCAGACTGATGCCGGGTCGTTGGCTGAAAACTGGTTTTTCAGCTTTTCAGAGTAGCTTCTTTTAGCAACTACAGTAGCTGTTTCTTGAAAATGGCTAAAGATTGCTCGGGTTCAGTTTGGCAGGTCATTCTACCAGCAGGGAACAATCATGGTAAAGGTCCGTGAAAGTGATTTTGTGTCTGGCCCCACAAGGCGCCGTCCACTTGCAGAATGCAAGCTTCTGGAGGGCACATACCGGTAAATGTGAAGTAGTGAGTTTAGGTAGAGGTGCAGTGCCAGAGGCAAACATCAGTGCCTTGAATTTGATGCGAGCGGCTATTGGCAGCCAGTGTAAATTGATGAAGAGAGGTGTGACGAGCTCTATTCGGTTTGTTAAAGATCACTCTGCCGCATTCTGGATCAGTTACTGTCCATGCTAGAAGGTCTGCCAAGAGACCATTACAATAGTCTAGCCTGGATAGAATACTGGTGAAGATTAACTGATCATCAATTTGCTGTCCTGGAAGGAGTAATGGTTGATGAGCCTATAGCTGAATGGAGAAGATTTGATGAAATGTTGGGTTGGCCGAAACCACAAGTAGTCTTGGTAAGGTTGAATTGAATGTGATGATCCTTCATCCAGCAATAAAGGTCTTTTCAGGCAGTGCCTGGTTTAGGGGTGGGTGTTACAGTACAGTATATACAAACCATTATGTCTACAGAAAGCAACCATAAAACATGGAAACGTGTGTGTGTGTGTGTGTGTGTGTGTGTGTGTGTGTGTGTGTGTGTGTGTGTGTGTGTGTGTGTGTGTGTGTGTGTGTGTGTGTGTGTGTGTGTGTGTGAGAGAGAGAGAGAGAGAGAGAGAGAGAGAGAGAGATAGACATGCTTGCTGAATCTTCAGGAACAGGTTAATTGATCCCATACCCTTTTTTAAATATGTATTTTTTTTATTTATTTAATGATAAAGCTGAATGTTTACCTTTTAAAGTTATATTTAGCAGAGCATCATTGCACTAACTTTATTCTTTATATCTTGCGTCAATTTGGATTTTCTTTCCTGTCATGACTTTCTAATCTTGAAATGACTATTGTTGACTGATGTTTTGACCTTCTGCCTCCAAATAATGAGCGAAAGACATACGTGCATCCTTAGAGAGGCATTATTCATTTCATTACCAATCCCTGTGTCATTTTGAGTAGTTTGCTAATATTTTCTCTCATCATCTGTGTGGGCAGCATTCATAAAGTTATGTAATGAAGTGCAGTCTGCTTTACATTTGTGTTCACATGCTCCACAAAAACACTCTAGGCTAATAACACTATTTGGGGATTAACCATCATTTTTCTTTTCATACCTTTTTAACGTTTTATACGAAAAGGCCTAGCTGTTCAGTGTATTATTTATCCCTTGAAATGTGTTACGTATTTCTAGGGGGTATCAAAACATGTCATTTATTGAGCCTACATTTTGACCGACATCTATGCATGTTCGTGACTCAAAGGCATCTCAGTCATAACGTTAAGTTCCATTCATCATTATAATCTCTTTACCACATCTTCATATAGCCCACAAAATCAACTGGCGACAGAGAGGTTAACCCAAGCAGTGCAAAAATAGGATCGCGTTCATGTCACTCCCTCAAAAGCTGTAGGTTCACACCTCTTTTCAGGTTTACATCTGGACTGAGCTGCACAACCTGCGCCCCGTCAAAATCTAGTCCTCACCGGTCATCCACAGCCCTACTCAACGCAAATTTACAGCTGGAAGATGAATTATTGGCTCTCTGCGATTCTTTTGCAGCAGTGTAATAGTTAAATCAGTGCCGAATGCGTTATTTGATGTGGTGTGTGGTGCCTAAGCTTGAACAGTCCTCTACAGTGAGAAGATGGCGTCGGACGGAGCGAAAGGGGAGCAGCCACCTCCGCTACAAACACTGGTAACCACTGGCCATGGAAGCGTCGAAGCGGTGAGATACATTTACGTATAAAATGACATCTGTCTGCCGCAATGAATGCTAATTATAACAGGCGATGAATGGTGCTAATAGAATAGGAATCGTCCTGTGCTGTGAATCACAAATATCAGTGGATGTGGAACGGTGGTCCGTGTGTAGCCTGTGTGGAAGAGATTTAATTTTTTTATTTAAAATGTTTTTTTGCGGGGTACTTTGTTGTGCTTTCACATTTATATATCCTTGATCTGGGGCAGAGCATAATATTGTTTAAAGTACGATCATTATTCCTTATTGTTTCTTTAATGTGCAGCTGCGCGCGATTTGATATTACCATGGTAAGCCTAGAAGATGGTTACCTTACTATTATTGAACATTTTTTTAACAGTTAATGTGCTATTTGTTTTGTCACGTTTCGAGATACCATGATAATTGAAATCGATTATCAACTGCTTTTTAGTATGGTTTATTGCACAATCTAATATTTAGAATCATTAATAATATAGATTGCATTCTTTACCTAATAATAATAATAATAATAATGATACACACACACACACACACACACACACACACACACACACACACACACACACACACACACACACACACAGGTATCTATCTATCTATCTATCTATCTATCTATCTACATAAATAATACATTCCCTTACGAATGAACATTGACCAAAAAACATTGGTTGCTATAGTTAGACCAAGGTAACCACAAATTAACCATGGTTTTGCTACACTAACCATAGTTTAACCATGGCATTTGTAGTAAAACTGTGGTTATACAAATAGTAACCAGTCTGCCAAAAAAACGTGGTTACTACTACACTTTTACTATAATAAAACCATGGTTAATTTGATGCATTGTGATTATAATGCTACTTTAATTTAATTGAGTTTCACACATTCTGATGACAAGTCAACATACACTGTATAGATAAAAGAAAAATCAATATTACCCCTTGAGAGATGCTGTAGATCCCCCCCAGTACAGTTGCCTGAGGTTCTTCTTGCTCTCAAATGTATTGATCTGCATGCAGTGTCTTACGGTAAAGGGTGGTCTTTAGTTTCAGTATTAAGATTTGTCATCATCTTACCATCCATCTTTATAAATTGATTTACATGATAGAAAAAAAACACCACTTTAGAGTGCTATAGCCAGCCATATAGTTTATTGTTTTAGCAATGCATAGAGTCAAGTGGCACAAAAATGTAGTGAAAAGAGAGATGTAATGAAGCGGAGGCGGGTTGGGGATGGGGTGGGGGGTGTTCACTGGAGATGTTTCTAAATCGGTCTGAATTTTAGTGACTCAGCTGGCATAGTTCAGAGTACTGTGTCACCCACCGATCTGAGCTGCTTTAACTGCCCGAGGCCCCTTTACATTTAGAGTTGGGTTGAACAGGTGCGCAGACTTCAGCGCTGCCCATTGGCCACTGGCGTTAAATAATAAATCTCTGTCTTGTGCATCTACCCAGACACCTTTCTCAAGGGCTATATACCCTTACAAAGGTATGTAAGGCCCATGAATGGTTTATTTGGGGGGAGCTTTGTTAATCAAGTTTACTTAAGAGGTCTGACCCCATTCATAGCCATTATTGCTTTAGAAAAAATTGCCTTAATGGCTCTACATTGCATTCAAGCAGGGATTGTGTGCTCAAGAGCATCTCCCACTGACCAGTATTGACTTTTTTTTCTTCGACCTCAGCATACTAAAGTATTGCTTTATTTGTGGATTCTCACGATTAGCTGGGGTTGCAAGTCTTATCCAATTTCTCATTAATTTCTTCAAGAACAAACAATGGAAAACAAAGATAATTGTGACTAACATCTTTAAGGTGCTAGAAACATTCAGTTTCAGAAGTGAATCATTTGTTAAAATCTACTACACTAAGATCAGTGTTACAGTTAGGATCATACCTGAAAGGCTGGACACATTTTGATTAACCATTCACTACTCTCTTATTTTTCATTACTCAGAGATAAGTCACATGTGCTAGTTAGTCCTTCTCAAAGAGACTGACTCCTGAGAGTCCTTACGTACACAAAGGATTGGAATACATATGGAATGGAACATTAGAAGTTGGTCTTTAACAAGGTAGACCTAATTAAGCACATAATTTGTGGAAAGGTCACTAGAGCTATATTAGTCCTAGTTACAGGTCCTATAAATGTGAAAAATCGAATGCAATTATATAGTCACATGAACAAGTGATACTTTTGTGGGGTGTTTTTTTTGTTGTTAAACAAAAGCCTTTTTTTTTGCTTTGTGATGTTATCCCATTTTCTTTTCTTTTTTTTATTGCATATCCCTTATTTAATTATATTGTAGTCTAAAATATTGCCTTCAAAAGATGGTATCACTGCTGTTTAGTTATTCTGACAATAAAAATGTAGAACTAAAACCATAACATACAATAATAACATCTCTGTCTGTACAGGGCATTATAATTTAAAGGATGGTTTTATAAAGCTGTATAATTCATGAATCATGAATTGTTTTATTAATAGCTTATTAGACTTTAAGCGATTAAGGCGGTAAGGAAAAGTAGGTTTCATTAAATGCAGTAGGCCTACTTGTTTTCGAGATGAAGATGTATCATTTATCTTTTCACCAAAAATCTTTTGCACCAACTTGCACCATTTTATCTTTTGCACCAATGTATTGTAAACTGATATTTATCTGCCGATCATTGCCAAATTAAAACCATCAGCATATCAGACACAAGCATGAAAAAAAAATGTAATAAACAATGTAATAAAACCCAATAGTTTATTTAAGCAATATCACACAAGTGTGTAGAACAACAATACTCTTGTTTGTGTAAAACATGTACATAATTTCACAGATTTAGGGACAAAATACATATTTTAATAACAATGATTTTTATTAATTTATTTTATTGGTGTCGGCCAAAGTTGTCCAGATCATTGCATCCCTAATTACTGCCCCAGGGAACTCAGACTAGACTGTTTAAAAAAAATTAGTTGGTTAATATTTCAGTAAAAAAAACCTTAATGTTGTGGGCAGTGAGATTGGTGCCCACTCAACACCTTCTCTGCCAAGGATCTAATAGACCATCTGAGATATGCAGTGTTATTTTCCTGTTACAAGGCTCGTCTTCTTGCTCTGTCTTTCAGAAATGCGAGCTGAACATCGACAACCTGAGCAAACCAGAGCTCCTGACCCTTCTGAGCATCATGGAGGGAGAACTTGAGGCCAGAGACTTGGTCATTGAAGCTCTTAGGGTGAGTATGAAATCTCTGCACCTGTACGTCCTACTTTTGTAGAGAATAACTGTATCAAATAACAACATTCTCATTACTGAAGGCTGTCACAGTGTGTGCTGCATGTGCTCATGGCATGTACAGTAAGAGCAGTTAGGCACATAGGTAATGCAGGGCCCATGCCTTATCATTATCCAAATCTTTGTCTCTCAATATGCTTTAAAGGTTGAAAGCCCATAAGTATTAGAAAAAAAAGTTGCTGATGACTTAATGAAAAATCAATAAACCATATATTTATTGCTTGGGCTTGCATATGTAGTCCATTTCCTCTGTCTAGATGTTTTTTTATGAGATTGTATGGATCTTATGCCCTTTTAGTTTGTTTCTGCTCAACTGGATGTTTATATTTTGGGCTGTAGCCACCATAGATCAATATGGGTTTCGCAATGTCCAATTCTAAGATTTGGTTCCCTTCAGCACTGAATATTTGGTTTGCATCTTTGTTTATATTCATCATAGTTTTAAGCTGTGATTTTAGCTGTGATCTCACCAATACACTATCATTTCAAAGTTTGTGGGCAGACAGATTTAAAAAAGAAAAGAAAATATATGAATATATTTATTCAGCAAGGATGCATTAAATTTAGCAATTTTAACCAAATTGATTGTTACAAAAGATTTTGATTTCAAATAAATTCTTTCCATTCATCAAAGGATCCGGACAAAAATGTATCACAGTTTCCACAAAAATATTAAGCAGCACAACTGTTTACAAGTTTGATAATAACAAGAAAGGTTTCTTAAACACCAAATCTGCATTTTAGAATTCAATTTCTGAAGGATCATGTGACACTGAAGACTGGTGGAATGGCTGCTGAAATTTCAGCTTTGCCATCACAGGAATAAAAAAAAAAAAAGTAAACAGTCACTTTAAATTGTTATATATTTCACTATATTACTGCTTTTACTGTATTTTTGATTACATAAATGTAGCATTGGTGAGCATAATAGATTTCTTTCAAACATTTAACAAATCTTACTAACCCCAAACTCTTTAACGGTAGTGTACTTAAAGAGGTGCTATATGTTTTTGACAATCCGGCCACATTTTATTAAAACAAATCTTATGGAGATAGAAAGTATTTAGGGCATGGTAAAGAAGCGGAGTCAAGGGGATTGTAAGGTCATGGTCCAGCATTTGTCCCTATTATCTTTGCATCAAGGTCAGACGTTCACAGCGAGGTAAGATGCCAAGTAAATCTGATTAAGATTAAAAAAGGATATACTTTCAAAATTGAGGTCAGGAGAGTCATTATATTTTCAGGTGTTCTAGTTCTGTGTGTCTGTGCGAGTTTCTAGGCCAGTGTATTGACAGAATGATGGGCGAATTTTCTGTCTCCAGTTTCCATCTCAATTTCCCTTCCTGTCTATTTTTGCTTAGTTTGTGCAAGTCTGTGATGTTCGCTTGTGTCATTCCCCCTCTTCCGCTTCACTGTGGGGTGGTTTCCATGCATTTTAGAGGCCGCTCTCTTTGTAATTCTGTTCCCTTGGCTTCAAGTTTTTCCCAGCTGGTTTCCCCCCCTGCGGATATACTATCTCTTTCTCTCCCACCCTCATCCCTCGTTCTCTTTCCGCAGCAACCAGCTCAAGCACAATGGTCTTGTTTGTTTCCTTAGGGAGATGGTGATAGGGCCAACCACTATGCCGACTTTTAGACATAACCAATTTAAAAAAAAGCCAAATAATGACATTTTGTTTATTTTCTAGGCCATATTGTAAATACTGCATTTGATACATGATAGATGAAAGCAGCAATCCTGTGCATTATTAAGAAGCTGTCAGCTGTTCGATTAATTAGCGAGCTGAAAAAGCTCTGTGCAGTGTATCGCTTTTCATCAGAAACAATGGCGAGACATAAGCAGATTAACTGTGAAGTCACATGCCTACAAACCCTCAGACTTGCATTCAGAGCCAGCCCATTATTTCCAGTCACATCACTACACCTCAGGTTTTGAGTTCATCCCAAGAAAAATGGATGGTCTTTGGTGCAGATAGATCATTTTGAAACCGTGTCTAGTCCCGTATGGACATCTGGATGTGGAATATAGATGCTCGCAAGCCATTACATCTTAAGTGTGCTTATTTCCATTCATGAAGTTGAGTAATGGATGAATCAGGTCTGTGTACATGGCAGGACTACAAAGTAACCTCTGTCACAATGTAGTTTATTAGTTAATCTTCATAAGTTTGCCATTGTAATTTTTAATTTCCCTGCTGAAAAAAAGGACAGAGGACCAACAGGAAGCTGTTTGGTTTGAAGCAACTTCGCAACACAATTGACAATAGTCTACTTTTTTTGCTTACAAATTTTACCAATATTTCACTAATGTATCCACGTCTTAATACCTTCTTGAAATAAAATCTCATCAGGGACTGATTTTAAAGGCTCTACATAGTCAGAAACTCCTTGGGTCATAAACAGTGTTCCTCATGTGAAATGCACATGATATTTGACTGATTCACAAACAATATCAAGGAAGTTTGGTGTTAGCATGTTGCTAAGTTAACTCCACAATACTCTAATCACAATAAAATGCGTAGCACACAAATATTTGACAAAAAAACGTTTTATATTTATTGTTTTTGGTAATGAATGAATTATAGGTATATTTTGTTACATTTATCTCGCTTCTTCCGGTATCTTATGGGACAGTCTTCACATTGGTAGCTCGCCTCTGAATGCCTTAAAATGCTGCTTACAGTATGTACAGTAAGCAGCTCTTTAGGTTTTGAAGCAGAGCCTGTGTGTACCTTTAGAGCCAAGTAGTTCACAGCTGCTCTCCCTTTTCATTTTTAGCTTACTTTCTTTGTGTAACCAGGTGTTGTTTTACCAAAACTTATAAGAGCTTTGGCAAAAAACTGACCTGGAATATAGACAAAGTGGATTGGAGTTGTGTAGGCTATCTGGTTGTTTCAGCACTATTAATGTGATTGGCTGCTTTTCTGCCTATGCCGCAATGATTAGATGAAGCCGTTCTGAACACTCTCTAGCGCTGCCACGTGAGCTAATGTCAGGTCATCATCGCTGAATGAAACTGGATACAGGTTCATGTATATGAGTGATTATTTGTGACAGTGAACATGTTTAGCCTCTGATGAGAAGTGAATGCATATTTACTGAAGCCGCTGCCCCAGTTCACGTTCAAGTGGCTATTACAGGGAGCGTTGTACATTTTGATGTATTCTTTTTGTGGTAGATGGGTAAGAGTTATTTTCCTGTGTGACACGGATAAAAATAGAACACAGACACACTGTTGTCTGTGTACAGGGGCCAAAATGAACACTCGCCAATTCCCAAATCACCACTGCCCGGTAACTTTACAGGGAGCTGCAGTACACGGCTTAAATTCAATCATATTTAAATCATATTTTATAATATTTTAGTATTTAATTAAAAATGTTACTTCAAGGGCCTAAAAATAACTTTTTGCCACACCTGCCAATGGCCAGTGACTGAAGTAAATTTACTGGCCATAAATATTTTTTACCGGCCTTTAAACTGTTTTTGCAAAAACAGCCAGTTATGACCCCAAAATTCTAGATACTAGTGAAAATTCACAATTCTCTATTCGACTTTCAATACCACAGCTAAAACTACTGGCCTAACTAATATCAATTTAAAACATCATTAAAGACAAGTAACAGTTTTTTTTTTTTAGGTAGAGACATTTAATAAAGTAATCAAATGTAAAATAACACTGAATAGTCTCCACTGTATAAATTAAATGAATAAATTAATCCTTATTAAAGTTTCAAAAGTTAATCACTCAGAAGCAGTGAGTGATTTTTTTTCTTTGTCCTTTTTAGTTTTTTTTAACATTAGAAACACAGATAGTAGCAGAAATATTAGGCTACTGTCACTTTAAGACCTAATGCAATATACTGATAATTACACACATGCGTTGCCTTTCTCGGCTGTTTATGTTCACTCAAATCATAACCAACTGTGTTTACTAGGATTCTCGTCAAGGCAGGCATTTTTTTACATATTTTTTTGTGAATATGTCCGTTCAAGCGCAAGAAGATGTGAGAAAGAGCTAATTTTTTAGTATTCACTTTGTCTAAGACACAGCATTCTGGAAGCGTACTTCGGATGACCTTATAATATTATTTTATATATTATATTATATTATAATAGGACTGTCTGTTGCTCTAAATATTGGTATCTCTGAATGCAGCATGAAAATCAAAGAGAACAGCTTGGAGCTGTTTGTGTTCTTTCAGAGTATCTCTCTCTCTCTCTCTCTCTCTCTCTCTCCACCCCCCCCCCCCCCCCCCCCCTTTCCATCACATTTTACATTCTATCTGTCAAATGCAAGAAGCAGAACCATAATTCCACATGCACGTGTCTGTAAGATCAGCTTAGCTGATCCTCACTCTGCCATTCAGCGAGGCAGGCGACAGTCAGCCGAGTGTTTTTGCGTGTGGGTGGCTGGATGGATGGACAAGAAGCGCATGTTATGAGAACACTATCCAAACAGTTGAAAATCACTTTAATTTATATACCCCCATCTGAGGTATTTTCCAGCACCCTCCCGTTTATTTATAAGAGCATTCTCAATCATTTGTAAACACAAAAGATAAAGAATCATTGCAAAGTACTGGAATAAGCAGAATAAATCAAGCACCACAAGCATCAAGTCAGCCATTTTGTTTGCTTTTACCCTAATGGCTTTCTTTTTGCCTGAACAATTTAAGCAGAATTGACCAGAAAAGAGCGCTGAACTAGTATCCTTCAAGCTTTTTTGTGCAGTTGTGTGCAGAAGTGAAGGAGGGGGGAGGGGGGAGGGGGGGGCAGGCACCATTTCATAAAGTCAACTGAGTCATCAAATGTAGTAGGTGGGAATCAATAGAGTGGTTTTGGAGTCCAACAGGCAAAAATAATACAAAAATAATTCATTAAATAACAAAATTGATTTTGAAACCGGTTTGGCCGAGGTTAATGGAGGCCTGCATCACATACTTTGCTGTGTCATTTTGAACGTGATGTTGTTAAATATGATGGCACGGTGGCAGGAAGCGTCCCGTTTGGGTGATTATCTGTTTGAGTGAGCGCTCAGGTCATGGGCTCCATGTTAACTTGCTGTTATTTCTGGCTGGAGGCCAGATGAAGACCAGCCCTGTTGATGTGACAGCCGCCGCTCCACCACACTCTCTTTGAGAGAGATTAGGGTTATGATGTGGAAATGTTGTCTTAACCCTCACAGCCTAACAGCACACAGATGCCCCAATATCATTAATAATATAATCTATTATTAATCTATCACATTGTGTCCTAAGTGAATGGAATTGTCCTGATGCACCATAATGCGCCATATTTTCTAGATTAGGGTATTGAACAGTATAATGTTGCAAAATTTATATTAATTAAATTGTTGATCAGATGGTACAGAAATGCCCTCAGTCTGGAGGGAAAATTAATACATATTTTATTTGTGATGGCAGATAAACAGATTTACTTTGAGTAGAAAGCACTTTTCATTTGACACAAATGAAAACAGTGAGACATGAGAATACAGTCTGTTTAATATGTCATTTGTTTTGTACAAAAACATAATGTCCTGCTATGCCTAATTTTCACCACCAGTTATTTTTGTATTTTTAATGTTTCGGCAGCTGACAATACCACATACCGAACAAAATTTGTACCATCTCTTGCAGTCTTGTGTTTGTTTGCAGAAAATTAAATAATCTATTGTTAAACTACCATTTAAAAGTTTGGGTTAAGTAATAAAAAAATAAAAATAAAAAAAATTCAGCAAGGGTGCATTACATTAATCAAACGTGACCGCTAAGACTTAAACATTGTTACAAAAAATATATATTTCAAATAAATTCTGTTCTTCTGAACTTTCTATTCATCAAATAATCCAGAACAAGTTTCTTGAGCATATAAGAATGATTTATGAAAGATCATGTGACATTGAATTCAGCTTTGCCATCAGGAGCAAATTACATTTTAAAATATATTAAAATCGAAAACGGTTTCTTTGAATTGTAATTACATTTCACAATATTACAGTTTTACTCTATTTTTGATCAAATATTGACTTGATGAGCAGTCTGAGCATAAGAGACTTCTCTCGAAAGCATTTCCAATCGACCCCAAACTTTCGAATGGTGGTATGTGTGTGTAGCAGATTAGTGTTATTTGTAAAGTGAATAACTTAAAAAGGTGCGATCAGATCAGCCCGGTTCAAATAAGTAGATTGGTAATCAGTGGTTACAATTTGACGACGACTCCATATCGATATTGTCTGTCTCAAGTTCAAAGTTTTTACTGTTTTGCAAGCAATACACGTTCACTTGCCAAATCTGGGATTCGAATTGGGACCCGGGGACTCCCCAGTCCCAATTCGAAACAAATTACACCAAAATCGATCATTTTCGTTTCAAACATGTATTTAATGATCAGTAAAATATGTTTTTGTCATTATTCATTCAAATAAATTTGCGATAAAGTAAAATCAGACTAAAAGTAGTCAAATGTGATAGGGGGCCCTGGCTGTCAGTCAATATCTTCCAGTCACGCGGGCCCCTGATTGGTCCAGGCCCGTAAGCAACCGCGTACCCTGCTTACCGATAGTTACACCTGTGTCTCTTCGTGGTCAGTACAGTTTCTGTTTGTTATTCTATATTGGAATCATGATGGGTTAGAGACATTGTGACAGACTTCAGGGATATGTAGCACAAGCAGGCCTTTGTCAATGTGTAGTCCTTCTGGGGCTGTTCTGTCCTTCCCACTGTCTGAGGAGATATGACGCTGTTCTGAAATTAGGCTGAGACAAGATCCTGCTAGCATACAAATTGCTGTTCATAGTCCTTGGAGAGCAAAAAGGTAAGTGTCTAATTGTCCTTGCTTGCCCTTAAAACCCTTTAAATACATCCCATTCCATCTTTGGCCATTGTGTTGGATCTTGCGCTGTTGTCTGAGAGCCCCTAATCATCCTGTCTGAGATTTTTTTTGCTATATAGCGGGTGAATTATGATGTATATTACGATCTTATGATGAACTATATCCCTTTCTCCACTGACGTTCTAAGTTTTTCAAAGTGTTACTAAGGATACACATTTTTAGAAGGCAGCTGTCTGACTCTGAGATGGCGAATGGGAACATGGTTCATGTAACATTAACAACACATTATTAGCTGTTTGATAATGTTGTCAAGCAAAAGGCTAATCATATTAATTACAGTTATGTGTCCGTCATTGTAAAGAGTGATACCATTGCGCAGCGTTTACTACAGTAAAGTTGACCGAGGGGATCTCTGAGCTGGTGTGAGTGATTGGAGGCGGGGCTAATTTGCATATTCCTGGATTCACGTGTACTAAATGAAGCAAGGGTTTTTACATTCAAGCTATTTTAAGGCATTAAGAATTTTTTTCACAGGGAAAAAGCATTTAAATGTGTCATTTTGGTGTTCAAAGATATAATTGACTACAGCAGGGGCGCTTTAAAGGTCCAATATTACATTTTTTTGCTTTATATATATTTTTTTTGTGTACTTACATTATCCCGACTGTTTCCAACAACTTTCAAACCAGGAGAAATTAGTAATTTAATTCAAAGACACGGACCGTTTCTTTATTTCCGTTTTGACGCCGTCAATGGCGTCATATCGTCAACCATTTCACATGATTTGCAACTTGCTAGTCATTTGCTGGTGGTATTATTGGGAGACAGTCACATTCTCATTCTAGGGGGTATTTGATTGGACAAAAGTCTGTGTAGTGCAGGATGAGTCTTTAGTCCATTTTCCCATAACAATGTGCCTACACCAGACGTGACCATCAAGTTAAAGGGTAACTCTCGCCAAAATTGAACCTAGGCTCTTTTTATTAATCTACCCGAATGGGAGTGCATGGGGCACTTCTATGATAGCATCAAAATTGCTATTTTTAAAACACTAAGAAGGCTCGACACAACATGAAACTTTGCTCGAAGTATCACCAGTGGCTCTACACATGAACTTGAGCATTGACTACATTGTTTGTGTACACAAAGTTTACTAAAAAAAGGAAGGTTTTGTACGACTCACTTTATCAGTTAGTGTTTCCGCTGGCTGAAATTTTGTCAGTCAAAAGTAGTCGATCTCCGAATGCAACGTAACATGAGGAGAGTAAAGATGGAAAGCTCCTAAAGCTTGTTTCCATATAAATTCACGGATATTTTTTATCTAAGTTATCATGCTTTTCATTGAAATTACAAGTTCTTGACATTTCCTCATATAGTGTCAGTTCATTACGTTGCATTCAGAGATCGACTTCTTTTGACTGACAAAATTCTAGCTACCGGAAACACTATCTGATAAAGTGAGTCGTACAAAACCTTTCTTTTTAGTAAACTCTGTGTTCACAAACAGTGTAGTCAATGCTCAAGTTCATGTGTAGGGCCCTTGGTGATACTTCGAGCACAGTTTTATGTTGTGTCGAGCCGCCTTAGTGTTTTAAAAATAGTGATTTTGATGCTATCATAGAAGTGCCCAATGCACTCCCATTCAAAAGACATTTTGACCTAAAATGAAGATACGGTCAATCTTAAAAGTGGCGTTTCCATTCTAATTATGCTTTTACACGAAAGTTTGACTCGGGTATATTAACAAAAAGAGCCTAGGTTCAATTTTGGCGAGAGTTAGCCTTTAACAGAAGTTCAGCTTTTGAGAAAAACACATCTCTAGATCTTTAATTGTTTTTAATTCCACTTCATTGTGTTCTGTGTGAAAGACAATTGTGTTTGCTACTGGAGTTAGGAGTAAACTAAAGGACGGGACACACCAAGCCGATGGTCGGGCGACGTAAGGCAGTTTTTATACGTCGGTCGGCTTAGTTTTGGTGTGTTCTGCACCATTGGCGCTGTCTGTTTGTTTGTTTTGTGGCTGCTTCAGCAAGTTGAATCTGTGTCGGGCCAATGGTGAGAGAGAAATCTGATTCGCTGTTCAGCTTAGCGAACGAGTTAGTTCACAAGAATAAAAGCGAAAGTGATGAAAGCAAGCAAAGAAGTCAAGACAGAAATAGACATATTTACTTATATGCAGGCGCAGAACACACGTGCTGGTTGACAGTCGACTTTAGTCCTTTTCGTGTGTTCAAGCGCAGGTTTTTGGCTGAGACGCAGCCGACGAGAGGTGACAACACAATCAACTCTCACCGCCGCTGGTTCTTTGATGTCAGCTTAGTGTGTCCCGGACTTAAATATATGGCTTCAGAGCTAACAGACATGAACTAAATGCCACAGAACTAAAATTTCGATTTCACAGGGCTTTAAGAGACTTTCTCTTCATTCTTGAATTTCTGAACTGTTTGTGTCTGAGAATTTACTATCAAGCCAAAATGTGGCACAGACTCGCACTTCCTCTCAGACTATACTAAGTACACCCTTAAAATAAATACGTTTGTACTACTAAGCTACCCTGAAGGCTAAGAAGACATATATAATGTAGGATGAAACTCCTCAGGCTCATGGACATCTTTTTTTCCTGAAGATTTCATCAAGTCAGTTAATAGTTTCCTGGACTGGTGTAAGAATCTGTTCTAGTATAGAAACAAGTTTGCAGTATACTGTATGGTGCAATCCTTTATTCACTGGCTGTTTGAAATAAGCTGACATATTTATGAAAAAATTTGTCATCCATTTTGAGCTTGTTTTAGCTGCTTGAGGAAAACAAATAGTGTCACTCAAAATGGAGCTGCCTACATGCCTGTAATAAAGTGCAGTACAGATAGAAGACGTCCTTATGTGACGCATACATGGTCTGACTCTTGAGAATTCTTGCTTCTTTTCAACTGAAAATAGCATAGATATGGCTATGTTTTTATATTTACATAGTGAATGGTTATATGAAAACATACTTATTACAGACGAGAACGTTTTTATTGTATTTTATTTGTTAGGAAAGTTGCATGTCAATCTGTAAGGTTGTGTGCAGGCTATGGGTTTCACATGTTTATTGGCTTTTCTTAGATTGGTCTGCGGAGCTCCTCACAGAGATGTAGTTCATTCGAGAGGGTAATTAAAATAGGCCACAAACATCATTAGAGAGGCATGACCAGTTTTAGCGTTCCAGCAGTGCCTGTCGATCTAGAGGCGGAAATATACTGAATATACTGTTTCAATGACTCGGTGAGGAAAAAAAAACACCATCCCCCAACCAACCCCCCACCAAACCCTCATGCATTCAGCTGTGTTAAATAATTAAAGGATGTATGGCTTCCTTATATAATGACGTTGCTATAAATACTCAGCATATGTGGGGGGGGATATCTGGTGTGGAGAAATTGGGTTCCTTCATAGTAGACGTAATTGTGTGTGTATATATACACACACACACACACACACACACACACTGTATATGTATATATGAAGAGTTCAGATGCAAAAGCCTCTAAGTGGCATCTGAAATTTTCTTCTAGAATGATCATTTCCAGTTCAGTAATTTCACTTAAATGCCAATGAAAATGACCTATTAATTGTCATTTAAGTGAAATTACTGAACTTAAATATACGAGCTTGATAAAAATGATAATTCTAGAAGAAAATTTCAGATGGCACTAGAGACTTTTGCATCTGAACTCTTCATATATTAGAGCTGCACGATTCTGAATAAATTGAGAATCACAATTTTTTTGTTTCAAATAGAGATCACAATTCTTCCACGATTCTGAACAGACAAGTAAACAAAGTAACGTAATTTAGTAGAGGTTCTGACAAAATGTCAATTGTTGCAGTTTACTTAAAAAAATTAAATCAATTGTAATGAATTATTAAAAAAAAAAATTTGAATGAATGATTCAATGACTCACTCATACATACTTTACTTGTTTCAGCTTGTTTGAACGAATATCTTGAATGATTCAATGACATACATTGTAAACAGTCACTTGTCACCACCTAGTGGCGTAACGATGTAATTGATATAATCGTTATTTGAAGCACCAAGTTACTTTCAAAAGGTGATTTACTCTATTTTGATCGCTACCGTATATGTAGACATCATTGTTTATATCTGAACTATAAACTTTTATCCCAGTACTTCTGTGATCATTTGAATATTTGTAACACAAAAATAATGATACTGTGTGTGGTTGAAAAGACCACTGTTTGTGAAGCCATTTCATACCTATACATGATAACTGCTCTCTCTGGGTCAACACACACACACACACACTCCAGTTTTGTCTTCGCATTTTAGAGCCTGTGTCTCTAATTGCAAAGGAGAATTCTATACTGCTATACCATGTGCTGTTTCTCATGAGTACACTGTAAATTCCTCTGTAAATAATGGAATTGGCTTTCGCAGCCAATCAGCAGGTGTTTTGCTTTATGTGTGGTGTGTGACTGTGGCTTGTGGTTTAATCTTCCTAAGTGCATCCTGTGAGGAAGTTAATATATGGTTTTGTTTGTGTGAAAACCTCAATGTATGCTTAACAGGCACTTGTCACTATAGCACGCTAGGGGTACCGAGCTTTGCCTTTCTCTTGTGACTTGATGATTCACTCATTTGTGGCAACTGCTTCTGAGCTGCTTCTCTTCAAAGAATCCAAATAATCTTTTCTCTTCTGTAAATGCCAGTGAGCCACTGCTGTGACCTGTTTATGTAAGAGCTCCTTGTGGGGCTGAACTCGGATGTTTGAGCCATGTTGCTTCGACTTTGACAGGAAGAGAAAATCAGGGTTAGTCGTGATTCATTGCTTCACATTGTTCACAATATGGAAAATTGCCCCAAGTGGTACACATTTATGTAACATACGGGAACATTACGTGTGCTTGAGAGTATGTATTAGTATGAAGTGTTTAATCCAGATCAAATACCTTTATCCTTATCTTTAAATATGGCTGAATCTATCCCCGTCTCTCCTGCTCACCCATATAGAAGATGTCATGCCGCATTTGGGATATATGCAGCAAAAGCATGACTGGCTTTCCATAAGTAAATCCCAAAGGGAAGCCGATTTCTGTGTGTGTGAGTGTTTCACATCAGAATAAAGCATCGCTGTGAGCATAATATGAATCTGACCCAGAAGTCAAGTCAAGTCAAGTCAAGTATATTTGTATAGCGCTTTTCACAATACAGATTGTATCAAAGCAGCTTCACAGTATTAAATTTAAATAATACAACAAAGTTTGTTTCAAGAGGAATTTATTGATTGATAAAATTAAATTAAATATCCCCAAAATATCCCCAACTGAGCAAGCCAAAGGCAACAGTGGCAAGGAACCGAAAAACTCCATCAAGTGACCTAATGGTGTCCTAAAACTCCATCAGGTGACCTAATGGAGAAAAAAAACCTTGGGAGAACCCAGGCTCAGTCGGGGGCCAGTTCTCCTCTGGCATTTATGAGCTAGAGGCCGGATTGTAGTTTGAACTGTGGGATTATATGAATGCCTGGCTGAAGAGATGCGACTTTAATCTAGTTTTAAACTGGGAGAGCGAGTCTGAGCAACGGACAGTATCAGGAAGACTATTCCAGAGTTTTGGAGCCAAATGTGAAAATGCTCTCCCTCCTTTGGTGGTTCTGGATATCCTAGGTATGACCAAAAGCCTTGAATTTAGTGATCTTAAAGAGCGCGATGGATTATAGGGTGATAGAAGATCCGTTAAATAGACTGGAGCTAAGCCGTTTAGGGCTTTATAAGTCAGTAGCAATACCTTGTAATTAATACGGAACTTTATAGGTAACCAATGCAGTGATGATAAAATCGGTGTTATATGATCATATTTTCTTGATCTCGTAAGAACTCTAGCGGCGGCATTTTGGACTAACTGTAGCTTGTTTATTGAGGATGCAGGACAACCAGCTAATAAGGCATTACAGTAATCCAGTCTCGAGGTCATGAATGCATGAACTAACTTTTCTGCATCAGAAACTGATAGCATATTACGTAGCTTAGCAATGTTTCTAAGGTGGAAAAAGGCTGTTTTTGTAACATATGAAATATGATTTTCAAAAGACAGGTTGCAATCGAGTATAACACCCAGGTCTTTTACTGTAGAGGATAAAGTAACAGGACATCCTATGATGTTAAAGTTGTATTGTGCGAGGTTTTGTGGGCGGTTTTTTGAACCGATAAGTATTACCTCTGTCTTGTCAGGATTTAATAAAAGAAAAATACGCGTCATCCAATCTTTTATATCTTTAACGCACTCTGTCAATTTGGAAAATTTAGCGTTTTCATCCGGCCTTGATGAAATATATATTTGAGTGTCATCAGCATAACAATGGAAACTAATTCCATGTTTCCTTATAATATTTCCAAGTGAGTATGAACGTGGGAGTATGACAGCTCTTCTTTACTTCATGGGCAGTATGTAGTAATGTCTCTATATGGCATCAGTGTCTTACTTTCATGCCGACTTTCCTTCCTCTCAATTGAGATCAAGTTTGTTTCACTGTTTTTCCTTCGTTTTGACATTCCCTGCTGAATAGTGTTTATAGACAGCTTGTAATTAAATGTACAGGATTTCTTCATTGCCGGAATTGTTTGTTATTGATTTTGTCTCTTAACTCTGTCAGTTCGGCTTCACTCAGCTGCGTCTCATTTATTGGATTGCTACTTTTAATAGATATTTGACAAATGGCACAATGTAATTTACTCTATTTTGCCTGAACAGATGTCATGAGAATAATGTTTCTATCACGTCCTCCGAGGTAAGCTGATCAGTATAACCCCTGAAGAGACAGCAGAAACCAGCCACATGTGCTGGTACAAGCTATCTTTTTTTTTTTTTTTTTTTTTTTACAACACCTGCAATAGCAACGTGCATTTGAATTAAGTCGCCATAAATACAGTTAATACAGTAAATTTTTTAAGCTGCAGTCCATAGTTTTTCCTCTTTGTTGGCATCTCTTTTCAAAATCTGCAATTGCAGTTATTCGCGGAATTAATAATAATTTATTTTTGATGGCGCCTTTCAAGAACCCAAGGTCGCTTCACAAAATAATACAAACAGTTGACAGACAAAGAGACAGGCAATCTGCTTATTATAACAATCAAACAAGCAGAAAAGCAGATGGACACAACCAATACTACAAATAATTAACATGAGAAGTTATAGAATCAAAGAAAACAATTTCGATAAAGTAAACGTACATAAAAATGAAAAAGTGGAAGACAGAAATGGAGAGGAAAATAATTATTTACTGAGCATGGTGAATAGATGAGTTTTAAGTTGAGATTTGAAGGTCAACTTTATCAACTATCAACAACTTTATCAATTATCAACTTTACGTGGGTTGTGCCTCGGCACGGCACAGCGAGGATGAATCCAATGTTTTGAGGAGAACGTGCGGCTGTCAGTCACCGCGCCGGTGTGGATATCTCATTCGGAATCACAGATTCTACTTTTTGGAAGTATGAACAACATAATAATTTTCATCTGAATAAGTAAGTAACATCCACTTTTGTTCTGACCAACTAAGGGGAAAAAAGCATTGCATGAAATCATGCTGATTAAATATATTGATCAGTTATCACATCAGGTCAAACCGTGCAAATTATACTCAAATTGTTAATGTTAACAACATCAACATTGCGTGACTACATTTAATGCCTTTCCGATATTTATCCTTGTTTTCGCATGGGCCCAGTCTTTTTTTCTGTAGCCACTCCGAAGTCCGAAGTCTTTTGCGTTTTACAACAAGTGAATCTCCAGTTGTTACTGGTGATTGTCGTTTGAACCTTTCTGGATCCGCCATCAAATTGATAAGTTTAATTATATCAAGTGCTGTGAGAAAAGGCTATAAATCTCCACATCCAACATCCTCACACGCAACAGCCTACTAGCCGAGACTCCTTCTTTATGTGTACAGATGTGACGTAATGACGCAAAGACATGCTCAAATTTCCTGTGGAAATCCACCAGTACTACTGGAATTAAAAACATTATTACAAGCTTACCTTTTTGAATCGAGCTAAGGCAAGCAGATCGTTTTGAACACTGGCTGGTTATGTACTTGCTCAAATTTATTTTGAATAATTTTTAACCCAAAAAAGTTACGGACTGCAGCTTTAATTAAATAATTATATTTTACATTTAAATAAAATCTATTATATATTAAATATTAATAAAAAATACTGTATCTATACCTTAGTGTATATATATTCTATATGAATTTGGAGATTGAAATTTTGGAGTTGTGCTGCTTAATATTTATTAATACTTCATATTTTTGTGGAAACCGTGGTGCATTTTTCAGGATTCTTTGATCAATAGATGATTCAAAAGAAAAGCATTTATTTGAAATAGACATCTTTTTTTTAACATTAAGAATGTCTTACTCTTTAGCATCACTTTTGAACAATTTAATGCAAACTTGCTGAATAAAAGTATTATTTTAAATACTTTAATTGAAATTACATTTTGGTGTTGCGTATTCATTTTCGACCTTAGGCACTAAGGGTTGTACTTATGGGATAGGGCTAGTACTTGAATGAGAGGGTATGACAGATGGTGGTTGGTATTGGAGGTTTTCAGATGGGGGGTGGGTTGGTCTGTAGGGACCCCTCGGTTGCCCAGATTCTCTCTCTCCCTGTGGACCCTGTCCTCTCCCTTTACCCCCTGAATAGAAACCCCTAGTGCCCTAATTTTCTACCAAAACCAAACAATACACAGGCTCTATACCATATGCTATTCTGCCTGATCGTCAACATTGAGCCATTCAATCTGTCCAAGAAAACTGCTGTGAAAATATTTGACTCCGAGTCTCTTCTACTTTTAATATAGTATTTAACTGTGATGTGACTGTCACAAGACTAAATTTCCTCTCCGTTCCTCTTTTCCCCTCCACTAGCCTGATGACTTTTGATCTCACATTTGGGTTAGGAGAGCTGCGGAAGTCCTTGGCCCACAAAGCCAGCTCTGTGTTGATCTAATTGAAAGGCCCCCTTGTGAGAGTCTTTGGACATGCACTCACATTCAAACAGAAGAGACACAGAAAAAGAGCTTTCTCTCACAGAAAAGCCTTACACATGAGCTAACCTCTTCTAGTCAGTGTAATATGTCTGAGTGTAATGCTGGAAATCCATTGCAAATTTTTGGGGTTTGTGGCTCCCATAGAAACTTATCACTTGCATTGGCCTTGGCTTGGTCCAGTTCGATGACATTAAGAGGAAGTGACTCGATACTTCACCTTTTAACAGAAATTGCCACAAAAAAAAAAAAGCTTCAAAAATGTGTTAGTGCTTTGGATAATTATACTTTTTAGATAATCATACTTGTTGGGAAATAGTATATTGGCTCTTCCTTAATCCTCACCTTGGTTCCCAGTTTCAGTCATCCCCTGTCACTCCCCTCAAACCGTCATTGTCCTCCCCTCTCTCTCTGCTCATTTTCAGTGCCTCTTCCCCTTTGGCAGGGTGCCCTGGACCCCTCACTCAGCCAGCGCGTGCCTGTAAAGGTTAATGCTAATAATACCAGAGACCTGCCTGAACTCCACTAGGAGTCCTGTGTACACAATTTAAGCTCAAAATCTGGCAGAGAGAGTATGTGAAGTTTCAACAGGGTTTCTTGTCTTATTCATCCCCTAAAAACCGAGTCAGATCAGGACACATAGCTGTATAAATAACCTTGGCTTGGCATTTAATGGGCAATAAGTTGTTTCCTGCTTCCTCTGCAGTCCACCATTTGGATGCCAAAAAAAAAAAAATGGGTTACTTGCAAATTGCTATGATATTGATGCATATTAGCACATGCCTGCCCAAATATACATATTAAAGCAACACTAAGTAACTTTTTTTACCTTAAAATAATGTTTCCAAAATCATATCAGTGGTTCATCAAGTCGTGACAGGGTGAAAGGCACTTCTGGATTCGCTTTGCAGCCCTATATCTGCTATAACCACACTATGCAAGTTTGCCAAACGGGTCGCGTTTCTGTAGTTCAAATGAGACATAAGAGAACTACAAATTTGACTTGCTTTACGTCAAGCGTTACAATAGTCATTATTTTCGTTTCTGATGTCGCAATACATCATACTTTCATGAAATCATGCAACATACTCTACCTTGTCTATGGACATCGTTCATTCCAAAGCCGGTGCTAGATAAACAGCGAGGGTGCGTGCGACAGTAGACTGCGGGCGGCGAAATTAGTTACGACAGTGATAATGGACAATTCCGCTTCCAACCTGTAGGGCGACCGAAGAGGAAAAGTTCCTTAGTGTTGCTTTAAAGGGATAGATAATCCAAAAATGACAATTCTGTCATCATTTACTTACTTTCACGTTATTCCAAACATCCTGTATGAATTTCTTTCTTCTGTGGAATATAAAATAAGGTACAGTATTTTGAGAAATGTCTTTCATTTTATTTAATAAAAATGTAAGTGAACTGGCTCCAATGATGTTTGGTTACCAACGTTCTTCAAATAAATTGTGTTCTGCAGAAGAAAGAAAAGCTATCAGGTTTGAAACAACATGAGGGTGAGTAAATGTCCCTTTAAATTAAAGTGGCAAGAGGGAAAAAATTCTTGCAAAGCTAAATTTTGACTTCAATTACAAGTGGATTACGGAAATGTATGATATAGCCCTTGAATAATCTTCTTGTAATTTTGGTAAGTTAAGTTTTGGCCTGAAGTGAGGAGTTTAACCAGTGTCTGTTATAATAAACTGTTTCAGCAAAATTGAAATTAATGCCTGATGTACTAAAAGACTTCAATCTCTTTCTACAGTATAATGGAAAGTGACAACTAAGTCATGGCCTTATTATAACTAGCTAAATAATTTGTGTTAGAATTAACAGAAGTGTTTTGTACAGCGCAGCTTTGTTCTGATGTTTCACAAACAATAATAATATCAAGCCCTACAGTCAGACATTACTCTGTTGATTTGTGGCTAGTTTCCTCCGCCTTTTGCTTTGAACGAGAATGTTGATCTCTGATCATCTTTACCCTTGATACCACAGAATGTGTTGTGTGTTGCTCTTGTCCGTGATGGACAGATAAAGTAGTACATAAGGAGGAGGAGGGACGGCACAGCCTCTGTGATTATAGAAGAGATTTGTGAAAGCCTAGAGGAAAGTGCCAGATGGCTGAGAATCTCAAAGCCCTCCATTCTCTGTCTGCCATGACACACAGACGTTTCTCCCGCCTCCAGATTCCCATCTCTTTAGATCTTTCTCTCTCTCTTGCTCTCAATCTCTCCCTCAACCCCCTCCTCATGCTCCCCTGCTCTCTTTTTTCCTCAAGACTTTGCGATGTTCTACTAGGTCCTTTACAGTTGTTGATCAAAATAACAGGAGTATGTTTTAATTTGCTGTTTCTCTGTCAGCTGTTTGCTGTGCTTCCTAGGTCAAGTATCTTCTAAAATGAAAAACTGGTCAAATCTTGGTCAAAACTGTCTCTCTATAATGTTTCTCCTCATTCTGAGGGTCTTGCTAATAAATTAAACGTTTTCTTGAATTTTCATATTTTTAACAATAGTTTCAATATACAGTATATTATAAATTTCCTGTGTCAATATGACTTTCCATTCATTAGTCTTTTGTCATATCCCTTTAAAACAAACGTCAGCTCCTTAATGATATGATCATCCTCAAGGTGACACCACTGAGAACAACAGCATAAATATCAGTAAGGTATCGTAAGTATTATCATAAGTATTGTCAATGAATAAAAAGTGCCTGAGGTTGACCAGAGCATATTTGTGGGATACCGTTTATGTACGTATATTATATAAAAAAAAAATACTGCCTTAAATTACAACATAAGCAGTTAAAATGCAAGGTTAAAGATTTAAAGAAGTGCACTGCATAATAGGAATGACCACCATAAGGATTGGGAAGATGATAAATCCTTCCTTTCCACTTGATCAATATTCTGTTGTAGACCATGGTGTAATGCTCAGTCTTTTTGAAACTTCATCCATCCATGCACATTCCTTTGATTTGAAGCTGGCTCTAATACTTCTCGCACACTTCCTTTTGTTTTCCACTTATATGGCAGACTGCACTCATAATGAAATAAGCCTGGTCCAGCACTGGTCTGTCTCTTCATGTTAAGTGGACTGAAAGCAACTCACTTAGAGAACTTTTGTGCCCTTGAAAGCCATGATACACAGCAGAAGTAAACCGATCCTGACAATTGCAATGAGAGTCATCCATCTCAGGGGATCGCGTATGTGTGTGTGTTTGTACATCTGTGTGTTGATTATTTCCTTCTTTGGTGAAGCAGTAACTGGGCATTAGCCTCCAGGATGCTTTGTGCTCTTTGCATGGTTCCTCCTGCTTTCAGTACACAGACTGTGCTAAATAGGGACACCCTGTAGAGAGTAAACTTGTAGATTATCGCTCTCATTTGATCTGCTTGTTCATTTTATAGTATTACTTATCTTGGACAGATGGGCAGTGTAGATCAGCCCAGTGGGTTGCCTGACACTGAGCATGTTTTGTGACACAGAATCCCTTATAATGTTCTTGGAGTCATTTAACTGAATCTGTGTCTTACACTATAAAAAAATGTACGATAAAAAATGGCAGCTGTGGTTGCCATACATTTTTTGTTTTACAAATTTAACTTAAATTTAAAGTAAAAAAGAGCATTGAAGGGATACTTCAGGATTTAGCATTAAGCTTTCTATTAGAGCCCGACCGATAAAGGATTTTGAAGGCCGATACCGATACAAATATTTGTTGGTTTTAAAATCCGATATTCCGATATATCGGCCGATATTTTTTATTTTCATTTTTTTCCAGAAACGCGCAACAAAACATTAACAGATTTCCCTAACATTAGTTATTTGTAGTTATTTATGAGTTTTAACTAAAATAATATGATAATGCATTTTAAAAAGAAACTTGTTTCTTTTATTGTCACAACAGAACAGAGGAACATCAAAATATATTAAAGTTCTGATAAATAAAATGTATAAAAATACAAACTTAAGATTTTTTTTTAAGACTAAACGTTTAGTCCTTTGAACAAAAACAACAATTTCACATTCAAATTGTCAACAAATTCAAATTGTCATAATTTACTCTCTCAAGTTGTTTTTTTCTTCTGTTGAAAATAAAAGTTATTTGGATGAATGTGGGTAACCAAACAGTTGATAAACCCCAGTGACTTCCATAGTATATTTTTCTCCTTTGGAAGTCAATGGGGACCAGCTACTGTTTGGTTACCCACATTCTTCAAAATATTAATATTAGAAAAATATTAGAAGGAAATTAATACAGTTGGAACAACATTAGAGTGCGTAAATAATTAGATCATTTTTATTTTTGGGTGAACTATCCCTTTAAGGACAAGCGGCAGTGTGTTTACAATTGCTACTGTCTCTTTAAGAGCTGAGCACGACACGTCTAATGTACACGCATTTGACAAGCAGATTTTCTCTCAATTTTGCCTTCACTTTAGACAACCGACTTTGTTTATGTAAATCTTGTGTGTATTTGACAGTATTAGCACAATAAGACTCGAAAGATAACTTAGTCCAGTATCCAGGCGCTGGTAGACAGGCTTTTAGTGCATGTGAGCTTCACATGTACGCGCTGAGAAACGCACACGTTAGAACAGCGAATCAGCATTTAAAATTAAATGTTTAACCGACAAAGCATTAAAGCACATGCACATTATGAACTTTTGTGAACTGCAGTGTTAACATTTTATGTGAATATAGCCTACGTCACGTTGTTCCGCTTCACACTCGGCTTATTTAACCAGCAAAACTGGACATGATAGTCACGAATTTTGTCATCCTTATTTGAGTTAAGAGAACTGATAGGGATGTTCTTTTAATTGTTATTCAAGCAATGTATGTCTCGTGAGTCGTGACCAACTCACCATGAACACACTTCACCGATGATCTCACTCGCGGTTCTCTCTGCCCGACTCTGGGTGGATCAGCAGGTTGCAGGATTTGTGGCGCGTTACACGAGTGTTGCCAACAGGGACGGTGTAGAGTGCACTCTGGTGGACAAACTATACAACGCCAACACTCATAACATGGTTGAAGGGTGTTTCGTCCGTTTTTATTTTATTTTTGAAATATTCATTTATCGGCCGTTATAAATGCCGATACCGATAGTTTTGAAAATGCCTAATATCGGCCGATAATATCGGCCTGCCGATAAATCGGTCGGGCTCTACTTTCTATTAGTAGAAAACCTGTAGTATTTTCGAATTACCGTGCTTTCTACCCTCATATCCCCCTGAGATGAGAGATTTATGTATTTTTTGTCTGGAAAAAATCCTCCGATGATGCAAAAGTCGTAATTTTGCGTCATCGGAGGATTTTTTGGCCAGAGGCTAAAGACTACAGCCAGTAGGAGGAGCTGTACCGCATGTTTTCAACCCGCCCATAGGAGGTGGGATGTCACTCACAGAATGTACACATAGTATCAGCCGTCTTTCTTTGGAAGCTAAGCTAGCAGGCTCTTGTTCTGTGGAGAAAGCTGAGTAGTAGGAGAAAGATGAGTAGTAGGGGTTACCATCCTCTTTTTCCCGGACATGTCCGGCCGTCGAGATTGTCCAAAATGTCCGGGATTCGGCTTTTGCTTTCTGCAGTCGCCATTCATTATTTACATGCACACCTTTTGTTTCAATCTAACTGAATTCATTCCAATTGGTGAATCTGAATTTAGTGTTTACATGAACGCTAAACAAGTGATCGGTTGATGTGCGTTTTAACATTGCTAAGAAAATTCCCGCTCCTCCGTGAGAGATACGAGACCGGTGCGTCTCGCTCATCAGTAGTCACGCCACCGGCCTCGCGCCGTTCTCCCGCGCCACTCAGCCTCGTCCTGCTCGCCACAGTAAACATAATGAATGACGACTGTAGAACGCAAAAGCCGAATCTCGGACATTTTGGGCGATCTCGAAATCCCGGGAAAACTCGTCAGAGTCTCACTAGTAGCCTAGCCTTGTTGTTTTCAACTGCGCTCTCTAACCGGTAGGCGTGGCTTGGGAGTGGCCTCCTAGGGCAGCGAAGCAAGTGCATTCTGGGAGTTGTTGTCTTTCATCCACATAAGCCAAAAATACATTTTCTGGCTTTTCTCAGTCTAGAAAGCTCCAAATTAAAAAGTTTCACATTTCTTCCACATAAATGACCTATTTTAAATACACATTCATCTTTCCAGAGGTGAAGTATCCCTTTAATATATAATGTTAATATACTAAAGTACTAAAATCTGTTTTGTACCTTTTATAATATAGTGACAACCACCATAAAAACACAAGTGCTACAGAAAAAGCCACGTGATGAATCAAAGGTCATTAGATGTAGCTTTTCCACAAATGTTTATAAATATAGAAGTTTCACAGTGTCATACACACACACATACAAAACACCATTCATGGTAATGCACAACACTAAAATAGTAAACATTATAAATATTAATTAAATGTATTAATAATGTAACATTTAATTAAACATTTATCACGCAAAGATTGCAAGCGGCCCCAGATTACTGTTATTTACATCAACTGCACGCTATACATGACATTCTTATTCAATCCTGGCAAACTGTGTATCATTAGAGGGATTTAGGACTTATATATTTGACTATTGTTCAGTGTTTATGATAAAAATGGTTACAGTGACAGTAATTTCATGATTACAAATGAAGTAATCAGTAGTTATTGATTTTTCCAATAGAATAACAAGACACATCTATACTCAATCACGTCTGCTCTGGTTTATTTGCATTCATAGGGCTTAGCTGAATTACACAATAGGGTATTTAGTCCAAAAGTGTGCACATTTGGAGAAATATTGCAGTTTTCACATGTTTACTTTATATATTTTTAAACCGAATCATCATTTCTATTCATTTTCCACTGAATTATGCGATCTGCAGTGCATTAGTGGCTTCAGACACTGTTCGTGACACTGATGCACCGACACATTCGCTGCACATGATACTGTACATCACTCATATTACTAATCATAAAACGTCCTCCTCATCCTGTAACGAATAACCGATTTAAACTTCCATGTTCTGTATTGTACATAGACATAGAAACAAACACTAAGAAACATTTGTACAGATGAAACACGAAGCTAATAAATATATTATTACGACAATATATGGTTTGTGTGTTTTTCATTAACTTTTGGGTAATTTGTATAAGAATATAGAATGTTTACACGGAATGCTAAGCAGGTAAAGCGCTTAGCTAATTGTAAAAAGCTACAAATAATATATTTCTGACTCATTAAATGACACCATCTCATCAATCTTAACAATATAAGAAAAAAACTAATATGCATAACCAATAACAAAAAAACTAAACAATTATTTAAATGAAAAATCAATGTATGTCAAGTGTCAAACATGACAAGATGACTTATTCTTTTTCACTTCCAAAAACTGTACCTTTAACCTTTCACAGTATTTTAATGTAAAACAACAATAGATTTCCCATTTTTTTTTAATGTATATTGTAAGGGAACCGTTACCAACTTTACAGGTTTATCAGGTCTTTTATCGTTAAAATAATATTTTTACAGATTTTTTATTTTATTTTTTACTGAATTCTTGCATTGATGAAGGTGCATTTTTCGTCCCAGTGCAGATAAAAACGGTTAGCATCTTGACCCAAGTAGTTACAGTTAACCTGGTTGCTTCACTCCTGAATTTGTGTTGCATCCCCTTGCAGTGAAATACAGTCAGTCGTCTGTGTTGATTTGTCAAGGAAAACATCACATTTGTATTTGGTTGTTTGCCATGGGGTGACAGGGTTGACCCTTAATTGACCCTGCTGAGATGACCAGCTGGTCTTGACACGGCGTAAGTAAACGTCAGGCTTAATGATGACGCCTGAAAAAGTGCTAACCTGCTCTTTGTGAGCATGTATGTTTGAGTGCAACATGTCAGGATGTATTATGAGGTTTGTGTGTCTTTGCATTGGAAAGTAGAAGAACTTAAATGCTTAAATGCTTCTTTTGTTATTAAAGTTCTCCTTAGTTAGTTGTACACAATTGTTTGTGCACTAAGTTCCCACACTCAAACAATTCCCAAAGCATATACTCATAAGATCACGACCAATGTTGGCGGTTTGTCTCTTGGCAGTCACCCACCACTTACTGTACATGCATCACTGCGGTAACATAATGTGTAATAATTGCTCTGTGTTATTTGACAATGATTTGTCAGCATCCCACATGTACCACATTGGCATCATAATGATGCTAGGAGTTGTATTTACCTCTTGATCTCTGGAAGTTTTCTGTTCTTTTATTGTCTTTACATGCTCAAGATTATTCAGATATTGATTAGAATTTAGCCTGATTCCTTTTTTATGTAACCACTATGTAAATACAAAAAAAAGCCTAGTTCCTGTTTCTGGAAATATGAAAAGGACAGCTTGCATACTGCGTTCCTGTATCAGAATTTTGGGTCTTATACACACCATAGTCAGAATATCTACCGTAACTTAATATTTATGTGTGTGTGTCCAAACAAGGGTAATTTTGAGTAATATTAGATACAGACAGTTGTGAAAATGCAAAGCTATTGAAAAAACAATCCTTTAAAATTTCAAAAATGTTCTTCATAGGCTCGAAGGAAAGAAGTGTTCCTGCAGGAGCGATATGGACAGTTCAGTCTGACGGACCCATTCCTCGCCATGCAGAGGGACTTTGAGTCAGGGACGGGACCAAAGGACTGTAGGCCTGTTAGCGCGAGCCCCATCACCGTGCTGGAAGCTGTAATGGCCCACTGCCGTAAGATGCAGGAGAGGATGTCTGCCCAGCTATCAGCTGCTGAGAGCAGACAGAAAAGGGTAAGATCTGTGTGATAATTTTGTGTATTCTGTATGTTTAACAGGGCAAGACTACAGAGAGGATTTTGTGTGAATTATTCTAAGATTATTTACATATTCTATCTGAAATAAGTCATCCTTTTCGGTAGGATTACGTTGACTTGATTAAGCTTGCTGTCAGAGGTTTGCTGAGGTGTTCCTAGTTATTCTTGGAATATATTCTAGTATGCAATGTGTGCACCTGTGTGTGTCTTTTTAGGGGGGGTGTAGTAATTTGTCTACACCATCTATGCTGATATTGTTCTGGCACGAAAAATTCATGACAGGAAAAAAAAAATCCACTTTTCCTAACCTCCATGAAAGCATAGTGCATGTCAGAAAAGCAGAGTAAGAAAAAGAGCGCCAGACAAGGCAAGCACTAATGGTATATTTAAGAAGAAGAAGAAGAAGAAGAAGAGGAGGTGTCAGAGAGGGAGAGAAATTGATGCTAAGCTCTAAAACACTCTGCCAAACACATCCGTAAATCTATATCTCACTATTTGAGATAGTGCTACGAAGAATACTAGCTACGTGATATCAATGCAGGCTTTGAACTTTAAACACACACACACACACACACACACACACACACACACACACACACACACACACACGCACACACGCATGCTTCTTCCAAGTGACCCCTGACCCTTCACTGCACACCACTTCTGCAGACCAGATATCAGCTGTGTTCACCATCTCAGTGGCTTCAGTTATATTGTAGGATAGGACTTGTGTATTATAAGATACAGTTTATATATAGGTACATAGCATGCATATTTACATGTTACACCGACACTGAGTGAACTCAGCTCTTTTTTCCAATAATAAACACTTGTGCTTGGTTGTTATGGTGACAGTTCTCTTATTGCATCGGTACTGTAGTTAATGCAACAGCTCATATATATAGTATAGATGTTTATGAATAGCATAAACATAGTTGTTTATCACAGTGATTACTGTCTGATTCTGTCTGGCCACTGCTTAAGTGTTTTAGTATTTCGTATTTAGTTAATTTCTGGGGAAGTGTTCATTTATTCATAGGCTAAGCAGCTTAAACCTGCAAATAAAGCTTGAACTTCTACCTCTAACTTGTAGTGTCAATAAGTTCACCTTTTTTCTTGCATGTATTATAGGTTATTGCTCAGCAGTTGATGTTAGTAGCCCCCCCAATACAAATTCAATTCCCTCTTGATTATCATATTAAAAGCAACTGATACCTTAAAGGTCAAACTGCTATCACACATGAGTGATGTGATCAGCTCAGTCAGTACCTTAACACGAGTACTGATCCCTGAACATACTTTACAAAGACACAGTCTCCAAAATAGATTTGGTGTTTATAATATCATTTTTCTAATTGTCTGGCTCAGAAAACATGTTAAAAAAAAACACTTCAGCTGATTTGTTTATGAAAAAGCTTAGTTAGTGGAGCTTAGACATAAACAGATAATTATGTAAGGTTAACTTAAGAGTAACTTCTGATTTGAGGATATTTCTTTAAGTTTAATCGTACTTGATTTTAAAGTAATTTACAAGGCATGTTTACAAAGTTTTGTCCGAAAGATTGATGTATCTTTAATTGTTTAATAATTACTGTCTTGCTTTATGTGTGTGTTATCTGCTCTCTGCGAGTCTCACATTTGCCCTGCTGCTGCTGTCTAGCTTGAAATGGAGAAACTGCAGCTGCAGAGCCTGGAGCAGGAACACAGGAAGCTGTCGGCTCAGCTGAAGGATGAGCGAGAGAAAAACAAACACGTGGTGATGTCACTGGTGCATGAATGCAAGCAGCTAGCTGCTCGTGTGGTTGAAGAGAACCAGCGCTTTGAGGAGCTCTCGTCCCGCACTGAGCAGGACAGTCGTTCTGTGGGTAGATTAGAGGAAGAACTGGCGTCTGAGCGACGTCGTAGCCAACAGATGGAAGCAGAGATGGAGAAACAGCTGGCTGAGTTTGACACAGAGCGAGAGCAGCTACGTGCCAGGCTTAGCCGCGAGGAGACGCGGGCTGTGGAGCTGCGGGCTGAAAGCGAAAATCTCCGCCAGCAGGTGGAGCAGCTAAGGACTGAGCGATGCAAAGATGCCCCACCACTGCCTTCTGTCACTCCAGCATCTGCCCCAGTTAAACCCAAGACTATGGCATCCGTGGCTGTGGGCACTGAGGCAACAGTCTACAAGACTGCTTCCTCTCAGACGGATGAAAATGAAGCAGCTAAAAAGGTGCCACTCTCTATCCCAGTCAAGCCTACAAGTTCTACCTATGCTAGCATGAACCTACCTAAGACTTCCAGTGCTGGACGGGGGCTACACCACGGGAGCTCTCAGGCAGAAAATGGAGGAGAGGGCCAAACGCATCCACATGGCTCACATTCACCTGGTGTGTCTGCTACCTTGCCGACTGGGGTCAGTCCCCGCGTCCAGGCGGCCCGATACAAATTCCAACCCTCTGCCTCAGAGCAGGACCAAAATGGAACCGCAAACCAGAGCCCTCCTTCCCGTGATCTGTCCCCCACAAATCGAGACAACTTTGCTGCCAAACAGCAGGCTCGCCACACAGTCACACAGGTTCTCTCCCGCTTCACAAGCCCTCCAGCAGGGGGACCCCCTGCAGCCCTTCGGCCTGGTTTGCCACACTCCACATCTGAGGGAGGACCCTTCACAGGGCGTTTAGGCCACCCCCAGATAGGCCTTAAATCACCAACTGTGGCCCGCATCGACAGGGGTAACCCACCCCCCATCCCACCAAAAAAACCAGGACTGTCCCAGACACCATCCCCTCCACACCCACCAATCAAAATAGTAGGTGAAGCCAGCAGGTCCCCAGGAACAGGACTGGGGGTGGGCCTTGCCAAATCAACTGCCACCCCTCAGCTTCCTCCAAAGCCCTCCCTAGATTTGGCCGGTACAGTCCCAGCCTTGACTGCGTCACAGGTGGGTGCTTCCTGTACTGGCTGGCCATGGGGGCAGCAGCCGACAGCAGCATGTGTGGAGTGTCCCCCTGTCACCACCTCCTCCACTGCTACCATTGTCATTAGTCCCTCCATAAACCCATCTAGTCTTCCGTCCCATAGCCCCCAGCACCCGGGCAGCACCCTGGCAGCAGCATCAGGTAAAAGGGTGCTCTGTTCGTCACCCTTACTTTCACTGCTTCTCCTTTCTACTCCCCTCCTTTTCCGTTCTTGATATATTACTCAGTAAGTCCTAGCAGAGGAGGACACAGAACCAAGAGAGGAGTATTCATAATCTACTAGGGTTACTTGCCGGTTGAAACACAGTACTTCAACATAACCAAGATAAGAACATTTTTACGATTCTTTAGGGAACCTATCTATGTCTGGACAGTGTCTTGACCAAAGCACTTATAGATACAAATAGGTCAGGTTGACCCTCTCTTGACGATGCAGGTCTCTAGGGGTCTTTCCTGTAACCCATTCTGAAGCTGATGCCAGAGGCTGCTCTTTCCCCTTTCCTCCCATTGACCTACAGCATGGTTCTGCCTCTCCTGTATTTCACCACTAACCATTTCCCACAATGTCTTAAACTTACCATTCCACTGTGTCTATGCTGCCATCTGTTTCTTTGTTTGACCTACTGTAAAGTAACTTGTGAATGTGGTGTTGTTCCCTGCATTTTTAAATGTTTCATTCAATGGTTTCATTGACGTTTCTAGACAACTAACCCAATATAATTGTATTTGTTGTGACTTGCACTTAAATATTCATAAATAGGTCTTTATGCATTGGTTCTGCACAATAGCAATTACTTCTACATCTGAGATATACCGTTGATGTCTTTGTTTGAGAAGTGTAAATTCTTTTCTTAGAGCAGAGGTGTCCAATTCTGCTCCTGTAGTGCCAATGTCCTACAAAGTGTCCTTTCAAACACACCTGTCTGAAAGTTTGTAGTGATCTTTAAGACCTAGCTAATTCAGGTGTTTTTGAATACGGTTGGAACTAAACTCTGCAGGACAGTAGCCCGCCAAGAGCATGATTGGACACCCTGTGCTAAAATGCTACCCTCCTAAAAGACCAGCTTAGATTAGCAGGAATGTCCTTGCTGATTGGGCTGGTTAGTGCTGATTTGGTGTTAGTCTAGCTAGCTGGTTGCTGGTCAACCAGTATGGTATTTCTTGTAAAGTCTTGCTGGTAAAGCTAATTAAAAAGCCTGGTGGAAACACCAGTACAACAACATCCTACACTGGGGATCAACATCAAAGATGCAACATATGCTGGTCTTTTCAGCAGGGTAGTTCCAAAAGATCTTTGACAGAGATGTCAGTTAGGTAGAGTCATGCACTAGTCTGTAAGCCAAATATATGAGACAGCTCCAATTGCAGTTAGATTTTCCCCTTGGAAGCAGTGTCAGAAGCTTTAGAGTTCTCTCATATTTTGAAATACCACCCTGTCTCTGCAGGCCTCTCCATAGCTCTCTGAGAACACCAAAGAAAGACAATTATAACACCATTGAAGGCAGAGCAAGTATTCCAGCAGAGTCTTTTTTCCTCAATGTCACTAGAGACTAATCCACAGGGTAGCTCTGAAAGATGTCGGTAGCTAGCTGTCATCGCTAAATGCTAAAAATTAGCCCTTTTCTCCCTCTTTCTGCAGCCACTCAGCCATGGCAGTTCTCTGAGGCTCCTCTGCTCTCTTTGCCGCCCATTTTAACCCAGAAAAGAGACAATAATCTTATGCTTTCCACTGGACCTTAATGAAACAGCTTATCTCTATCTCTATCTATCTCTCAAAACTCCCTCCACTAACCAAGATAAACATAGAGAATCCCTAGAGACAAAGCTATTTACAAACATGCATTAGCACTCAGATACTAGACTAGTTACATCCACACTGCAAGATGAGTTATTGGAATTCTGTTTTCACATACAGGTGCCAATTTGCCAGTAGTATTCCTGTGCATTGTGCTCTGTGCTTTCAAATGTCATCTGTTTCTCTGCTGTAGTTTCCATATTTCTAACATTGTCTAATTGACATGTCTCTCACAATCAGCACCATGTTTAGAATGTTTCAGTTTGTCTGACACAATTTACGATGCGTGACTTTCATTAATGTACCATAAACCGCCTGCTGCCTGATTTGATTTATCTAGTTGAGTTGTCTTTTATTTGATTTTGTTTTTACCCTGACCTAACAGATGAAATTGACTTTAGCATTTGAAAACTGATCTGATTTGTAGGATACAGTGTGTGGGTTGCAGATACACTCTCTAGAATAATACATTTCCAATGTTGTGCCAAAATGTGTACGTCACATAAACATTTATCCTTTGTTTTAATCAAATTTGGCCTCTAATATTTAACACAAATTTTGTATGTTCATCTTTCTGGAGGGTAATTTGGATACTGCTAGATACTCACTGCGCCAGTGGCAGTGGCCTTAAATTATTTCTGTATGACAAATGGAGTCGATCTTCTGGGTAATGTTTTGGTTCAGGGAACACATTTTGACACAACACAAGCACCCTGCCTCACTAGTTACTGCTGTTGCTTGAACCCTCCCAGGCTGGTGTCCCTCCATAGTCCCCTCGCTAACCTGTGGTGACCCCGTCCCCCTGGATGACGGGCAAACCCTTCTCCTCCAAGCTGCTTCCCAGGGAAATGTCACTTTATTGTCTATGCTGCTTAACCAAGATCCACTATTGGATGTTCATCATCGTCAACATGAATTAACCTCTGCCTTGATCTCTGCTGCTCTTAATGGACACACAGGTACGTGCTGGGGAGATTGGCATTTGTATGCATAAAAATGTTTGAATTTTGTTAGCATTGTGCTTTTGTCTAGTGTACATATACACAGTGCAAATGTATATGTTAATATGTAAATAATGTGTTTATGTCTCTTCTATAGACTGCTTAAATCTGCTGCTGACTTCAGGGGCATCTGCTGAAGCTGCCAATGAAACAGGATTTACGCCGTTACATGCCTCTGCTGTAAATGGTCACCATGGGTGGGTCCTCTGTTCTCCTTTCCCTTGCTGTTGTGGTGTTTTAACTCGTTTATTGTGTTTTTAAGAACAGTGACACTTTTGCACTTTTAATGGCACTGTTATTAAAATCCATATCAGGCGATCTGATCACAAGACAGACTACAATTTTTGGTTATTTTTGGCGACATGTAACAGGCTTGTTTTAAATCCTTTGCTTTGATGCAGTGAATGATTGACTGGTGAGTAGGTGGTACTGTCACTGTTGTCCAGGATGCATCAAAACGGATTAGCATTTTAAATGAAATGTGATGTGGTCACATGACTACTGCAGCAAGTGGTTTGAGTAATCAACATTTTGGACCCCTTTTGCATGTGTATTAAGCGCTGCCCGATTGTGATCAAATCAACAAAATTGGATGGTAGTGCTGGGTGTAACCAGGGTCTACAATATCTTGAAAAATGTGTTTCTCTATGCAATGATACCAATCTCAGCTGCTCTTTCATTGGTAGGTGTGTGAAAGCTCTTGTAAAATGTGGAGCTGATTTGGAGAAGGAGTGTTTGCAGGGAAGGACCCCTCTGTACCTGGCCTGTGAACAGGGACATGTGGAGTGTGTGAAAGTCTTGTTAGATGCAGGAGCAGACCGTTCACATGTCACGACTGTGAGTTTTCAGTTCCGCACTGACACCAGTGTCTCTCAAATGTCAATTACATTCTGAGTTCCTAAACACGTTAGGAAATACTGGCCCTCTGTTCATCTCCATGGTTACCTTAACAGTTGAGCGTGGGTATTTTGCAGTCTATGTGTTGTACAGAATGTAATTACGGTCCCTATTTTAGAAACACTTAATTATGCCCTGGATGGTTTCTCAGTTTGCTCTTATTTACTGGGCTGAAAAATCCCCAAAATATCCTGGGAAATTCTTTAGGTCTAAATTAAGGTTGTTTTCTGTTTTTATATTTGCTGGTTGGTTTATATTGTGTGTGTTTGTATTTTTTTTTTTAGATCTGTTTTGTTGTAAGTATGTGTATATCTGTAGATAAGTATGTTTGTGGACTTTTTTTTCTTCACAAAATTTTTTTTGCACTCTTTTTTATTTTTTTTATTTTTTATCTTTGCACTTGCGCTTAAGTGCTTGTTGTTTTCAGGACAACTGCACAGCTCTGCACGCCGCTGTCAGTTCAGGTCACGTGGGCCCTCTGAAGCTCCTGCTACACCACCCATCACCTGAACCAGACCTGGGTCTCCCTGCATCTCCTTCAGACTCCAATCAGGAGCTCCAACACCCTGGCATAACCAAGGCCAGTCACATCCTCAACCACAGTAACCAGGATGGCTGGACTGCTGCCCATATTGCTGCATCCAGGGGCTACAAGGTGACATGTTTGAGTTTGATGCCAAGTACACTGTTTTACATCAGAAAAGAAAAGTTAGAAGTGGCTGATAACACATGCTTACATGTTTCCTGCTTTACAGAAATGCCTGGAAGTTTTGTGTAACCACAGTCAACAGGACATGGAGAAGAGGGACAAATGCAATCGCACCATACATGATGTTGCCACAGATGACTGCAAAGATCTACTAGAGAACCTGGGTGAGTATAATTCAAGCGATAGAGCTTTGTACAAATGTGATAGTTTGGCAGGTTAGGCCACTATGTGATAGTTGGCTTAAGTGACCACAGCCTTAACCCTTAACATTTGCTTTTTGCCCTGCTTTAGACTTGTACACAGTGGTTGTACAGGTGCTCATGTGCTCACTGGAGCGCCTTTGCCCTGTGGATCTCCTGGAGGATGGATGCACTGTTGGCAAAGTTACAATTCGCTGCAATACCAGCTGGGAAGAGTTAACAGGAAGCTTGAGTGACCTGCTGACCAATCACCTCCAGCTCATTTGTGGGAGGTGGGAACTGCAGGAAGTTCTGGATAGATCAGACACTTTGGGCCTCTCTACTAACAGCATGGCCTCAGTGATTATAGGTAATCACATATACATCTTACAGTATAACTAGCAACTTGCCAAGAAATTTTGATTAATTTAACTGGATTATCTTAATAACAAGGGTGCCCTATCCTGTTCCTGGAGATCTACAGTACCTACTTGAAGAGTTCAGATCCAACTCTGTTCTAACACGCCTGTCTGTAATTATCAAGTTTTTCTGAAGATCTTAATTAGCTGGTTAATTAGCACTTGTGTTTGATCAGGGTCGTAGTTGGAACTTGGTAGGAAGGTAGATCTCCAGGAACAGGATTGGGCACCCCTGCTCTAGAACATGAGCAACATACAACATAGCCAGCAGCCATATCACCCTGTAGCCCAAGACTGGTTGCCCACTGAAGCTAAGCAGGGTTTAGCCTGGTTAGTACCTGGATGGGAGACCTCCTGAGAAAACTAGGCTGCTGCTGGAAGAGGTGTTAGTGAGGCCAGCAGGGGGCGCTCACCCTGTGGTCTGTGTGGGTCCTAACGCCCCAGTATAGTGATGAGGACACTATACTGTCAAAGAGCACCGTCCTTCAGATGAGACGTTAATCCGAGGTCCTGACTCTCTGTGGTCATTAAAAATCCCTGGATGTCCTTCCTTCAAAAAAGAGTAGGGGTATAACCCTGGCATCCTGGCAAAACTTGCCCCTTGGCCTCTGTCCATCATGGCCTCCTAATCATCCCCATATACTGATTGGCTTCATCTGTCTCCTCTCCACCAATAAGCTGGTGTGTGGTGGGCGTTCTGGCGCAGTATGGCTGCCGTCACATCATCCAGGTGGATGCTGCACATTGGTGGTGGTTGAGGAGATTCCCCCCTACCATATGTTAATCGCTTTGAGTACCCAGAAAAGCACTATATAAATGTAAAAAATTATTATTATGAGGTGTTGTGTTGTGTAATTTCCAGATCATAATTATTTCTCCTCAAAACCAAAAGAAAATACAAATATACTACCCTTCAAAAGTTACCCAGTCAGTAAATTTTTTAATGTATAAAAATAGAAATCTTTTGTAACAATGTAAATGTCTTTACATTCACTTTTAAGTCACTTTTGATCAATTTAATCCATCCTTGCTGAGTAGAAGTATTAATATCTTTTTTTTTCTTTTTTTTTTGGAACGGTAGAGTATATAATTTATATATCCTCCTACATTAAATATATATATATATATATATATATATATATATATATATACATATATATACATATACATATATATATATATATATATATATATATATATATATATATATATATATATATATATATACTGTGTCTAGACAGACATTTTATTTCTATTATTTTATTTCCTTTTTTTTTATTTGTTGGGTCTTTTGCAAACTCTTTTGCTTTATGGTCTTTTTTTCTTGTTTTTTTTTTTTCTTGTTTTTTTTTTTAATGTGAAATGTGACCTGAACATTTCTTGGTGATATTCACCCCTCGTATTTGTTTTTATTTTTTATTTTGATGTGAAATATGACCTGACATTTTTTTGGTGAAAAATACCCCTTCACTGACATGTTTGAATGCACAGTGCAGAAGCAGCCATGATCGTTTCATGATTGCTTTGAAATGCAACCTGTAGCGTCGAGAGATGTTTGCGATGGCTATTCTCGGATGACCCCAGCCTTCTGAACAGCTGCTGCGCTTCCTGAATTGCCCTTGGTTACTGTTCAAGTTTTAATTTCCCCACCTCAGCGATTTTAAACTCTTGTTGTCATAGAAGCAAGAAAAAAGAGACGGCCAAAGTGCCCAATATGTGTTAATATATCTGCCACTAGTAATATATCTGCCACAAAACTTCTGAATATAGAACTTAATACCACACACACATCCGCACAACTGTGCTATTATTTACTTGTGTAGGCTCTTTAGTAGTTATTTTGAGCATTCTAGTGAGCATGAATTTAATGTGACTCTTGTCTTGGGTGTTGTCCAACACCACACTGGGCCAAGTAGGGAAGGACGTGGGACAGGGGTCTAACTCCGCTTGGCTCGACCCGGGGGTTGTCATGCAGGGCTGCTGAAAATAAACTAGCCTTCTCCAAGTTCTCACCTATCTCTTTCACACCCCTATGGCCTTCTCCCTGCACTCTTTCTCTCACCACTTCTTTTTTTTGTTTACACTCAACTCCCCCCTTAAGACAAGATGTTTCCAAACACCAAGAGCAGATGTCAAAATGAAGCGATTTGGCCTACAGAGAGCAACTTGATGACTCTCTACTATTCCAGACAGAAAACATGAGGAGACTGACAGACAAGAAAGAGAGAGGAGGATAAAAGCTCATTTATCATGGCTCAAAACAGTAGATGAAAACTGCTCCCATGTCTGTAAAGATTACACATCCGTGTCTTTCACCATAAGTGGACACATACATCTAGCAAATTAATCCCTCTTTCCTAAATGATTTTGCTTGTTCAGGTGATGCTGTCTGGCTGCCAGGACAGGAACTGGCCCAGTCTCCTTGGGACCTCATTCGGAAACGCCTGAGTCAACGTATTACCATACATCTTAAAGGTGAGCTTTGCAGTCGTTTCATTTAGTCTCTTTTAAACTAAGGCCTATTTTACACCTCTCATACATAAGCAGTCCATATTAATTTTGTCACCCATATTAAAGACTCCTAAAAATGTATTACGGTTTTCACAGAAACTTTAAGCAGCACAGCTGTTTTCAACACTAATAATAATAAGAAATGTTTCTTGAGCACTAAATTAGCATATTAGGGGGTCAGTAAGATAAAGTAGTCTCTTCAGCTTGCAAAGACTGCATTTATTTGAAATTCATTAAAAAATTTAAGGATTAAAAAATACAGTAAAAACAACACAATTTATTTATTTATTTTTCTTAAATAACTATTTTCTATTTTAATATATTTTAAAATGTTATTCCTGGGTTGGTATAGCTGACTTTTCAGTGAGAACTGTTAATGAATAGAAAGTTCAAAAGAACAGCAGTTATCTGAAATAGATGTTCTTTTGCAACAATGTAAATGTCTTTACTGTCACTTTTGATCCGGTTATTTTTATTTTTTTATTTTTTTAATCTTACTGACCCTAAACGTTTGAACAGTATTACATGGCATTGCATTCTACATGGTATAACTTGTAAGTAATGTTAAAAATGCATTTCTTTATGTAGAAATGAACATTAAATTAGATTAAAAGTATTGTTCATAGTTATTTGTATATGTTCATGGTTCATATGTATGCAGTGACTAATGTTTACAAATTGAACCTCATTGTGAAGTGTTGCTAGCCTGGAAATCCAGACCTAAATCTGAAAAGTTAATGGTCTGGCATCGACTAATGAAAATCGGCCAGCTCGAGGGGCGGCACCAAGCATGCATTTGAAAATCTCACTGCACGCAATTGGATAACACTACGACCAATCACAACAAGCCCCATACGCTTAGCTACCAGCGGAGCTAACTCGTAGATTAGACTCTTACCGTATCCGGTCGGCAAAACAGCAAAAACGCACTTCTTACAAAGGAACAATTCGAGCGGCGTCTTCTTTTCCTCTTCTAAATAAAAAGTCTAACTCGTTCATTGTAGCGGCCAAAGCCGTTTCAAACAACTGGTGTTCATCCATAGCCATCTTGCAATGTTTACTAATGACTTCGACGTCACACGCTGTCGTCATCTGTTTAGCTCGCCTCTGGCCCGCCTATATCAGATAACCCGATGTGATTAGTGCAGCTCGGATACAAGGGCATATTTAATGAGCATCATTACTCGACGCCACAGTAAACTCGCTGAGCAAATTCAACTTGTGCTCTCGCGAGAACTCTGGATTTCCAGGGTAAAGTGTTGCCACATTTTGTAAAATGATCAAATTGTATAAGAGATTCTCTTGGTAAAGCAGAAAGTTACACTATGCCTATGATAGAAAGAACCAGCACACAGATCTCTTGTGTTTCCACACTTAAATGAATAGCCAATCTGTGCTCCCTGTCATCACATGACCATGATGATTAGCTGGGCTCCAGAATATTCCTTCTCATGCAACAGCACGTCAAAACAACTGCATGAAGTCCTCGCTCAAATCAATTTCACACAGATCTCCTGGTCTCCCATGTCCTCTGTGTGTTGTGGTCTTTGATATACTGTGTAGGTTTGATTTATGTCTCATGGCTGCTATAATTTTGCTTTCTGTCAGGCCTGTCAGAGTGCACTCTGGATGAGATGACGTACGACTCCCTGATCCCTCTACAGCTGCTGCAGAACTACGTCCGCCTGGTACGCTGACTCACTCTTCACGTCAAAGAGAGTTTTTTAGCATGTCTGGGTTACGCTGGATGATCTTTAAAGTTTGGATTAAGAGTGCTGAGAGGGAACAAAGTCCTTATAATACCTTGGGACCAAAACAAAATGCTTTGAGCCTCCACCACCAGTTCGGCACCTTGGGGCAACAGATGCTATTTGTGTTTTAAACTGATGTAATAGAAGATACATGCAGATACAGTGCAACAAGCAGTAACTTAAGACAACAAAACACCCTCAAAGACACACTTGAGTAATCAAGCCTGCATAAAGGCATGCATAAATAAAATATTTGGCATGGATGTTAAAATGAACGTGGTCTAGATGAATAATACATGTGGAATTGTACATGTTGATAAACTCAGTTGTGTTTTTGTTTGTGGTCAGGTGGAACAATATCATAATGTCATCTTCCATGGGCTGGAGGGCAGCTTTCAGGAGTACATCGCCAACCAGATCTCTCATTATATCAAGGTAATTATTATCAGTTGTCTTAAATATTCATATTTTACATTTCATCCAAAGGGTTTAAAAATGAATAAGTAAATGCATTTTGTTCATTTAAATGTTTTGAACATTAAGCACTGATTATATGAGGGCTAAATCTTATAAGGATATACATAAAAAGTGCTAAATTCATGAAAATGTATGATAAATTCATGAAATGTATTCAAAAACATACACCACATTAAATTCATAAAAAGTGAATTTAAAGCCATTTATAATAGAAATTTCTATTTCTATTATAATAATTCTCAAAAAATAATAATTCAAATAATTCTCAAAAAATGATCATGGTTTCCACAAAACTATGAAACTGCATAAATGTTTTTAACATTGATGATAATAAGATATGTTTCTTGAGCAGCAAATCAGCACATTAGAATGATTTCTGAAGGATCATGATGTGACACTGAAGACTGGAGTAATGATGCTGAAAATGCAGCTTTGCCATTACAGGAATAAATTACATTTTAAAATGTTAAAATATTAAAAACAGTTATTTTAAATTGCAATATTATTTCACAATATTACTGTTTTCACTGTGTTTTTGATCAAATAAATGCGTTTTGGTTGGTGAGCATAAGATAATTCTTTCAAAAACAATAAAACATCTTACTGACCCCAAACTTTTGAACGGTGCTGTAAAATAAATGGTAAAAGGAGTACAATCTTATTTCCATAATGTAACATATATTTGAGTAAAATGTTATTCACCAAGAAAAAATTTAGGATGGGCCGGAAGGTGATAATAGTAGTAAAGTAAATAGGCTCCATTTTCATGTTGACTTAGAGTTTCACAAATGAATAAACGTCAAGTAAAAGTTAAACATGAGCTTAATCTCTGAATCTCAGTATGTCTCTTGTGATGTGAACATCCATCTGTACCAGTCATGATGTTTATGATGCACCTGTTGTGTGTGTTTGCAGCACAGACAGGAGGCCCAGGGGATTGGCTGTGATGTCATCAGGGTGGAGATAGATGAGAGTCTATCAAAAGAGCACCTGCTGGAGATCTTCATCAACTGTGGTAAGAGCAGCGCTGTGTCGAGGAGTCGCATATCTCAAGTGATGATGTAGGCAAATGAGCAGAGGAAGAAGAAATCAGACCCTAGAAACAAGATCAAATCTTGAATTTCCATAAAGTTTATCATGTGTTTAATCTGAAATGCTCAGAAATAACTGATGATTTTGGCCTGTACCTTGTAAAACATTTTTTTACAACATAAATCTAGGTTACGGTGAGGCACTTGCAGTGGAAGTGAATGTGGTACATTTGTAAATGTTTAAAATACTTAGTAAATGTTAGTGAGTGATTTTTCACAACCATGCTAACAGACATTTTGTTCACATTTTAAACTGTGTAAAGTTATATCAAATTTTACATATTTATTGCCATGGCTCTAAAACAACCAACTTTACAGCTCAAATAGTAAATAACTTTTAACATAAGAATTGTTACTGCTTTTTTTGAAATAATGAGCTTCAAATTTCTGCTGTTAAATCCTCCAAAAATGGGACCCATTCACTTACATTTGAAGTACTTCTCCATAACCTTGATTTTTGCACAGTATTTTTTGTGGTAATCTGCATTATACTACAAATGATGTTGTTTGAGGAGTTTAACTTCTATTGAACCTATAATATTCCTTACATAATTGCATCTTTGAATGAATATAGTGGTATGTTTGGTATTGATCGAGTTGTGTTGTGTATCAGGGTTCCTGGTGTCTTTGCATGAAGGCAGCGCTGGGCGTTGTGTTGTGGCGGTTCTTGAGGGTCTGGAGAGAGCCCACTCTCTCAGCCACATCCTGGGAGACCTGTGCGAAGCACTAGAGAACCGAGGATCTGTCTATTCCCTCTCCCTTAATCATGGTTAGATGCATTCATACAGCTGTAGCAGAGCAGGAACAGTCAGTGTACCTGAAATAGCGTTTTGGTTAAACTCTTTTCTCCTCGTGTTGATGGGCAGGTCACAATGGGCTCTACTATTTCCGTGAAGGGAGTTTTTTGATTGGCACCCTGGCTAAGCCTCGCCTGCAGGGTGCTGAGCTACGATTACAGCAGCACTTCCGCTGGGTTCAGCTGCGCTGGGACACAGAGCCCCTCAATGGCATGCTGGGACGTCATCTCCGCAGAAAACTCCTCCACAAGGTCAGCCCTGCTTCATTATCTAATGAGCTGGAGGGAAGACCTCCAAAATAGCAATTCAGCTCTAAATTTAGTCAAGATCGTTTAGTACAGTGGTTCTCAACTGGTTTTGGCATGGGACTCACAGTTCCCCATGGTCATGACGCTACGCACTAAGCTAATCTAAGCTAATTTATTTCTCAAAAATGGTTGACATACAGACAAGTACCATCCCTCTTTAAAGCTATTAAATAGCAGCCCCAAACTAGTATATAGTTAGTAAGTTGGTATGAGACACTACTAATAAAATAATAAATAAAATAATAAAATAAGTGAAAATAATTAGTTTAAAAATAAATAATAGTGGTAAATACACAATACTTACCTGAACTATTAATAAAACATAACGCTTTGATCCTGATGAATACCTGCATGCAAATTCTTCTCAGCTAACACACGACATACCAGTGACATAATTTATTCGGACGTTTTAGTAATTTCATGACTCACTAAACGTAACTATGACGTTGCATGCTGGTGATTTAATTTGCTCTATATATATTGTGAAGTGATATATAGCACACACTGAATAGATAATGAATCACGTGTGTTTTTCAGGCACTCTTTTTTTTCTTTCTTTTTTTTTTACTGTGTCTGACAGAAGAGTTGTCAGCCTTCACGCACATCTTTCAAAATAAAAGTCTTGCATCAGAAAAAAACATTTACAATAAAAAAAAAAATTGTGTGAGCTATCCCTTTAACTTAGATTTTCTGTGTTTCTGCAGACTCAGGGCCAGTGCTGGACATCTGATGATCCCGTACACAAAGCTCTTTCTTGGGTGTGCTCAGTGTGGCACCAGCTCAACGCCTGTCTGTCGCGTCTGGGGACATCAGAGGCCTTGTTGGGACCCTACATCTTCCTCTCCTGCCCTGTGAATCCAGAACAGACCCAGGCCATTCCAAAGTATGTCAATCTAGTATTGTCACAGTACTGGAATTAATATTAATATATATATAATAATAATAATATTTCTAAGACAATTGTAAAACAGCTGCCCTGTTAAATAAAAAAATGAACATTTCAAAACAAGTAAATAAAGCATAGCTGGTACCATGTATCGATACTTCAGAAAATGTGTATTTAAATTTTAAAAAAATAAAAAATAATCACAACACTGTCATTTGAAATTAAACAACTATTCATGGATTTTTTTAATTTTTTGTATTTCCTATGACAGGCAGTGTTTTCATGTTAAAATTGGTCCATGTGTCTTTGTGTTTAGGTGGTTAGTGAGGCTTTGGAATGCAGTGATTGTTCCACGGGTCGAGGACGCTGTTATATCTAGAGTAACAGCCAAGCGCTCTCCCGCCCAACGACGGTCTCCCAACAACAAAGGTCTGAGCCCAGGTCAGAGAGCGGTTGTCAAAGCAGCTCTCAATATCCTTCTGAATAAGGCTGTGCTGCAAGGCTGCCCACTGCCCAGACCAGGTACAGCACCAGTGTTGGGGAACAGACTCAACTAAAACATGCGACAAATGTAACTAAATTTACCAGTAGCTTGACAGTAGCTCAGTTCATTTTACAATAATGCAGCTATTTCAGTACTGAGATACTTTCCCCAGCCACATTCAAAGTAGTCTCAGACGTCACTCCCACAGACCGTTGGCTGATGCATATGGCACACAAAATTGGAAACACTTCAGGAGTTTAGAAGTCATCATTTGATTGGTTGAATTCTACAAAGAAAGCTTATATCTGTGACAGTGAGCACTTATCAGGATTAACTAAACACTGGATTTTCAAAAGTATGTGAAGTTCACAGCATAGAGTTTTGCACGCCATTCTGTTATCGTAGGGACATCATCGACGTTATATTTTCATGCCCCCAAACATGAAGGTGAACAAAACAAACTGTGATTGGTTGCTTTACATGTAGCTGCTATGGAGTCCAGACCTTCTGCCGTCAGTCTGAAGGTTTGGCTATGCAAGACTACATTCAAAGTAGCTTTATTAACACTGACCATCAGCCATTAAAGGGGCTATTTGTAAGAATTTTAATGCATTAATCGATTTGAACAGCGTGTAATGAAACTTAAAAAAATTAGGTTGTCTTTGAAAGCCAGACTGATTTTCATGTGAAGAAATGTAAATATTTTTCCTGGGAAAATAAAAAGGATGTTAAGTTTAAGCACACTCCCGAGAGCCTCTCTTCTGTTATATGACACATGAAACGAATGCTTATACAATGTTCAGGATAATGCCGAAAGAGCCATTAATGTCAATGTGTCATGCAAAGAAAAGGGATTCATTCAAACTATAGTCTGACATAGCCAGATCTATATAGTCTATAGTCTCAAATATACTTTATAATCAAACTATCATAACTGTGTAATTTTAATTACCTCATCTGTTGACATGATGCCAGTGAATTGCAGAGCTGGGGCAAACATATCCATATCGCTATGATCAGATGCTTTCTTAACTGCTGTTTTCTCACCGCTGTCATTTTAGATGTTTATTTTGTTACAGAGAGGAAAGCAGCCAGCACATATTTAAATATTCATCTAAATGTCGCTCTCAGCAGCGTGGACGACTTCGGGATGTTCGTTAACAGTATATCTTTTTACTTATATGTGAAGAATAAAAAAAGAACTTCGCCGAGTATATTGGCCTGTTAGAGTGCGAACACAAGCAATAAGTTGCTGCCTCCAATTCACTTAATGGCCACCGGTGTCGCTAACAACAAGGGTTTTTGAATTCTACAAATAGCCCCTTTAAATCTTTCAGTGCAGTAGTTATTTGTGCTCACGTAAAACATATTTGACTCTTTTTCTGTTTGTGTGGTTAGAGATTGACAGGCTTTTACCAGAGTTCCAGGGAGGATGTTTCCCTCTTTCCACCATTGGCTCCGCCTACAGGAAAGGGGGCCGAAAAGGACGCGATAATGGCGCTTGGAGACGAGCCAACACCAGTCCGCGGAAGAAAGGAAGCCCCGCCTCTGGGAGGAACTCTAGCTGTTCCTTAAGAGAAGGTGAGGTGTAACCGATGGCTTTGATTTTGCAGTAAATGCACCTCAGCTACTGAAGCAAACTGCTTTTAACTTTTTGTTTCAAAAGAATTGTCTAAATAATCCTTATTCTTTTATTTCTTGTAATATAGGATCTCTGGCCAATTCAAGCACTCACCCACTGACAAATGTCAATCATGCAAGGTTGGTTTCCTATGTGTGTGCATGTGTTTGTGCTACCAGCAGATGGCAGTGTTACTCAATGATTCTGTGTGGATGTTCCTGCAGACTCAGTGATGGAGTTGCTGTGGGTCTTTCTCTCTACTCTGATGATGAGACGGATCTCATCAGAGAACTCCAGACCATGTGCTCTAGCAAATCTGAGCCAGACATAAGCAAGGTAATAGACATATATGCACTGTTCAAAAGTTTGGGCTATGTACGTTTTTTAACATTTAAAAAAAAGATGATGTTATTTTTGTTCACCAACGCAGAATTTATTTGATCAAAAGTAAATCTATTATTCCTGTGATGGGAAAGTTACATTTTCAGCATCATTACTCTTCAGCAGTCTTCAGTCTCACATGATCCTTCAGAAATCATTCTAATATGCTGATTTGGTGCTTAAGAAACATTTCTTATTATCATTGTTAACAGTTGTGCTGCTTAATATTTTTGTGGAAACTGATCTACTTTTTTCAGGATTCTTCGATGAATAGAACGTTTTTTTTTTAAAAGTACTTGCATTAATAATAGTACATGTATATAATCCATTTACGTTTTGATAATAAAGTGGGGGGAGAAAAACTTCTACCGACTTGCATTAATGGGATTGTTCACCCAAAAACGAAAATTTACATTTTCTCACCTTTTATGTTGTTCCAAACCTGTATGAGTTTCTTTCTTCTGTTGAACACAAAAGAAGGTATTTTGAAGAATGTTGGTAACCAGACAGTTGATGGCACCCATTGACTTTTTGTATTTTTTTCCTACTATGGAAGTCAATTTTGCACGTACAAGCACCACTCATATACCTTCAGAAAATGTAAAAATATCGTTTGTTACTATTGGTATTTTTTTGTTAATTTTACATGCACATTACAAAGCAGTGGTTTAATCTTCTAGTCTTAAGTTTTAGTCTGTTTACTACAAAAAACTCTTTTCTCAGAGACTTTCTGTTCAAGCTACAACAGTCTGGCACAGTAAAGCACATGGCCTTGCAGTTTGTAGGAATTAACGAGCTGTTTTCATTTCCTCTTTTACCTGGTACAGATTGCTCTCTTTAAAGAGGACTTCATCATGCTTCCAGACTCGAGTCCGCCCACTCCTCAGATGAGTGATGGTGAGGTCACGCAGCCCCAAACACTCCCTGTTACAACAGAGAGTGCCGTGGATATGACCTATCCTCCACCACAGAAGGCAAGCCTTTGATAAAACACCATGGCTCTGTTCCAAAGCCTACTGAGAGACCCACAGGTAGCGTTCTTCCAAGGCATTGTCCTAACTGTCATGGACCCTTATAAATGACCAGTTTGGACACTCTACATAGTGCACAGATAAGGACATTTCACACTGTGCTTATTTTAAACCCCGCTTTTAACTCCGGGTAAAGGAACGTTTCACGTTTTTTAGAAGTTGAACTTATTTTAACTAGAGCACCGTGATTTTAGAACGCTGTGTCATGTGTTCTATATTTATCTGTTGTTTTTAATGGGGTTAAGTTATTCGCCCCCCCTCATTTAAGCTGTTAAGTGCAGTCTTTTACCTTTTTCTTTTTGTCCGAGTTTCAAATACTTTTAATATTGTGATTCACCTCATAGCAGGTTGGTTCGGTTTATGGCCTCTAACTCTTTAAAGGGGTAGTTCACCCAAAAATGAAAATTTTGTCGTCATTTACTCACCCTCATGTCGTTCCAAACCCGTCGAACAGGTTTTATTCATTATTTTTGTTCTTCTTAAAAAAAAAAAAAAAGATAGGTTTCTGTCCCTCCATTGACAGCTACGCAACTACCACTTTGACGCTTCAAAAAGTTTATAAAGGGATTGTAAAACTAATCCTTATGAATGGAGCGGTTTAGTACAAATTTTCTGAAAAGACTTGATCGCTTTATATGATGAACAGATTGAATTTAGGCTTTTATTCACATATAAACATTGATCAAACAGAAGCGCAACCGTACTTGCTTGACGCGCGAGAACAAACCTCATTGGCTCTTGCGGAAGCTCAAATGTGTTGCATAACACACAAGAATGAACCTCATTTGTTCTTGCGGAAGCTCAAAAGTGCTGCGTAACACGAGAATGAACCAGTTAACACCTCATTTGCCATCTTGGATTTGCCTTAAAATGTTACCTCTGTAGGTTGCTTGCTAGTTTTTGGAACAAAGCACATTCGAAGGACATTCTTTCTTTTATTTTTGTACAAATATGTTGTTTTTTTGTGTATTTCTTTGTCTCTGAAAAGACTGACGGTGGTCACGCTTCTCCTCGGCGAGTGACGAGGCCCAGGTCGCATCTGCCCGTTCCCAGCAGCAGAGGAGCTCAGCAGGTGAACACCAGCAGCAACAGCATCAGCAATCCTAGCAGAGCTTCCACGAGCAGCAGAGCAAGGCAGATCCTGCCCCACAACAACACAAACAACTTCTCACAAAGCCACATCTGGTTCCTGGACCCCAACTGTAATGAAAACTACAGTAACCATGGATAGACACCTCCCACTGCCCTCCCTTTGCCCTCATTCTGTTATTGCCCTCTATTTTGTGAAGTTAGGTTACTGGCAGCATTTAAGTATTTGTACATGTTGTCCATACTTGTTACAATATATTACATTGTGTACTTTTGGGACCATAGTTTTAATATATTCAATTAAGTAAAGAACTTTGAGGAAAAAAAGAAAGATAAACTAACAGGAGAAAGACTGCTTGAACACTTTACAATTTGCCTTTTATGTCAAATGTTTTGGATCAAAGTAAGAGCCGGTAGTCTTTTTGCTCTTTAGTATTTTCAATCAATCGTGTTTTATCATTAAATAAGTGAAAGGTGAGTTTTTAAAACTGTCGAAATCAGGGTTTTACCAAATATGTGTAAATAATAACTGGGAACTTAAATGTTGTATAGATTAGTGTGTGTGTGTGTGTGTGTGTGTGTGTGTGTGTGTGTGTGTGTGTGTGTGTGTGTGTGTGTGTGTGTGTGTGTGTGTGTGTGTGTGTGTGTGTGTGTGTGTGTGTGTGTGTGTGTGTGTGTGTGTGTGTGTGTGTGTGAACGCTTGTACATTGGAGGACTTTTGAAGGGAATATGAAAACTGTATATATTGTTTGTAATATTAAATTTTGGTTCATATTTTTTCACTCGTTTCCAAACAAACTGAATGTGGCAATAAGTACCGCCATTGCGAACACGGGATATTTTGTTTTTGTTCTTTAAGCCATAATTAGTATTTTCAATTACTCTCATGCGTGCTCAGTGACTGGCTTGAACTTTGACCCCTCCCCTTGTGTGAAACCCAACTATGAAATTGGAAGCGGCACGCATTAACTTTCATTTGTCTTCTGTATTGAACATTTAGGATAAACAAGTATTCTTTTAAAGTCAGTATTGTTCATATGTACAGAAGAGATTATAGTCGACCTCTGATGTTTAACTGTATTATAGTTGTCGGATGAGGTTCAGAGAAATTGTCCTGTTTCCTCAAAGCACAACAATTAAAAATGCACTATCCTAGACATCGGCTCTTGGGTTTTCTTTCTCCACACACCTAATGCTAACATTGTGTATGTTTAAAACCAAATCATTCAGCCTCTCCCCTGAAACCTCCCACTACAACACAAGTTGGTGTCACACAGAAAAAAGAGAAATGTAGTCTTGAAAAATATATTTGTTTCACAGAAAAGTCCTAGATATATATTTACAAGTTAAAATAATCACTGTTTTTGCTTGTGCCTTTCCTAGTTCCATGACAGGCCTTAGAAATGAGAAAACAGAGTAATTGTTTTGCCATTTACATGATTCATATGATCCCATTTTGCTGCACATGTGGTCTCACTATAATTTAATAAATTAAACGTTCAGAGAGAAATAAGAAAAGAATACATTTGATATGATCAAAGAAAGAACAGAGATGAATCACAAAAGTTGCATTATATTTCTTACAGTGTTCCATTATTCCTGGCCTTGTGAGAGGATATTGAGTACCTCCTGTGACATTAAGGAAGAATACAAATCTTTTTCATAATAAATGTCAGATGTGTTCTGAAGGTAGGTCATCCAATATAATGTACCATTTGGAGACCTTTAGAAAGCATGATGGGGAAGCATCCGAATGTCCAGTTGTTTGTGATGCTCAGAGGCGAGTGTCTTGGATATTGTCCTCTGCCTCCTCCTGTAGTGTCTGCGTAACAGAGCTCAGTTTGGATTGAGGCGTGCGCATGCTAGAGTTCCGTCGAGGGAAGATTTTGAGGCGCTCGGCTGGACTTATGGCCTGCTTTAGATGACTGGTCTCATTCAGCAGCTTCTGAATGGAATCGTAGGCCTTCACCTGACCCTTGTCCATCATCTGCAACAGAGATCGAGGACAAACTTTTAAAAATCGATTTTTTTTTTTAACCAAGTCTCTTATGCTCACCAAGGCTGCATTTATTTGATCAAATCTACAGTAAAAACAGCAATATTATGAAATATTATTACAATATAAAAGAACCATTTTCTATTATAATATATTTTTAAATGTAATATATTCCTGAGTTCCTTCAGTGTCACATGGTCCTTCAGAAATCAATCTATCTAATATGCTGATTTGCTACTCAAGAAAGATTTCTATTATTATCAATGTTGAAAACAGTTGTGCTGCTTAATATTTTTTAGAAAGTGTTATAGCCTATATATTCAGGATTCTTTGATGAACAGAATATTCAAAGGAACTGCATTTATTTGAAATAAAAAATATTTTGTAACATAAATGTTTGACTGGCTTTTGATCAGTTAAATTCATCTTTGCTGAATAAAAGTATTCATTTATTTAAACTTTTGAGCGGTAGTGTATGTTCGCACAGATACCACAGATAAATTGTCCCTACCACCTGACAGAAATTACTGTAAATGTAATAAGCGCTCATTATTTTTGCTATTGTTTGGTATTGCTAGTGAAGCAAAATATGCCTACAATTGTTTTAAAGGTAGGGTAGGCAATTTGTTTAATAAACACTTTGTGTATACTGGTCGAAACTCTCTTCACATCCTGATAGCAATCAATAATAGAAGTGGTCTAAATATTAAAATGTACATCATCTGTGAAAGTCTCAGGACCAAAAAATGACCAAAAAGAGTCCTCAGACTTGGATTTAAGCTTTTCTATGTCCACACTATCAACGCTGAAATGAATCTGCAGCAGTCAGGTGGTACAACTGGAGCTTTGTAGATTGTTTAAGTTCATTATTTTTGTAATGTTATGTGCTTTGAGACATGAGGTAATTTAATGCCGTCTCTCGTCTCGTAACGCTTTGCAGAATCTACCATGTGTTCATGATGTGTTTTGAAGGAGGCATGGCTTTAGAGAGCGCTCAGAAGGGAGGGTGGGATCTTGTGATTTCAAAGCTAACTTGATATTGCTAGCCGCTCCGAAATTGCCAACGCTACCTTTAGGTTTTATCTTTTTGTCACCAGTAAAAATGTGAATAATGGTTAAAAAAGGAAATATGACATTTAATTCGGTGGTATAGAATGAGGTAGTGCAAAAGCTTTACCAAGAAAGACTGGCACTCGAGCAGCGGTTCCACTTTGTGCTCAGACAGTAATATAGTGCATGTAGAAAAGGACTGTCGCAATGTCTTCTTCAACACCTTTACTGTTCTGAAACCAAAGACAGCACAGCTACCATTATTCATCATGACATGAATGCATTGTACTTTGTATTGAGCCAGTGGTGTTATCCGTGGAACAGGTAGTGTGGTGTTGTTAGGACTCACATTGGATCGAGATGGGCACTAGGCTCATCCAGGAGGAGGATCCGGGCTTTGCTGAGGATGGAGCGGGCCAGGCATATGAGCTGTTTGTGGCCGTTACTCAGTACATAACCTCCGTATTCCAGCTGGAAGTCCAGTTTGTCTGGAAACTGTTCAATCAGTGTCTTGAGACCGACCTTCACACACAAACACAGAAATAACTGCTCACTGAAGCCTTCCAGCAAATTGCATTTACAAGAAAGGAAAAGGACATACTTGCAGTTCATTAAGGAATACTATGCTAATCTTAAATAATGCTCATACTTAATGTTCACTAAGATATTACTACTAGCATTCACCCTATTATAGACCCAATGTCTATAATAAAGTACACTGATTTTTTATGACAAAAAATTAAAATGTCATTGAATTAAAATACTGTTGTCATAAAAATAAAAAAATATCCATTTGTCCAATGGATTTGCCAAATCCAAAACCTATGTTAAAACTAAATAAAGAAAAGGTGTGTCATTTCTGGGCCTGAAATGAGAACATTTGGAGGTTAAGCATGTAATCGCTGGTTCACAAAAAAAGTCCTGAGCTTTTTCTCGATGGACAAACCAAATGACCTCATGCTTTGCTTTTGAAAAGGTCACTTATTTTATAAACAATAAATAGGAAACCTCAAACACCCAAAAAAATTGATAGGTGCGTAAGATAACAACTAATCAGAGAAGAAAAATAATCCCACACACCACCACAGCTTGCAAAACATGCAATATATTTAATGCAATGTTTCAGGCAGACCTTCGTCAAGCATTAGGAAATGTTTTTTTGTGGCTGATGAAGATCAGTTGACTGAAATGTTGAAATTTATTTTAGTAAAAGACAATAAAATTGAAATTTTTCTAATCACTTCTTGGGAAACCTTGATAGTGATTCTTTTATAAAATAAATTTGTTAGATAATTAAAGTGTATAGTTAGTTAAGAAAGGTTTTTTATTTGCATTTTGAGTTTATTGTAATCATTTTTATTTTATGTTTAATTATTTAATTTTATTGTGGGTAACACTTTACAATAAGGTCTCATTTATTAACATTAGTTATGCATTCATTAACATGAACTAACTATGAACAATATATTTTTACAGCATCTATTAATCTTTGTTGATATTAGTTAATCAAAATACAATTGTTCGTTGTTCATTCATGTTAGTTCACTGTGCATTAACTAATGTTAACAGATTATTGTTGTTTAATGTAGATTATCGCAATATTTTACATATGCATATGATTGCATATGATATTGCTTTTTTCTGCATCTTCTACGCATGTGTTGTGATCAGAAGATTCGGTACTCTTTCAGAAGATGCCTAATAGCGTCCCATAACGCATAACAGTGAAAGCCAGAAAATTCCGTAAATGGTGGGGAAAGAGTTAAATGCTCAATGGCAAGTAAAGCGTTGCCATAGTAAAGGCATGAAAGACAATGCTTTTCCAGTTTCTTTGAATAACTCTAGAAAAAAAAGGGTCATCAAACCACTTGACCTCACAGTCATTGATCATTTCCCCTGGACCCCTGCAGCAAAGACACCCACCTCCTCTGTGACCCGCCACAGCTCCTCATCACTATGGCAGCCATAAGGGTCTAGGTTCATGCGGAATGGTCCCGTGAAGATGAAGACTTTCTGTGGTGGTGTAGGAGGAGACATTTACAAAAATACAACTTTAAAAGTTATCAAGAGAGAGGATGAAAGCTGTTCCCAGAACCGCTGTTACCTGAGGCACCACGCCAAAGGATTTCCTCCACTTCTGAAGAGGAATTTTGTTCCAGTTGACCCCGTCAATGGAGATATCTCCATCTGTGTAAACCAGCTTCAGAAGAGCATTGAACAGAGAACTCTTCCCAGAACCTGTTCGGCCCAAAATGCCCACCTGAAAAAGAGCACATGATCAATCTGACCAGTGTTGCCAAATCCACAGTTTTCCCGTTTTCAATTGGGCTACTTTTACACTGTTGCAGCGGGTAGTTTTTGTCTACCCGATATTACAATGCTATGGAAATACAGAAGTGCATCTTGAGAAATACATGTAACACATTCTATTATAATGGATGCTTGAGCTAATGCCTTTCCAACATGGATTGCTTACAATATACATCACAAAACTCACAGAAATTGTCAGCACAAAAGAATCTGACAAATATAAGGCTGAAGACATATGAGACTCTTATGCAAAAAGTGAATTTTAGTCTTTATCTAATCTGCTATATGTTGCTCATCACTGACATTGCTCTACAAAGGCAAAATGCAGTAACTTTTTCAATACAGAATTATGACCAAAATCAAATCCTGTGACTTGGCTCAACGGTGCTCAGATTTGAAGAAAAGGATACACGAAAAACAATTTCCATTTTTCTCAGCTCCAGCATTGTTGTTATTACCACATTTCACATATAGATATAGTATAGATTTTGAAAAACATAAAACTAAGCAATTTTATGGCTAAAAATTCTAGATTATTTATAGGCCAATAATCAAATTTGCTAATTTGTGCCACTGAATTTCTGAACTCCTTTATACAAAAGCTCAGATGTCATGCAGAGAATATAATTTGTAATGAAAAAATGCATTCAATTAGACTAAATACAAAAAAAAAAGCATTTTCACTAGTAGTCTTTGACTTTTAGACCCTACTGCAAAATTCAAGCTTTATTCCATTGTAATGTCTTGCTACAACACTGTTCCAAAATGCCCCGTTTGAAGAAAACTTAGCTTGTTAGCATTTCTTTTTGTAACGTTTAAATCGTGTAAAGAGGATTTTAAATCTAGGATTTGCTTGTACGTACCCTCTGTCCACCCTCCGCAGTGAAGGAGAGGTTCTTAAGGACAGCGTGACCCGCTTCTGTGTATTTGACTGTTAAATTCCGCACATCGATCTGACCACGGTTAGGCCAGCTTGAGTCAGCCTGTGCATTGGCGTTTTCGATAATCAGATCCGAGCCTTTGCTTTTGTCTGGTTTGGGTGTCTCAGACGGTAGGTCGATGAACTTAAACACCCGGTCAACAGAACGCATCTGGAGGAAGAAGGATTAGAAGAGCTATGATGTAATCAGGTCCACCGAGGTCCAAGCTGCATGTGGTTTGTTTAGCCTTTAAATGATGCTTAGCCTCTGTGTTTGCGTGTGCTTGGGAAGGCAGTATGGGTGTGCAAACAGTTACACCATGTGGCAAAAATAAAGAGCCACTTCTGTATATGTGTATCAGTATGATTGTAAGTATTCTCCTGAAGGAAAACAAAATGTCCTGCACCTTGATAAGCCTGTCAGTGTTGCTTAAACTCAATCAGGCATTATTTTCAACAGCATTACAGAACAGGACAATTTCTGCAGTGTAGAACAACTGAAAAACATGCTGTTTTCAGGGAGGAAAACTAAAAGGCACGTACCATTCCATCTACCGCAATGCTGGTGGCGACACACCACTGGAAGGTGCCTAGAATGAGCATTGCCAGGCATATGATGATACCAATCTCACCCGGTTTATCCTCTGTGGAGTAACACACATGCATTAACATGCACCAACAAGCAAGTATAAACATCAAGTGCAGGGGTGCTCACAATGACCTCACTTCTACACTTCAAAGGCATTTTCCAAGCACTGTTCACAATTATCTCTTTATACAACCAATTGTCTGTAAAACCCACTAAATCAAGCGTTCATTGGCTTTTTGGACCCACCGAGAACCATCAAATAAACAGTGGCATCCGCATCACTCAACATGTTCTACTGCTTGCTTGGTTCAATCTCACATATCTTGCCTAGATACAGACGGAAGAGCGCTCTTACGGTTGGTTCCTACCGCAATCCAGGCGACCAGAGTGAAAAAGAACACGAAGATGATGTCGGAGCGGAAGAGAAACCATCGTAGGGTCGACAGGTAGAGGAACCAGGTGGCTGTGTGGGTGTTGAGGGTCTTGTGGAACAGGTTCTCAAAGTAAGCCTGTCGCTCAAAGGCCCTGATTGTCCACAAACCCTTCAGCGAGATGATGAGGTGGGAGAAAATGGGGCTCCGAGCTGTGATGAGAGAAGAATAAAACATGTCAACTATGTATATTCATTTAATTCCAAGTCTTCTGAAGCAATACGATGCGTCGCATACGATGTGTGCAAATCTAGTCCTCCACTGTAACGCTCAAATCAAACCTAATTTTGGTGTATGGGCCATTTTTATGAGGACTTTTTGTAATTTTGGAGATTGACAAAAGAGTCTTAGAATGATAGCAATGATTTCTGATTTTAAAATATATTAAAAAGTATTCAAATAAAAAAGTTTTCAATTGTAATATTATTTCACAATGTGCTGTTTTTTTTTAAAGTTTTTTTTTTAAATAAACGAAACCTTGGTAAACATAAGAGACTTCTTTTAAAAACATTGCCAAAATCTTGCCGGCCCAAATTTTTTAACCGTATGTAATTGAATTGAATGAAAATTATGTGTTTTTCCACCCCGTTCCACCTCGTTTTTTGTTTGTTTCTAGTAAAAAATTTCAGTATAATGTTACTACTGCAAGTATGTTTCTAATTAAATCCATTGCATTACATGGGTTACTGAATTTTGATTCATTTTAATGCTCCTTTCATTTTTTTTTTATTATTGATATTCTGCATCCTGTTTGCTACCTCAATTCAAATTCATTTAAAAAGCGTTCTCAATTCAATTTTAAATACTTAATGGTTTAGAACGGATCAGAATTTTAGATTGTTTTTTTGTCAACTACTCCTTTAACTGTCAATCTCAAGTGCTAACTGTATTTGGACATCATCTACTCTACTGTATGCCACACCTTTCCAATAGCAGAAGGCATCAGGAAGAGGAAGGAAGAAATAAAAGTCTCGCCCTCTGTCCTTTGGCCTCTAGGTGAACTCATGAACAAAATGAACTAATCCACAAGTTCAGCTACCCACGATTTTACTAAATATTCACATTTTTCTCATTCATGTCGGCTTTCCTGGCAGCATTCCTTTCCCTTTCTATAGGCAAAATGCCTTTAGCTCCTTTTGTCTGAAAAACAAAAGAGTTGCGCAGTTTTCTGGGATCCCCGCCATGAAGCTTGTTGCTCATCACTTGTGGACTATAAGTGAATGATATCAGGATAGCAGCAGAGGAAATCCCTGGTCGGGTTTTGCCAGCCCAGTATTACAAAGTACGGAAAGCCCTAGTTGCTTTCTCTCAGGCCCTGGACAGACTGACAGTGGGAAGAGTGTCGACAATTGAGCTACAGAGAGACCAACAGAAATGGTTTGCCTTATTCAGATAGGCAATAGACCATAGATGATTGGTTGAGAGACCAAGCTCTGACCTCCCGCCCATGTCACTTCCTCTGAGATATCCTCTCCCTTTCTGGTTAACTCATCCATCCTCTGCTCCTCCCCTGTTTTCGGACCTAGCACTGACCTCCCATCAGGGCCCTGTCAAACTGGCCCTCTCGTCCCTGGCAACAAGCCACACGCCAGCATGCAGAGTGCGTCAGGAATCCCTTTGCCAACTGCAAAGACGTATCTAACAACTGCATGCAAAGAATGCACAGACTATCTGGCCTTACCTTCTGTCTCCAGCTGTTTAAGCTGCTGACCCGTACGGAGAAAGTACTTCCTCAACACAATGAAAATAATGGCAAGGGGAGTGGCCGCAAGGAATATGTACGGCCGCACGATGGACACCACAAGAATACATCCAACCACCACCAAAGTCAACTGTTGGAAGAAAAGCAAAAAAAAAGCATAGACTCTATGTTCTGTATTTTTAAAAGAAAGGAATACTTTTATTCAGCAAGGATGCACTAAATTGATCAAAAGTGAAAGTAAGGACATTTCTCAGTTGTCATAAATATATTACACAGCACAACTGTTTTCAACATTGATAGTAATAAGAAAAGTTTCTTGTGCACCAAATATAAATATTAGAATGTTTTCTGAAGAATCATGTGACACTGAAGACTGGAGTAATGATGCTGAAAATGTAGCTTTGCCATCACAGGAATAAATGACTTTTTAGAATATATTAAAATGGAAAAATGTAATAATATTCCACAATAACACTGTACTTTTTACTGTATTTTTGATCAAATATGCAGCCTTGGTGAACGTTTTGGTGAAATATTTGTATATTTGAAAAAGAAAGTTAAACACATCACATTTGTCTATACAGAAGTTTCAAACCTCTTCCACACTGCAAGACAGTGTTGGCAATATTGGCCCAAAAAGCATAAATGTGTGTTAGAAAGCCTGTAGGAAAACATTCTAGTCCATTTGACATACTATTTTGGAGCATGTTATTGTTTGGGACATAGTGTTCTAGTATACTATAAAGTACTGATAGAGTGTGTGAATTCGTCAGAGTTGAAACCAGTGTGGCCAAGGCTGGGGTTTACCCGCAGAATTAGGCTACTTTTACACTGTTGTCGTTGGAAGTTTTTGCAGTTGAAGCTAAACTCTGACCTCTGAACTCTGACCCCAAATGCGATTTTACCCAGAGGACCCCCTCCGGAACGCGATTGGACTAGTTATGATTAGCAATTGGGTGGGTTTTGATTTGCAGACCTGGCAACCCTGGTTGAAACTGAACTCTGCTACAGAATGGTAGATCTCCAAAAGCAAGACTGAGCAACCCTACACTAAACAGAAACTCATCTACCCATCAATTAAATGCTTTTGACTAAAGAATTCACAAACCTGGACAAAGTCAAACATGAGGAGAGGAAGCATGTCATCTATTGTGGCCATGTCCTTGGTGAACCTATTCATGATTCGTCCTGCAAAAAAATTATATTAGGATACAAACGGTAAAGTATTAAGTCAGAAACTGGGCCTTTGGAAATAAGATTTCAGCCTTACATAACACTGACCTGTCTTCATAGTATTGAGCACAGACATGGGTGCACTGAGAACAGCACGTAGCATCTTCTGGTGCAGTTTCTTGGAGATTGTGATCATAGTGTGCACAAATGGAAGACCCCGGAAAAATCCCATTGCGAGGACGCTCTCCGATGTGGCCACGTAGATGTAGAGAATGTAATAGCTGCTTGTGGGGGTCACAATGACTGCAGAGTTTTTTCCAGGTGAAGACATGTTGGAGAACTTTGTCATATTTGGCTCAAATCGTTTATTCTCTTCTATCCAAAGTTCACTGCAACAAAATAGTTAAAATGCAGTATTTTGTGGATTGATTAAAATTAAACACTGAAGAATGCTTGACAACTAAAAAGATTAGTTTTGTCTGGAAGAACAGTTAACTGAGATTGAGGAAATGAAAAACACTTACTCAGTCATCAGAAGAATCCCTGCTACAGATCCTGCAACCTAAAACACATAAGAAATCTTTAAGATTAGCCAATCTAGATGTACACGTCAGTTCAAAAGTTTGGGGTAAGATTTATTTTCTCTTTTTTTTAAAGAGATTTCTTATGCTCACCAATGCTGCATTTGTAATCAAACATACAGTAGTAACAGAAATATTTTAAAAATATTATTACAATTTAAAATGACTTTTCTATTTTAATATATTTTTTAATAAATTACTTTATTCCTGTGATGGCAAAGCTGAATTTTCAGCATCATTACTGGAGTCTTTAGTGTCACATGATCCTTCAGAAATCATTCTAATATGCTGATTCGGTGCTCAAAACATTATTATCAATGGTAAAAACGGTTGTGCTGCTTAATATTTTAGTGTAAACCGTGATCCACTTTTTACAGGACACTTAGATGAATAGAAAGTTCAGAAGAACAGCATTTGTTTGAAATAAAAATCTTAAGTATTAATATTAAGTATTAATCTATTTAAAAAATCCTTAATGACCTGAAATGTACCTTAATGTATATGATTAGGAAACACGTCAACAATATTCATATGTAATGCAGAACACGTCAGTACACATACAGTAGACAATCCATAAAGATTACCTCAACTGTAGCAACACTGAGGATGAAGATCAGAACATAAAGAAGGCTTTTATTATTTGACACATATCTGACATATGTGTTCCACTTTGTCGTTTCAAATTCCTCCTCTATTTCATCTATTTCATCAGCTAAACATGCCTGCAAAGAGAAGCGAATAAGACCATGTTAAAGCCTAGTGTGAAAATGAATATTTTGCAGTCAGTGCAAGAATTTTCCTCACCTCAATATTCTCTTCGTCCAGGACCCCGGTAATGTCATACGTGCTGTTCGACAGGCGCCGAGTGTAGATGTCCAGCTCAGAAGCCAGTTCGCTCTGAGGCACGACGGACAGCCGTCTGCGGAAAGAAGACTGGAGGTGGTCACGACGGCCCTGGCCTTGTGCGTTGGTCATGAAAGCTAACACCGACTGCCTCCTCTGACCAGCCATATGCACACCGTGGTTATGATACACGTCGCTTCCCAAGAAAGATTCATCTACTAGCTCGTTCTCGGGTACCAGGGAGAACTTCCGGTCAGGTAATGTCCTCCGGACCTCTTCCTCCGGTCCCTGAATGAAAGATGCCTTACGAGCTGCTCCAAGAGGGTTGACGATCACTGAACCTTTTCTCTCATCGATGTACTTGGGCATGGAGGGGCCCACCTGGCGATAAGAGGGGCGTTCAGGTCGCATGCCCGCGCTCTCATCCACCGAGACGCGGTGGAGAGTCTCTGTGAGGATAGAGCAGCGGCGCTCGGCGCTGATATTGTCATAGGCCTCCAAACCCAGAAGCAAAGAGCTAAAATCAGGACGCTCTGACTGAAGGTGACTGAAGGTGCCGTAGAAAAAACTTTCACCATTGTGGAGCAGCAGGACCTTATCGGCCCGCTTAAAATGCTCAATCTTATTTGTTACCAAGATGCGTGTCTTGGAGGCCATCAGCTTACAAAGACATCTGGGTAAAGACATAAAAATGAGATTATACATCAATTTTACTCACAATTATACTCAAATGAACTCCAGTATAGTATACGTTGTCATCTCATTTCGATTGTGTCCCTTCTATTGGTAAGAGATCACAATTCATTTACTTTTTGTGTAAGGAGAGCAACAGTGCTCACTTTTTTCACGGACTTGGTTCCAGAGGTATTTTTCCCATTGACTTTTCCATACGGATTTTTAAAAAGTTTTCATGAAAGAGTTATAAGCCATGAAACAAACCAACCAGCTATGTGATGAATCACATTACAAACTTTGATTTGAACCAAGAAAGTATTTGAAAATCAGACAAAAAGCAAAGGTACAAGACTGTGTACTTATTGACTTTAATGAGGGAAAGGAACCGCAATCCCAAGAATTGCAAATGGCATAGGCATATGACGGATAAATATAAAGATGTACTCTTTGTCATATGCAGCACTCGTTTCAGTTCTTTGATTGGTAGAGATTCACAGTAGATCTGTCTTTTAACGGTTAATTGTAATTTATCAAATTATAATGGATTAAAATCAATTCCATATGGAGAAAATGAATGGGATTTTACTTGCCGAACCCAACTGTTGAACTCTATTAAAGATGGAAATTCTAAAACGATAGTTTTGTTTTATGCACTTGTTAACAAATTCGTTTTTATTTCTTTTGGACGGACAGAAATTCTGATCCCAAGTCTGCCACGTCAGAAAACAGGCAAAAAGCAATCTCCGAATTAAAGCTGCAGTCCGTACCTTTTTTGTGTGTTCAAAATGTACAAAATGTATATAATAAGCGACTACATCATGAATCCATTTTACAAATTGTGTTTTTGTCTTATCCTGAGTCACTATGGTACACCTATAATAAGTGTTTATATTCAGACTATTGTCGACTAGTTCGGGTCGTACCACTGCGGAGTAACTCCGTGACTCGTCATAGTCAGAGAGAAGTAGCTCCGGCTACAATGTGTAACGTCACCAGCTGTCATGATTCACTCACAACTACATTTCCCATAATTCACTGCCCAGACTCATCATCCCTGATTATCACATTCACCTGTGTCTCATTATATTGTTTAGTTCACCCTATATAAGCCTGGTTCACCTCATTATTCCCTGCAAAGTCTTGTACGTTATTCCACTGCATTTCTGAGCATTTCCTTTGTTGTTGTTATTCCTGGTTCTTGATCTCTGCCCGTGTCCTGGTTTTCCTGTTTTTGCCTCACCCTCTGGATTTGTCTGTTTATTGGATTGCCTGCCTGTGTATGACCTTTGGCTGGATTTTGACTGCAATTCTGAATAACACTTTAAATAAACTGCATTTGGATCCTCAACCTTCTTGTCTCGGAGCAGTTCGTAACACAATGTTCTTCCGCACAAGCGCCAAAAGTTACGGACTGCAGCTTTAATGAAAGTCAAAATGCTACATGACGAAATTATTTTATTCAAGAAATTAATAAGTCAAATGAATCCAAGCAGAATCCTGAAGAGCATAATTCCTACCATGCCAAAGAGAATTTAATATACATACTTGTCAAATATTTCTTTTTCTGTTGCAATATCCAGGTGAGTAAATGGTGCGTCAAGCAGGTAAACATCAGCATCTCTGTAAACAGCCCTGTGCAGGTAAAAATTATACTTTAACATTTTAAAGTAGATATTTTTAACTAGTGAGAATTTCATCATTTAAATACTAATAAAGTGTATTTCATAACATTTATTTTAAGGAATATTTTAATACAGTAAACTCACCCTATAATAAGACTTGCTAATAAAACATACTTTGCAAAAGACAAAAAAAGTTACACAAGCTTCCATATAAACAAACAATAAAAGGTTGTCAAACTCTCATTTTATGGCTGTAAGATTGTTTTCAGTTGTAAGATTTAATATTACGTTTATGGCCATGTAAATCTAAGAGAGATGTTGTGGCAGTTATTAAAATGCCATACGTATATGAATACAATTCTTCCCTAAACTTCTGTGGGAAAGAGCAGCCATAGGGAAAGTGAGGACTCTTTTGTGTAGTAAACTACAGGTGCTGGTGTACATCTGAGGAGTTGAGAGATGTTCAAGTGTAGGTGAGGAAATGTGTGACATACCTGGCCAGAGCTACACGAGCCTTCTGACCCCCACTCAAGTTTAAACCCCCCTCAGCCATAGGTGTCTTATCCTTCTCAGGAAGAGCAGCCAGATCCTGACAATAAAACAGATGACGCCATCACACAGAGCAAGAGAAAGTAAGACATAGTGAGAAATTTATGGAAAACCACATGCTATTTTATTTGACTCTGAAGTACAGACACACACACAACAAACACTCACAGCAGGAATAGTTAGTAAACTGTGCATGTTTGATGTTTGGTGCTTTAAAACATTCGTGACATATTGAATGGGAAAACTCCCCAGACAGCAACATAGTGTCGGCCCAGGTCCGGGCCACATCTGGTACATGTGGACTCCATGCGTACCAGATGTGGCCCAGATCTGGGCCGACACTATGTTGCTGTCTGGGTCATGAGTCATGCTAAAAAAAATTTAACCAGCCTCAGACGGTTTCAGGTAATCTTCAGCTAATTTTGTCAGTTGGCCAGTCTGGCTAGCTGACAAGTTCCCAAAACCCATTCTAATCCCAGCAGACCAGCCTGACAATGTTAAACTGGATTAAGATTTTTTTTTTAAGAGACCACATGCAACTTGAGATGAATGATTCTCATGTAGGAGGTTCTTACCTTGTCATCAACTCTGTCCATTTTAGGAGCATTAAAAATAATAATTAAATTACGTGATGCAGTGAGAAAGACTCTTAAATACTACACAAACAAATCAGTGGGGAACACTGAAGCACTGATGTCTTAAAGATGGAAATGCTGGGGTTTACTGCTCAGACACAACATGAATGAGGACTGAAAAGCAAGTGAATCGGTGCTACAAAGAAAATGCGTGGATAACACAAGCCCACTAAACATGGGCGTGTTTCCACTTTACATTTTAAAGACTCCACAAATCCATTTATTAGATCCTGCTAGTCTTGCAATTTGCATTGAGAGCTTGTTTCTAGTGCTTGACTTAGAAGATTAAGTAACGAAAGCGTAAGTGTCTGCATCTTGATTTTGTCAGCATACACTGAATAAAGACTCATTATGTACAATAAAAAATTACAATACTTTGCAGCTTCTTGCTAGTTAGCACACAAGTGGCTAACTTCTCACACTCTGTTGTTATGGCCTTACCAACCATTGTGATGACAATAGCCACCTCACACTGCTCTTTAAGATCTCCTTTTGTTAGAGTCTGGATGTTTCGCAACAAACAGTCATAAATTGTGCTTAATCACCATTTACTGTAAAACATGCTTTGTTTGTGAGGAAACATGTTAATTTTTCTCCCTATGGGAAACATGGGGACTGACAGACTATAAACATCCCAGGTTCACCATTCAAAAACACACTACACCATTTAACCGTGATTGAACATCCGTAGACCATTCAAGAATACATACATATATATTTTTATTTTTTTATATATTTTTTACCCTGAATAAGTTTTATTACTTTGAATAAGTTTTATTTTTCCTAGTCCAAATTGCAAAGTATTTTATATACATATATATGTATATATATGTATATATATATATACATATATATATATATATATAATGTATATATACTGTGAATACTGTGTCAATATATATATATATATATATATATATATATATATATATATATATATATATATATATATAATGTATATATACTGTGAATACTGTGTCAATATGTATATATATATATATATATATATATAAATTGCAACGTATTTGTCTTTTATATATATATATATATATATATATATATATATACTTTACTCTGAATAAATTCTATTTTTCTTTGTCCAAATTGCAAGTATTTGTACTTGTTTTCAGTTTAAACCTCACTCAGTTTTGCAAGCCTAATGCTTTTTGTTTTGACCAATTTGGTGGAAAAACATTTTTTTTCAATATATTCTCTAAAAACAATTTTAAATATCTTGTGAATCATATTTCTCTTTGTTTGTTTTAAGATTTTTATTTATTTTTTCCAGTGTAAGAAAAAGCCTTGCAATACGATTATCACTAATATATATATATATATTAGTATGTAATACATCATCCACTAGCACGAATAAATCTCACACTGCGGCCTAATGCTTGGACATGAATGTATTCTCATCAGATCTCCTTTCTGACCGTTCTTTCATGTACGACTCAGTTAAACAAGGGCCCTGTCACTCAACGCTTTGGCTGCTGATAGTTGCACACGATTGGCTTCTTTGGTATCAAGAGGTTGAGAGTGAAGGGAGAAAACCATGAGTGGGATAATATGACACAGTTCTACATCTAACAAAGGTTCTCAGTTCCATTGCCAGGTGAGCATTCCATGTAGAGGGAGAGAGAGAAGGGAAAGACAGAAACAGAAGCAAAGCAGGAACTTGAGACAGGACAAAAAGGAGGACTTGTTAGGTTGAGCAAAGAGATGAGTGACGTCAGGCAATATACTGTAGACAGAGGGATTGAAATATAAATGAGAGAGAGGGACGGGAACTGGAGATGGAGTAAGACTAAGGAAATGACAGACACAAAGAGTGGACTGAAGAGCATCAATGTGTCAGTACCTCCTCGAGCTGGCATGCTTTGACCACACTCTTGTAACGATACTCATCATAGGTCAGGCCAAAAAGGATGTTGTCTCGGATGGTTCCAGGCATGATCCAGGCTGTTTGGGAGGAGTAGGAGATTCGGCCGCTGTGTCGGATCTTCCCAGAGGAGGGAACCAGCTCCCCGAGGATGGTCATCAACAATGAGCTCTATAAATATAGACATTATGTCTGAACAATGACAAACTTACTGTTTCCTTTTAGCAAATGTTTGTTTTCTCTTAAACAGCTAGCTTTACTCATCCTTTTATATTGTAGCTTATATTTGAGCTTATTAAAGGTTTCACACACTGTAGTGGGCTTTCATTTATTCACTGTAATTGTGAATAATTTGTTAGAATTGCTTAGTCTCTTGTCCTATATATATATATATATATTGCAGTGTGTTGTGTTTTAGGGTTATTATGAATTTATGGCAGATTACAACTGAATAAAAATGGCACCACACCTACCTTCCCAGATCCCATAGAACCGGTAACAGCCAACATCTCTCCTTTCTTCAGGTTCAAGCTGATGTCCTTCAGTACAGGAGTCACATATAGGTTGGTGAAGAAGAGGCCTGCATCTCCATTGTGATGGCCATTGGCTTTGTTCTCCTGTTTAATCCTTTCTAGAAGTTCACCAGGACCCTGAAGAAACGCAGATAAAGGGTATTTACACTGCACTAACACATACACATTGAATGCATTCAAACAGTGATTGATTCTTCCTCTTGTTCTGTTCTCTCTGAGTGTTGAAAAGGAACCACAAAGTGATTTGTATTGATTTAGAACATCACCTAATGTGGTTCGAGTAATTCAAAGTTTATCTGTGACCTCTGTTAGGCTTTATGGGTTACTAGCCTTGAAGCTACTAAACAGAACATGCAATTCTAATCAAATACACGAAAATCAGTCAACAAAGGGCAGCAATTCGTTCACTAAACCTGCTTCTCAAAAGTGAAAAGGAATTGTTTTTCAATCTCAATCTGATTGAAAGGAAAGGTCTGATGGTACAAAATTTTGATTTTAGAAGAAGAGGTGTGCTTAATCCAAAAGAATGTGAATGCATAACTGTACCTCATCCCATGAAGCAGTCACATCTTTCAGTTCCAGCTCTGTGATGCTGAGATCGTACTCCATTAACTTGTATTCTTCCTTACTAAGAAATTCCTAGATGAAGTAGATTAGTTAATGTTATAGGTAGAGCTTTGGATAAAGAGAAGATCATGGTAACAGCAACATTATCTCAAAGTTCAGTACAGTTATACACAATAATATACTGATGCCAAAAATAGTGCTCTTCAGACATATATAGAGTAGTATAGAGGAGTGTTTCCCTTTTATCAACACCAAACCAGAGATGTTTTCCTTCATACTCATATTATATCATTTAGCATTATCATTAATATTACTAAAATGGCATTTTATTCATTGTGTTGATTATTCATTAAAGACATTTGTATCTCATGTTCTTCATCGTGTGTGCTAAACTACCGTTCGTGACACCCAGGCTGGGCTACACTTGTGTCACTTGTAGAGTCTGTGGACTCACTTCAATCTTCCAAATAAGCCGCATGGTGTCGTACCACATCTGGATGGAGCCGGGCAGTTGACGAGTGACAGTCATACGCAGCACCATACAGTAGGAGAGAGTGGTGAATATGCGACGCAGGTTGATACCGCGACTGAGGGCATGGGGCACCACAGCGGCCACAATCACAAAGATGGCTGAGAAAAAGTATGCAGAGCTGTAGAAGTAGCGCAGGGAGCCAATCTTCCTGGTCAACTTCACCTCATCCCTATAAAGTTTTACGGGAAGAAAAAAATGACAATCTGAAGGCGAATGCCAGATGGGTAGGATATTTGGAGACTGTGTCATGAGAGATCAAATATCTAAAAAAAACTAAAAAAAACAATGGCACATTGATTCTCCGAGACTGAGCTGATAACAAAAACACAAAGGCACACCGTGTGCTGCATTAAATGTAATACTACAGAGAAACAGTGGGAGACTGTGGCTTCAAGTTTCTCTGATCCAGGCCCACTCTGCTGATCCATAATCTCTTATGAAAGAACCTCACTTAATATTAAAGGAATAGGAATTAAATAATGTGTAGGACAGAAATGTAATTAAATGATTAAACTTTCAAACTGTTCACTTTAATTAAATCACTCGTTTAGTCTCAGTTTCAGACTGTTGCATATATTGGTCACAAAAATGGGAAGCTCTTCTCAGTCTGGAAAGTTCAAATTGTCTATCAATCCACCTGGAAACAAATTTGTGTTTACAAAGTACTGGGTTGATACAACAAGTGCCTTTGAACATGAAATAATCACTGAATTCTCCAAAGTTTTCCAGGTCAAGGGCATCAAATCTGTATAGCAAAACTGTAAACAAACTGGACTATTTGATATGCACACATTAAAAAAATTAATACTTTAATTCAGCAAGAATGCAAAAACTATAAAAACTATTACATTGTTACAAAAATTTTTTATTTCAAATAAGCAATGTTTTTGGGACTTTCTATCCATCAAAGATATTCCACAAAAATATTAAGCAGCACAACTGTTTCAAAATTGATAATAATAAGAAATGTATCTTGAACACTGAATCTTAATGTTAATATGGCGTGTAAAATGGCATGTAAAAAGAAATAAAAAATTGGTCGCTTTTCATGTCAGGTCTGGGCATGTGAGGCTATACACTGAATAAAATCAACATTCTCTTGACTTGTTTTTAACAAAAAGTGGAGAACATCCACAAACTGTTTTGGTCTTACTGTCTGATGTTCTTGATGAGGGTCTCCATTATCTCCTCCCAGCCATAGGCCTTCACCGAATGCAGGTTCTCCATGATCTCTGAGGTCAAAGCCAACCGTTTGTTGGTCAGTAGCACTTTTTGTGCTCTGATGGAAAACAGAAAAACACAGAAAGTTGGAATGATTTCTGTGCTCACAGAACATGCTGTACATACTGTAATAAACACTCCAGTGTGGGTGTTTAATACATCTGACTAAGCATTGTGTTAATGTCTACAATGTTCCTTGGAGTTGGCTTGATTGTGAGTTTGTGTGTGTGTGTGTGATACTGTCTCAGTAGCAGTTCTGACCAGCATTGTTTACATATCTCCAAGGCACAAGGCTAACCAGCCTTCTGATTACAGGAGCTGAACTGAACTACCTGTCCAAACTCTTCAAAGCCTTTAACCAGCATGAATCACAAATGGAATGTTTTTGTGGGAGCATAAAGGATACTTGGAGAGAAACTCTTAAACAAATATGTGCCAGTTTTAGTCTGTCAATGGGAGCATCATTGGACAAGATTTGCTTTTTGGTTTGGATGAAGGCTAAAAGTACATTTGAGACTTACTTGTAAGGACCCATTTTATGTGAGAGAAAGGCTTGCAAGACACCCAGTAACGAGATAGCAGCAAGTGCACAGAAGCTATTGACATCGATGAGTTCCCAGATAAGCCCTGTACACAGGATGCATTGCAATGGTGATATCCATACAAAATGGGCCATACCCAGGCTCTGTACCAAAAAAAAGAAAAAAGAAATGCATCATGGTACAGTGAATACAAGATTGGGGATTAAAGTTTAGTCATTAATTAAAAATCTAAAACTGTATTTAAATTTATTTCAAAAGCTGACACCTAGGATTTAAAAAAAACTTTTAAAGAGTCAGATATTAAATTTAGACTCTTCTTGTTCATTCTCCTGTTCTGTGGTCATTCATTCACCTTATGTGTTAGCTAAATGCCATTGTTTTCTTGCATAGTTGTGCCACGCAAGTCCTGCTATATCAGGCATGCTGAACCATATCTAAGAACACTTTTGAAACCATTTAGAAAAGTTTGTTCACTTCGGCACATTTGCAGTGGCTACAAAAACATCTCATACATTCCAAAGAAAGGACACTCGAAGAACCCATATTAAACACAGGTGCTAATTGCTTCAGACCACTTGCAGAGTGTATCAATATTCAGCACATTGGCTCTACCTTCCTAGGACGTTCCAGAGTTCAGCTACGCTCCACTCTGAAGCTTTATGCCAAATTTAATGCTCAGCCAGTGTATTTATTTCAAATTAGTTTGGAGTCTTCTCTGGAGAATTATTTTTTGGCCTCTGTGCGAGATGCAAACCTTTTATTTTTATTTTTTTTTAAACTTTTTTTTACAAATTGGATATATCTACACTACTTTTCAAAAGTTTGGAGTCAATATGATTTTTTTTTTTTAAAGAAATTGTTTTATTCAGCAAGGATGCATTAAATATATATACTCTAAAGAAATTGAGTATAGGGCTGCACAATATATCGAAATGATCGAAATATCGCAAATGTATATATCGCAATATGCATATCGCAACGGCTTGCAATAACTGGGGTCATGACCAAAAGACAAAGAGAAATTCACTCACTGCTCTTGGCTGAATAACTTTTGTACCTTTAACAGAAAAATGTCCTGGCAAAAAAAGTACCAGTATCTTTTCAGTTTTTCTACGACTATTATATATATTGTGCATTGTATGGATTTTCATTCAATTCAATGTTCTATAAAAGAAAAATATCCCTCTAAAATCAATATTTTTAGACTTCCAAATCAAACAGTGACCTATCATCCAGCAAACATGAAGAAAAAGTGAAGCGATTTGCTCTTTTTAATACTCGCCTGATCAAATTTGCCCAGGTTAGCTGACATCAGACTGACCAGCTGACCAGTGCTGATCTTGTCCAAGACTCGGCTAGAAAGTTTCAAGGTCTAAGGGTCAAGATTCAGAGAAATTCATACACTTATACGATGTTGGGAAAGATACTTGTATCAGAGAAAGATGATTGTAGACATAGATAACAAACCTTTTTAAAGATTATGCTAAAGAGTGCAATCCTGATTTGCATGCCCAGGCGTTGCAGCCCAAACAGGGCAGGCTGGAGCAGGAGGAAGCGGGCAGTGAATAGCAAGCCAAGTCCAAAGGCAAGAAAGTAACCATTTGCTCGCTCCGGTTCATGGGCCGGGTCAAATGACGCAATGATCCGCCCTAAAAGCTGTGGCTGCACTGTTTTTGTAGCCTCCTAGAGAATAGTAACAGAAATTACCAGAAAAAGACAAAGCACCTTCAGTTTGACACATTTATAATTCCTATTTAGAGAAAAATCTAAATTGATGTCCAAAGTATAATAACGACAAAATAATAAAGTGACAAGTGAAAAATAGTTTAGATGCTGTAGGCTTCTTCACTGGGACAGTCACACTGCACTGTTACCTGAGTACATAACTAGGAATCACATAACTTCATACCAGTGAGCCAGCAATATCCACCCATGTGCAAACAATTAGCAAATATACATGTACGTTTGGACCTTGCTGTAGATTTCTTCATTAAAGCGTCAAACTGCTGAATTAAGAGAAGATCAACACCAATCCCAGAACAAAAAAAAAAGGAAACAGACACAAACTATTTGAACACTTACGCCTATATATAGGAGGAAGCCAAATAACAGAAAAGGTCCTATGAAGCATCGTGCCAAGGCTCGCAGGAGACTGGGTTTTTTCTTGCCAGATGCAACTTCTCTGTCCCATTCTCTGTTTAGGGAGAGAGAGAAAACTGAATGGAACAGTTAAACAGCATCCAACCCACCCACCCACAATTAAACGGGTTTGTCAACATTGTTTGGTGCACCCCTGTATAACCAAGGTGATTTAGCAAACTTATTAAACAGAGCAAAGAGACCTTGACAAGCTTGGGGAAACAGGGGAGACTGCTCCAACATGTTAATTGAATAAAAAGTTCAAATTCCCAGCAGTGCTTCACCTTAGAGCAATAACAAAAATGCTCATCATCTATCACTCTCCAGGAGCCTGGCCATTTAAAAGGTCACATTTGATGCCCATTAGACCAGGGCACTGGCATGAATGTATTGTGGTTTATTTGGCATGAGAGGAACTTTACTGGAATAGGCAGGGTGACATTTACAGGGATTGCCTACATTTTATTCTTCTTTTCTCCTGTCTTTTGTCAAAAACAGCACACAGACCCCTAAAAGGTGGGATATTTGGCTCTGGTAAGTAACAGGAGGTGAGGTGAGGACAAGTCACAATAGAGGGGTCACTTCATGATGTAAATTTGCTCACTTCACAAAAAGATGAGTGAAAGTTCTTTCAGTTCTGTTTCCTGAGAGGCTTAGGAAAATATTCTCACACTGTCAAAAAACATTTTCATGATTTGTTATCACAACTTTTGTCAAATAAATTCAGATAATTAATGTGGTTCAGATAATATAATATTTTGAGTTTATATTTCTTAAACCATCTCCTTCATTGTATTAACTTAAATGTTTAGCTCTTAACTCCAAATTTTAAGGCAATCAGGTAACTTACGTTTTTAAGTTAAACCAACAATAACAATATACGGGGGAAATATCAATTTATATGATATAATAGGGGATTTGTGTTTAATATTTAATAAAATGTTTTTAAAAAAAAATTATAAATTAAATTCTAATGCACGTTAAAAATTGGGTGTAGGCTAATTAGAAATTACAGAGCAAGAAACATGCGTATGAACTGTAATTAGCTGTAAAAAACATTTTAAATCACAAAGTTAAAGGTAAGCCGGCAAATACTAACTTTTCCAAACGCTCTGCAAGAATGTCTGCTGCATCTTGACTGGGTGCTTGATAAACATCAGATGGCCTCAGTTTCTCCTTAAAACCCTTTCTCATTATAGGGTTTGTCCACCTGTAAACAGCCAAAACAGATGTTGAAAACTGTAACATTGTGAATATTTTAATTGAAGTGAACTCAAGTTATTTTCTAAGGAGAGATGTACAGGGAAGTATAGTTATTTTCTAGTCTATGATTATGCACAGTTCTATAAAAAAAATAACACGTTCAAGTCACGTGACCAGTGTTCGAATTGTTCCATTAACTTTGAGTGGAATCTTTAACGTAATATCATAGAGCAAACAACATTTTACTTTTAGGACCTTTAAACATTTCAAACAAAACGTTGTGATTTTGCAATCACTGATATCAAAATCTAAATAATAAACTATTGTAACATGTCATCAAATATTGAAATAAAAAAATGCTCGAGCGGCGTGATGTTGCTATGGTGACATCCTCAGGCGAGCCCTTCTGTTTGTAAGCGTCTACTGTACTTATCGCACTCTGAATAAATTGTAGCCTATTGTAACATTTGAGGTTGTAAAAAAGTTTTTCCAAAAACTCTGAAAAGTGAATACACAAATACACACACACACACACACACACACACACACACACACACACACTTGTATCTATAGCCTATGTGAAACAATAAAAAACTTAGTTTGTAATTAAATTTCACTGTAAAAAAGAAAAAAGAAAAGTTGCTGCCTTTACATTTTTAAGTACAATCAACTTGATTTTTTTAAAGTAATTTCAACTTAAATTACATTAAATTGACTCAGAAAATAGTTGAATCTTGTATAACTTAAAAGCAATGTAAAACATGTGTTGTCATAACTTATTGATCATATAATTTTTTACAGTGTTGGCTTTAATGTTTGAATGAATGTAGGCTATCAGTCATCAGGTGCAGTTTGAGTAGCTATCCAGTAGAGACGAAATGTTAATAAACTAGAAAAATGTCTATTTAAACGCAAACATACACACGTGTCCTAAAGCACAATTTTGTTTCAAGGTTTGTTAGCCCAAACGTGAACACACAAAACTTCAAAATGTAGGCTAAAGTTAGTTTGAAAGTCTTACCAAAATAAGTATCTTGAGAGGCAGCTGGCATCCTCCACAGGTGATCGCTGCATCCTAAAAGTTTCCCGGGGATGACACCGCTTACATCGGGTGTCAGCTGAACGCCTCTCCGTTGAATGAAGCTCGCAAGCGCTGTCCTCCACCGCGCGCACAGTTGAGCGCTGATATTGTCGAGATTCGCTTCCAGTATTTAGACAAAGAGGAAAATTTCTCGTATGTCAAAATCGTTAATGAAAAGTAAAACGCTTATAAAGAGCCCATGCTGACAGCAGCTCTGTGATTCAGTGAGGAAAGTGCGCTGTCTCAACCCCAAACGCCACAGATCCTTTGGGCATGTCATCCTCAAACTGTCAGTCTTTTACAGAGATGCTCACGTGTTGCTTTACAAGAGCTAGTGGCGTGTCATCATCAGAGAATTTTTGTGGTGTTCGAGAAAGAACGTTAACACATTTTAACACATGAAAGTCTATTGCTTTCATTTCGCACCTTTCCTGATTTCATAATGTTTGAAATGGAAAAGTAAATGTAGCCTACATTAATGTATTTTTAAACTAGGCTAGTTGAAAGAAATGAATGACTTATGACAATTCAAATAGAATAAGAATCCTAATATTGCAAAACAAACAAACAAAAAATAAAATAAAACACGTGTCAAATGAGAGAGAAATATTTAAGATGCGGCACTTGTTTAGGTCACTAATCCATTGTACAAAAGGTCAAGCACAAGATGCACTTTGGATAATTCTCAAATTATTATGGATTATATGATCATCGGGTTTACGCAAATTTGAGGAGTTCAAGCAGACTGAGTGCTGCCATTACAGCAAAAATGGGACTTATCAAATATAGGCCTAGCTTATCTTTTTCTTTTTTCTTTCATTTTAACTTTTCACTTAAATTGTCCCAAACATTTTGATTCATGATTCTGTAAAAAGACTAGATGAATCTTCAGCATAGTGACATCTTGAGGCCACTGACAGCTGCCTTTGTGGAACCAAGTAAATTATGTAACTCATTTTGATAAGTAGCCTATACTCCAAGATCAGTTTATTATGTTGCAATGAGAAATATCACATGAAGTCTATTCAATGTTCCTACTCAGCTGGCAATTTTCTCTAAAATGATGAAGTTTCAGATAAGCCACAGCATGCAAGTCATAAGAGCAGACTAATATAATAAATTGACATTCTTAGCCATTTTATTTATTGTCTTCTGCAAATGAAGTCAATTTTTTTTGAAAAATCTGTCTTTTTTAAATATTTTTTATATAACTCATCCATCCAGCAGGGGAAACACCCTGGACAGATGGCCAGTACATCACAGGTCTCATAATATACGGTTTTTAATATAGTCTTTATTTGCTTACTATTTTCACAAGTAAGGTGCATGTTATCAAAACTACTAATATCACAACTGTAACGATATCCACTGGAGGCATGATGTAGAGAACCCAAATGCAACTTTAATTCAAAAATCATATGATCAAACAAAACAAAGGCTGTAAACTGGTAACTCAAAACAAGAACATGGACAAGAAACATTCAATACTAGACAAAGACACAGGGCAAACATGAGGGCTTAAATACACAGACTAATTACAAGACAAGGAACACCTCTGAACAAGGATCAGACGATTAACCAATGACAAGACACATGGCAGAATCACAAGACTGAAACGGGATCACATGACAGACAACAACAAGAAACAAGAAACAAAACCCACAACGTGACATACCGACATGGGTCCCGACACCCATCAAAACACAATAGTTCAGGAGGGTGATGGAGCGGAGGTGGTCTTGGGGGAAGGGATGGAGGGCCAGGCCCGTGCAAGGGAATGGTACCAGGACATGGCAACGGCGAACGTGGGCAGAGATGACCCTTCGAGCGGCCATGGCGTGAAGAGTCCCTGGCTCGGTAGGCCCGACGTGAAGCTCAGGCTTGCCAGGACTGACGTGAACAGTCTTTGGCTGGGCAGGCATGACGTGAACAAGCTCAGGCTCGGCAGGCATGACGTGAATAAGCTCAGACTTGGATGGTACTGTAGTTTTGCGGGACTCCTCGTCCGCAAAACCCACAGTAAATGAAGAACCGCTCAAAAGAAGTGCAAAGTCCATGTACTGCACCAGAGTGCAGTTAGGGTATTGGCCGGCGAGATAATAAATGGATTAATCAAGTCCATGGCAAAACATGTCTTTTAAGACCTCATCATTGAAATCCACCCCTTGACAAAGTCCACAAAACTCCTCCACATAACCTGCGACTGGACGGTTACCTTGGCTGAGGCGGAAAAGGCGGATTGCTGGGTCCATATTTAGGTCTAGTATTCTGTAACAATATCAACTGGAGGCAAGATGTAGAGAACCAAAATGCAACTTTAATTCAAAAACACATGATCAATCATAAAACAAAGGCTGGAAACGCAAAACAAGAACAAGAAACATTCAATACTAGACAAAGACAAACAAGGAACAAGAAACAAAACCCACAACATGACAACAACAGATAATCAAAACCACAAAATAAGCTCGTAAAGCTCTTATCAAACTTTTGTTTTTCATCTTCATCTTCTCGTTCAGTTTAATACATTTTGTCTACTGTTTAAACCAACTGAACATAATGGTTAATCAAGCAATGAATCATTTGGTACACCTATAAATTTCTAAAGATATTGATTCTAGACATTTAGAACTTGTTTGCAATTTCCGATAACTAAATGTAATGAATTATTTTTACATTAGTGATTTATAGATAATAACCTGTTCTAATTTGTCATTTGTGACTATAGAGCAGGATAGAGTACAAGGGAGAAGAAACAGTCAATGACTGTACCATCAGATTGATCAGAGATGCATCAGTGGAGACAGACGGTGCCAAATACAGCATTTTACATTACATGTATGCCATGTCATACTGTAAACCTAACCGATTACCATGGTAGAGACTGCCACATTACTGTAACTCACCCTTCATCTGTAAAGGTCAACGGTATACAATATAAATTGTGAACCTCATGGTTGTGTCATACTTCATCACACCTTTTGATAACACACTGAATAGATACTATTACAAACATTATGGATTCAATTACATAAGTTAGGCAATGTAAGTGTATTTTCTAATGTGGCATGTGTAGCCTGAATTACTGTTATTAATTCAGTAACAAGGGTGATTTGACACGTCTCATGCATTGTTTGTTGTTGAATGAACTGATTGTTAAAAGTACTAACTTGAAATAAGATGATACTGTTTTGTTTCTGTTATTAAACTAAATGTTCTCATTACATATTACAGTAATCTTGTGTTTATGTGTAATCTGTACATATTACAGTAAACCAATGATTACAGTATGTGGACTGAGGCTAATGGAAGCATGGGACCAGGTTTGGCAATTATCTGTGTTATGTGATCAGTTTAGATTTTTGTACTAAAAGTTTTGAAAAAAGCGAATAAAAAAAAAACCCGAACTAAAAAAACCTAATATATTTGAATAAAATTAGCCAATGAGATTAGAGTAGATTATCAAATAGGCCTATGCAACTATTTACTATCTATAATCTATCTAACTACTTTGGAATAGGCTAATTAACAAAGTGCACATATGCTCTAGCAAAATGTATATAAATGAGAAGCAGCAATAGATTACATAGTAAAAAATAAAATAGATATTTTAGAAGAATTTGCATTAGAAGAACGCGCTTCTCTATTGGTCGTATCATTAATATACAAATCTGGGCGTGGCTGCCGCATACGTCATTACGCAGGACATTAATGAGAACACAATCGGGTGAACAGGAACTGAATAGTACACTATAATCATGTCAGCCTTTCCTGCTGGTGATGAAAGTGATGGGAGTAGCGACGAGTGGGATATTGGATATTCTAATAAAAACATAAAACCATGCGCTGAGGTAACGTTAAACGTAATAAATAGATTTTTTTAACACCTCCAACACTGTACCATTTTATATTTTGGCTTGCATTCGCCCATTTAGTTTAAGATAGTAATGTAAGTTACACAAATTATTTGCATGATTAAAAACCTTTTTATCTGGCTGGCAGTTCTCAGAGGAAGTACATTTGAATGGAGAAGATAAAGTATCCACCTTGAAAAGAGCCATTACTGCAGGAAATGTCGGCCTGGTGCGCGAGCTCTTGGACGGGGGTGTGTTCTTGTATTTATAGTTTTTATTACGGCGAGACAAGCTACAAAACATATAAATATATGCCCATCTCATCGTCTTTTAACAGGCCTGGACGTGGAGACGAGGCTTGGTTTTGGTTGGACTCCTCTCATGTGCGCTGTCCATGCGGCCCACTATGAGCTCACTGAACTGCTGCTGGATCATGGCGCAAGTGCAAACTTCAGCAGAGGTAAATGGAGAGTTTCTCCATAATCCAATACAAGGTTTCTCAAAAGGCACTCATAAAATCATGAATGCGTGTATCAGAACTTTATATGCAAGATTAAACGAGATATTAAGATTTGCCGCGTGTACTGGAACTTTTCATGGTAGTTCACCCTAAAGTTACGTCATCATCAATACTCGCCCTCAAGGTGTTCCAAACCTGTATGGATTTCTTTCTTTTGCTCAACACAAAAGAAGATACTTAGAAGAAAATTGGTAACCAAACTATGGAAGCTTGTTTCCGCCACAGAATAAAACAATTTAAAGGATAATTGTGACTTTTTATCTCACAATTCTGACTTTTTTTTCCTTCTCACAATTGCTCATTTACATCTCGCAATTCTGACTTTATAACTCGCAATTGTGAGAAAAAAAAAAGTGAGATAAGTCGCAATTATCTTTTAAATTTGTTTTATTCTGTGGCGGAAACAAGCTTTCATACCAAACAGTTGATTGACCCCTATGGAAGTCAATGGTGCCCATCAACTGTGTGGTTACCAATATTCTTCAAAATGTCTTCTTTTGTATTCAGTAGAAGAAAGAAATGCAAACAGGTTTAGAACAACTTGAGGGTGAGTAAATTATGACAGAATTTTCATTTTTGGGTGAACGATCCCTTTAAATGGGCACCTGGGTGATTTTATCCTCATTAGAAACTTTTACACTTTGTTTTTTTTTTACACAAAATTATATTACTAACATAAACTCACATTAGATAAGGGGAGACACACTTGGCACTTGTCTACTTCCATGATACATTTCCAGTGTTTGGTCCAAGTGTCAAAATGTTGTAAAAATCCAGGTATAATTTTTTTTTTCTCTAAACGTCTGTTCATTAGTATTTAACACAACATAATTTAATTGCGGTGCTTCTACTTAAAGGGATAGTTCACCCAAAAATGAAAGTTTTGTCATAATTTACTCACCCTCATATTGTTCCAAACGAGTTTCTTTCTTCTATTGAACACAAAAGATGATATTTTGAAGAGTGTTAGGAACCAGACCCTACATCCAGTTGATGGACCCCACTGACTTAATTAATTCTGATTAAAAGCAGTTGGCAACATTTTACAAAATACAAATATCTGTACTCATCTCTGCACCAATAAAAGTGCAACACTTTACATTTTACCACCAAATTATATGTAATCTAATTATATTATCTAATTAAATTAACTTGGACCAGAAAGTTTTCCCCAATCATGATTTTGGGGCACATTAGTTTGTGAACATGATGAATGATGGGATATGCTTCGAAACAGTATTAGATCTAGTGTGTGTTAAGGGCACTAAGCCTTTAGTATTTTTCAGACGCTTTGAAGTGGAAAAAACCCACAAGTGCATCTATTGGGACAGGCCTTTTTTCTGTTATAGGCCAGTTTCTTTTTATTAGAGTAAATCAAAGCTATCTGCGAATAGAGCATTTCTACAATGCCATCAGTAACTTATCAGGTGCATAAAGGTGTACTATACTTGGTGAACCTTTAAGGATTTAAGGTCAAAGGTTTAGTTTGATAAGGTGAGAGCAGGTGCTGTCAATCTGCCATTGCACCACATGGCCTTCCTTTGACTCTTGTGGGTTTTTATTGGAGAGGATGGGGTTTTGCATCAGCCACCGGGAAGGAACCCAATGATATCAAATCAAAAGAGCATGGCTAGACTTAATCCTTCGGGGGGAATAGTTTGGTTTTCATTAATACGCTTAACATTGATGTTGGTTACATTCTTTTGATTTCAACCCACGTGCTAGCGAGGATGGAAACCAATTAGTTTGCCTTAGTGTCCTTCATCTGCTATTACTTAATGTTTGTGACGCACATGCCGAACTATTGTAACGTGTAATTAATCTGCTGGTGTTTTTTTTCGTTTACACATTGTCTTTGTTAATTTTTTTTCCAAAATTGAATGCATGTGTTGGTCAAGGTGAAATGTCGGCACATGAGCGACTGAAGCGATGTAGACACTTCCGCTGTGTCCACTGGGAAGAGATGGAGGGGGAGTTCCAGAGGGGGTCTCGAGCAACTGAAGCTGCAGGCTTAGACAGGAAATAATTAAATGTGAATGCAGCTGCCACTTCCTGGTCTGTGTTCCGCACAGAAGGGGAAGAATGTACAAGTGATTGATAACGGTGGTATACAGAGCGTGGTGCTGGCGTCATTGCGTTGGCCCAACACTGGAGCTTTATTTATTTTCGTGCTCCACCGCAGACGCAACTAAACTATGTCTGCATCCTACTCCCAAGCAGACCTGCTCCTGCAGTCTAAACGCAGCTATCATCACAACACACAAAACCCTAACATGGATGGGTCTCCTTTCTGCAACAACACAACATTAGAACTGCTCCCGGTCGGATACGTGACCGAAGTACTAACAGTGTCTTTGTCCAACAACATTAGGCCATGTGAGACTCACATGACGTATGTACAAGCATGTCCATCCTGTGGTATGAACAATTACCATTGGAGAATATTTGTGAGAATTATTAATTATGAAATGGTATGTGTGTGTTTTTCCCTAACTTCCATACACAGACCACTATACGGTTCTAATGGCTGCTTGCACAGCAACGTCTGCCTCAGAAGAGATGATCTCCAGGTGTGTGGCTCTGCTGCTCAGTCGCAACGCTGACCCGAATGTCTGCAACAGGTAGGAAAGGTATTTTGCAGGTGTGACTGCTCCTGCATAGCATGCTGATGAATTACTAGTCAAATGTTACTCATTTATTTTTGCTAATTGACATGGACGTTACATGGCTAACGGACAGTGGCGTGCACAGACCCTCCACAGGGGCGAAATCGCGTTCCAGGGGGCACCGCAATACAACCATAGGACACTTTACTATTAGCGATTAAAGGGGCAGGGGTTCAAGCCCGAAGTGCATGCCACTGACATGGAGTAAAATGGTTCCTTTAAATCTCATTTATGATGTAAACCTTTATAGTTTGTATATTATGGAAGCCCATTTTCAGTCTCAGAGTAAAAAAAAAACACTTTAAAATTTAAATTTTACAGTCTTTTATTTTATTTGTTTTCTGACAGTATCTTGCTTCTGTAGTTTATTCTTTGGCATTTAAGAAAAATATTCATGTTGACTACAGTGATCTCTCACATTAATTGCCTCTATGATTATCAGTTTTGTTCATTTCTCTATTGCATCAAGGTAAAACAAGCATTAAAATAAGAATAAATTAAATTCCCACAGTCTTGAAGAATCTGGATATATACCTAGTTTTAAAAGTAATACATATAAGCTGTTGTGATGCCGAGATCTCCAATGATTTTTTTTTTTTGGGGTAGCAATTGACTAACGATATTACTTAAAATATTTATTCACTAAATTACAAATGAGAAAATGTTGTCGTGGTCAATCCGGGGAGCCTTGGAATCAAAAAGTTTGAGAACCAATGATTTAATTATTCAATTTAAAAAGACTATCTCATCCACATGCATCCAAAATTAACAACAAATAGTCGCTGTCTAGCCCTGTTGATTGAGAGTATGTGAAAAAAATGCTCCCACCAGCTACAAAACATTAACACTGGCCAGACAGTGTTTTAAACAAGTCTTCCTAACAACTCTGTTTGGGAGGTGATGTGTACTCAATAGTGCATTTTTCAGGGCAGCCTCCAGCTGCTTATCATCTGTCACCCAAACCGCTCACATGATCTGGAGTGTCAACAAGCATGTTGCTCACTTGACTGGTGAGAAAGTGATTGTTTCCCCATCCAGACAAAATATTTAAAGTTCGTTAACAAGGTACAGGGAGACGTTGGGCCTGTCAAAGATTCATCCTCTTCCTCTGCCCTCTCAGTGCTCCACACATAACTTACAATATGCAGCAGCTGCATTTCCCTGAATCTTTTTGTTAACAAATACAGCATGCTTAGACTAAGCCAGACATCATTTGGGAAGGGGGCCTGTTTCAGATTAGTTGAGATTTCATTATTTGAAATTGCTGAGACAAAAATTTTACATTTGGCTACAATTCTCTTTTTCACATGTGAAATCACAGGCATATAATAGATGTTTAAATGCATCACCTCGTGTAACATTGTGATTATGGTATTGGGGTGAGTCGTTTTAATTTGCATGTATTATGTCTCTGATTACATAATATAAATAGAGTACTGTATGGTGTAAGCACTTATTGAGTTGATAATGGGGTCATCTAACTGCACCAAACAGCTCTCAAAAATATATGCTGTACATACCTGCAAATGTGTATGCCAGGGTTTCTCAAATGGGGGTTTGTAGTGAACTGCAGGGGGTTTGTTTGTTTATAGTGTAATTTAAATAAATAAAGGGGGCTGCATGATTAATCAGAATAAAACTGAAATCGCAATATTGCTCAAGGCTGCGATTATAATTCAATAATTATATATTCTGTTGCGCTGCGTGTTTCAGAGTGAAGCGCAGAACTGTTTTCAGCGGCTCGATTCACAGTGAATGCTGCTTTTCATAAACTCCATAACCATGTCATCATTCCAGTACCTTTCTATAAACTTGCTGAAAGATAGTTTACTCAAAAATGAAAATTGTCATTTGCTTAACCTTAACTGCATGTTGTTCCAAACCTGTATGACTTTATTCCTTCTGCAGAACACAAAAGAGATTTTGAAGAAAGTTTCAACTGTTTTTGTCCATACAAGAAAGTCGATGGGGTCCAAAACATTGGAATCCTTTGACTTTCATTGAAAAAACACTAGACATTTATCAAAATACTATCTTTTGTTTCACAGAAGAAAGTAATTTATACCACTTGCATATAACCTCATGCATACTTGCTTCAAGTTGTGAATTGCAGACTTTTTGAAATACATAAACATAATATTAAGCTTGTGTAGCTATTGTGTAGCATTTGCATTCATGTGCTTCCATAGAGTACAGGATGTTTCAGGCTTTAAATTTGAAGAGAATGCAATCTAAAAGTCACTGGGCCCATGTGGCCTTACAGAAAGCATTTTTTGCTGGCTAATTTTTCAAGGCTTCTGCTGGTGCCTCTTCCTTTCATTCATGTAGTTTATTTGATGATGTGCCCAGTGAGGCTTTTAAACATCAATGCTGACAAGCATATGCTGTTCCTAATTATTCTCATTTTAGTTTAGTATATGAGAAGAATTTATAACTGCTTCTTACTAACTCCCAGTTATGTAAATACTTGAAAATTATGATCTTACCCAATACCCATAGTATAAACCTTGTTTACAGCAATTAGAATCGTTTTATTGAGTTTTATTGCTCCCTTGGTTTTGGTAGAAGGACAGCCTGGGAAAATACTTTTAAGACTGTACACATTTATCACAAATACAGTCACTAAAGGGTAAATGCGTAGATAGCGAGGAGATAATGTCAAGATGAAGAATGATGGTGCCCTTGCTCACCTGTGCCCCACACTATAGAGTTCAGTTTGCCACCATCACCTTCTCTGGGAAATGCCACCCATGTTGATTAATAGCCTCAGGATTTTCCCATAGACTTAAGGTGTGATGTTTGACACTGTGATCTTTAGATAAAAGTGTATATTTACAACAGTGACGCAAGCTCTAAGCACAGACGACTAGAAAGTTCCTCTTTTGTGCTTTTTGCAGGTAATGGATTGTCCTAAGCTAGGTGTAAAATGTTTTTGTCTTTGTTTACTTTGGCACAGTTTGACTCTTTATACGTTTAAGGGGTGATTTACAAACAGGGGCGTCATGCACCTGTTTTTATGAGGGGGGCTTCAGTGGTTGTCCACACTCACTTGGCGCTCTAAGCAAGATCAGACATGACTAATATTTTAGTAGTTCTTTATAAGAACTGTCAGATGTGTTAGCCTAGATGTACATTTTTGTTTAGCATGCAAGGAGGCCTCCATTTAAAATTGCAACCTAATATTAGTATATAGTTATTTTTGTAATGAACCAAATCTAAAATCAGTGTTTTTATATTTAACTAAAACTAAAACCATAAAGTTTTACTTGAAATAAAATACACATTATCTGAAATTAAATTAAACTAAATGCATTTATGTACTAAAATCACCAAAATTGTAATAAAAATTAATAAAACTAAATGGATATAAAAAAAAAAAAACATTAAAATGACGAGCACACAACACATGCACTTTTGTTGTATAGATTGGCTTTGTTCTGATTCAGTGTTGTTGTTTTTTTTTTTTTATCAGTCAGGGTTACTAGTTAACAAACTAAAACCATTTTTTTTTTTTACTTGAATTAAAATGCACATTCATTGAAATTAAATAAATAAGATGATTGATTGAAAACATGATTTACTAAAATACCTAAAACTAAAATTGAAATAAAAATCAATAACTATAAAAAAAAAAAAAATTTATTAAAAAGAAAATGGAAAATTCTGAATATTAATAACTATAATAGTATCTCAATGATACTAAAATAACTCTGACTACAATTAATTGTGCAAATTAATTATGAAAAATTTGTGGAAGTTGCTTTTAGGGCTGTCACGATTCCTTGATTAAACTCTAGTACTGGATTTAAAAAAAAATCCTAGATTGCAATTTACCTGTCGAGTAGCCGGAAAAATATTGGAAGTGGTGCATTCCTCGGAGTGTATGAATCTATGAACCGGAACTTTTTCTAAAGGTCTATTTTTATTACCACAAAAAATTAACCAATTAATCGTCAAAATAATCGACTGTTTACTCGATTACCAAAATAATCATTATTGACAGCCCTAGTTGCTTTTAAAATCCAATTGGTTAAAAAATCTGAAGGGGCACGAAACATCTCTTCACAAATATATTTACAGTGAGAAGTAAAGGGTGACAAGCTTGAATTTCTGTGTCTTCTGTCATTCTCAAGGGTTTCATTTGGTGTTATTTCAGATATTGTTTTCATGAAACTGCCAGAACACTCTGCAGTTTACTTTAAGATGTTGACTATAGCAAAAAGTCACTAGGCTTAGTTTATCACTATTACACTTTGCTTCTAACAATTCCACTTCGGTTTATTGCAATAAATGACTCGTGTTAAATCTAAATGTGGCAGAGAACATATCCCCTGTATGTGTGATTCGTACCCAGCAGCATGATCACAGTAACATCTGCCAGTTCTCTTGAGTCTTGTTTTTGGCCTTTGTTCAGGTCCAGTATGACGTGTCTGATGCTGGCTGCCAGAGATGGCTATTGCAAGCTGATTAATTTGCTGGTGTCACATGGAGCAGAGCTGAACTTTCAGAACGATAACGGACATACGGTAAGACCACCAATAATGGCTGTGATAATCATAAGTCATGTTAATAGATGTAGAGTACATTTAACTGTCTCTATATTTTACAGATTGTATCAAAGCAGCTTCACAGTATTAAATTAAAATAATACAACAAAGTTTGTTTCAAGAGGAATTTATTGATTGATAAAATTAGATTAAATATCCCCAAAATATCCCCAACTGAGCAAGCCAAAGGCAGCAGTGGCAAGGAACCGAAAAACTCCATCAAGTGACCTAATGGTGTCCTAAAACTCCATCAGGTGACCTAATGGAGAAAAAAAAACCTTGGGAGAACCCAGGCTCAGTCGGGGGCCAGTTCTCCTCTGGCATTTATGAGCTAGAGGACGGATTGTAGTTTGATCTGTAGGATTATATGAATGCCTGGCTGAAGAGATGCGACTTTAATCTAGTTTTAAACTGGGAGAGCGAGTCTGAGCAACGGACAGTATCAGGAAGACTATTCCAGAGTTTTGGAGCCAAATGTGAAAATGCTCTCCCTCCTTTGGTGGTTCTGGATATCCTAGGTATGACCAAAAGCCTTGAATTTAGTGATCTTAAAGAGCGCGATGGATTATAGGGTGATAGAAGATCCGTTAAATAGACTGGAGCTAAGCCGTTTAGGGCTTTATAAGTCAGTAGCAATACCTTGTAATTAATACGGAACTTTATAGGTAACCAATGCAGTGATGATAAAATCGGTGTTATATGATCATATTTTCTTGATCTCGTAAGAACTCTAGCGGTGGAATTTTGGACTAACTGTAGCTTGTTTATTGAGGATGCAGGACAACCAGCTAATAAAGCATTACAGTAATCTAGTCTCGAGGTCATGAATGCATGAACTAACTTTTCTGCATCAGAAACTGATAGCATATTACGTAGCTTAGCAATGTTATTGTTAACTGATAGCATATTATACTTGTTAACTGTATAGCATATTATTGTTAACTGATAGCATATTACGTAGCTTAGCAATGCTTAGCAATAGCTATCATAGTCAGGTTCTTAAGAGAAGATTAATATAACGGAGCATCTAATATTTTGTTCTCCTCTGGTATCCACTGTAATGTTCTGCTATGAGCAGGCCCTCATAATAGCAGTGCAGTATGGACACGAAGGCGTCGTGTTGAAACTGCTTCAACTAGGAGCGGATAAGTCCATCAAAACCAAAACAGGGAAGACAGCATCTGAAATGGCCAAAGTGTTCAATTACCCTGAGGTAGGTCACCTTCTGCCCTGCTGTGAACTCTAATGTCAGAAATCATAGACACGTCATTTTTAGACTACAGTTAAAGTGCCCCTATTATTCTATTTCTTAATTTTGTTTTGGAGTTCTTTTACAGTATGTTTACATGCATTCAAGAAAAAGGGAAAAAAACACTTTAATTTTCTCATAATATACATTGCACATCACCTCGTTTCTCAAAGAGTCTGAAAACAGTTTATTCAAAGATAGAGGCTGTATCTGAAATCGCATACGGTCTTAAATGGGTACTTGTTTTGAATAAGTCATTACTTCACATCCCCTAAAAAAAGTGTCATAGTATGAATGTATACTGTATGTAACATATCCGCCATGTTGTTGTTGTAATTTGTTGTGCACTTTGATATTTAAAACTTTACAAACCTTTTACATTCACAAACAGCTATATTACACACTGCATGAAAAATAAACTTTAAAAAAAAACATGGCTCTTGCTTTTGAGAATGAGGAATATTAAAGTTGTGCTTCTTCAGATCTCCAGGATCCTTGATTCTCCAGAGCTCTCTAATGCAAATGCGATTGCACAGTCCAAAGCTGAGGCACCGTTTAAAAATAAAGAGAGGTGAGCCTGTGTGTCTGTGACTTGGCTTTTAACACCCTCTGGTGGTGACTGAAAATAAATACTTTGCTCATATAGTTTCTTGAGCAGCAAATCAGCATATTTGAAGCCATATTTTGATGCCACTGAAGACTGGAGTAATGATGCTGAAAATCAGCTTTGCCATCACAGGAAGAACATTTATTAAAATAGAAAACTGTTATTTTACATTGTGATAACATTTTACAGTTCTACTCTATTTTTGGTCCGATAAATGTAACCTTTTTGAGCGTTTAAATATACAGATGTGTAGCATATTCTGGTCCTCACTACACATTTAATACCCTTGCAAATCAATATAAAACCAGTTGGGCTCAGATATTGATATTGTTAATGAGAGTTCATTCTTTGGGCTTAATCTTACAGTTCTTCTAAGCTGAGTGATATTGAACTGCTGCTACATGGTCTGAGTCTGGATTATCTCTCAGACATCATGGTGGTGAGCCAGTCAATTTATTTTATTGTTACACTTAAACAAATGTTTACAATAGAATCTATATAAAATTTAATCTGTGAAGCTTATTTTTTTATTTTTTTTATTATACTGCTAAACTATGGTCGCACTATAGACCTGCATTGTAAAATAAAATAAAGGTAATCGACATTGAAATTCAAAGATAATTAATATTGTCTAACAAATGTTAATTTTAAGTTTCAGTTCTCCTATGTCTCTTACACCTCTGTTTATTTTTTACACTGGCAGGATCATGATGTCACTTGGAGCGACTTGTTGATCATGGAGAAGGGGGATTTGGAAAAGGTATGTAGATTAAGCATTTTTAAAAGATAGCAAGAAGAACAAAATATATTTTGTGCAAAACAAACACATACAAAGTTAGTGGATAGAACTATTCTGAATGGAGATAAAGAGCTTGTAAGGCAGTAAAAGAATACTGTTTGGTTGTAAGTAAGATTGGATTTTTGCTTTGGTTATGTCACATAAGCAGCTTTGCTTATTTTGTTCTGCTCAAGAATTAAATGACAGTCACTGTCTACTGACTGTAAATTAAATTTTGCTTATTTTGTTCTGCTCAAGAATTAAATGACAGTCACTGTCTAACTATACATAACTAGTATAGTTATGCAAGACAGACAAGATATAAGAAATATCAATTACAGTTATATTTAAACAAAAATAAATGTGTATTTTTATTTTGTTCTCTCACACACGCGCACATCCATCCCATAAAATGTTGTTTACATTGATAAATCAGCTTTCTTTCTCTTTGTAGATTGGCGTAACTGATCCTGAGGATCAAAAGAAGATTCTCAGCGCCATGGAGCAGATGCACCTTGATAAAGTAGATCTGGACACCCTGACGCCTCTTAATAACATAGACAGCAGGTAAAGCTCATCAAGCCTAAAGCTAAACTAAACTTTATTGTATGTTTATGTATCCACATCAAATTCAAACCATATTTATTCATTCATCATCAGTTATGGAGTCCTATGAACAGTTTCCCAGTGTCTGCAGTGTAGCTATGAGCTGCGAAACTCGCAGCAGGAAAACAGTGTCTTGACAAGGCTTCCATGTAAGCCTGTCTTAATGGTTTAAGCTCTAGTAATGATTTGTAAGGTGAGAAATGAACTAGTGCCGTTTCTGCACGCTCCGGGCTCTGATGGATGACGGTGAGTAGGCGGCATGGCGGCCATGTTTGACTTTAAAGTCCAGGCTTAATGAACCTAATCAATCTGTAATTTCTTTATTCAATGTCGGTGAGGTACAGAGAGGGCAGACGGACACACAGTAAATTATGCGGTTAAATCCTCTTCTGATAGGTCCTCCGTAAACACACATTAAAAGGATATAGGGTTACAGTGAAATTCATCGCCACAGTTTATTTCCTGCCTAATGGGATGTATGTAAACATAAGCACTGCCGCTTTCACAAGAGTTCATAAGTTGTTTCCGGCAGATAGCTGTAACGTGTAGCTTTGATACTGATGTTATTTTTAGGGCAAAGAAGATTTACAAATATTATTAATAGATTAAACTGTAATCGTTTATTTTGAGTGGTTGAATTATTTAAAATGCAATTAATAGCCAGCATGCATGCCCTGATACAATTTGATGGATCTGCTCATGGTGCCTGTTGGGACGGTGACATTAACCCAGCACTTAGTCGTCCCACAAGAGCCTATCACTCATTCAGTCATAGAAAAACTAACAAAGTGACCCTCCGAGCCCATCTCTCCGTCCTGGAGAAGATAGTAACTCCACAGCGTCTGACAGTGTTTACCACGGGCTCTGACAGAGTGTTAGGAGAAGAAAACGGCTGCTTGGGGAAATGCTCTGTTAAGATAACACTATCAACATCGTGCGGTATGTGTGAGCCATTACAGGAGTTTGAAATTGTAAGTGATGGCAGAAGTGCGCCAAGAATGCTGTCAACAAACGAAGTGATACCATTGGTCATTTAAGAGATATTTTCTTCAGCTTTCAATGTTTGTCATTGAAAAGAAAAATAAACTTTCAATTTTTCCTAAAAAATTTATCACGGTGATAATCTTGGATAAGTGTACAGGGGTACAGTGCACTGCAGTAATGACATCATTTTGTAGGAAGTTAGCATCACCCTGGTTCCCTTGATTAAAAAGCCGATAAGCTTTTGTAATTGCTCTGTGACAAACAAAAATCAATGATTTTAACATGTTTTGTTCATAATCTTCACAAATGAAAATAACTTATGAAATTTGAATCCTCAATACAATTGCTGGAGGATTACAGGAACTACACCATGGTCACGTGACTTCCACGTCACCATCACTAAGCTTCCAACAACTCTTTCAGTCTTCATTTTCCCTGAAAGTTTGAAAGGTTTGCAAGTGTGCGATTATAAACGCAGTGTGGCTGTAAAAGCCAACTAGTGAGTAGATGAGTTTACCTGTTCGGCTGATGATGTTTAATGTTCCCGACAACCTCTGTAGTCCTATTTAGCCACTTGTTAGCAACCGTAGTAAAAAAATAAGGGGAATTACTGATGTATTTTATGTTTTTGAATAAAACGTGAAAATATTGTGAGCTTGTTAACCATAGACCTTATTTCAAGCATTTAACCAAAAACCCATTAAAAAAAACCCATTGACTTTAGGACGATGGAACCCGAAGTGCTAAAATGCTAACTTTTTTTTCTTCTCAGCTTTCGCTCTACAAAAATACATCATCCATTCAGCACTCCATTATGTAAAGGCTAAGCATAGAGGAAGTGGAATGTTTATTTAACTACTTTATAAGTTCTTGAACAAAAGGTGTAATTTGTGAAATGTCGTCTTTTCCTCAGGAGTGAAGATTTTCTAAGCTTTCTGATCAGCCTGAAACAGCAGTGCTGTTACTTGACAGAAACCTTACAGGATGTCATCAGCAGGTTCCCACGTAGCCCCTCTGAGGTTCGTTGTGTACTGTATCTGCGTCCTTTGTAAAACACGACTGTCTTGTGTAGCCAGACTTTTGAATTGTGGCAGTCTGGAACACATTGCTTAGGTAACACTATTTCAATGGTCCACTTTAGACATTTTACTAGTCTACCAATACACTGAGAGTTAGTTGCAAAGTTACTTATAGTTAGTAACTATATGTCAACTAACTCTCAGAGTATTGGTAGACTGTGAGGTTAGGTGTTAGGGTTTGGGTTAGTAAATTAAGTTGACATGTAGTTGCAAAGTTACTTATAGTCAGTAAAATGTCAGTTCGGGGACCATCAAAATAAAGTGTTAGCAGATATTGGGTGGATCTGAAATGATAAGAATTTAATTGATGGTACATTGTTGTTAAAAAAAAAAAACACTTTAAAAATATAGACTTGGTCAGACTCCACAAAAGATAAGCTTGTGTGTGTGTGTTCCATTGTGAAAAAAAAAAAAATTTGTTTAAAAAACATGAGGGATGGTTCATTTTTAATTTAAACCAAATAATGTATGAAAAGGTGTGACTAAATTGGACCGTGTTTTAGACAAACATTTTTACCTACAACCATCATGCAACCTTAATATTAACCACAAAATTGTTGCTGTTCAAAGTCACTTCACTTCACAAAATCTCTGATGGGCCATATGCTAAATGTGTTTAAATGTGCATGGCACTTTTGAGAGTGACTACCCTAAGCGCCTGAAATGATCCATATTTACAGCCTTGAATAGATGAGAACAAATGAAGTGTATTTGAAATGAAGTGTCATTTTCAGCGTTTTCAACTAATGTATCTAATGTACTAATGTACAGCTAATGTATCTCACGTTCAGTGCCTGCTTGTTTGTGACGCCTTTGTTTGATAGGTTGTTCTCACATGTGATCCCAAGAAAGAGGCTCAAGCCCTTTGCACCGAGCTAGTAACTCAGACTGGAGACCTTCAGAAAGAGATATTCTGTCTTAAGACCCTGCTCAGCAAGGTCAGTCATGTCCACATTCCTTTGTCCTCTTCTTTCATCTTCTCTGATGCTTCTATTTACAATGGTTTTGTCTAGTAAAAATACTCTCGAGACCAACAGGGGCAGCCATTGCATCCCACTCAGATGTTGCCATAGTCTCTTTCATGAGGATGAAGGGTAATCGGTTGATTAATTGAGAATCAACTAGGGATGTAATCCGCTAGCACTTTCCAGGGAATTTCCACAACTCTCATCAATCTCCACTGTGGAATTAGTTCAGTGAGAGCTGTTTGCAGCTGCTTGTTGCCCCTGTTGTTCTCAAAGCAGTCAGCATTTTTGATTGTGCCAGCATATCCAAATAGAAATGCTTAAATACAACAGTTTCTCAGATTCCACTATACCATATGGATACTGATGTTGTGAAATACTGGGTTTTGGGAGGGTTTTTCACTGAAATCTTGAGGCAATTGGTAAATTAGTTTTGTTTAACTATAAGCAATACTATTGACATAACTTGTTAAAATAATTCCAGAATGATTTGTTCTCTTTTAACACTTAATTTTCCCTCAGACGGACCACGCAGAACATACCTTTCAGCCTCTTCAACCGAACTCTAATATTGGTCAGCGAGGAAAGGCCCGCAAGAGGTTTGCTGCCGTGCTTGGACTTGGAATGTTTGGAGCAGGGCTGCTATTTGTGTTGTCACGATACAGAAATTTGAACTGTTTTTGAGGTTATGTATTTCAGTGATGCATGCATTTTAAGTTGTTACCCCAATATTTTATTAATCATCATATGTTCTGTGTTTACGTTAGGGGTATGTTACGATTCCCTTTTTTGTGGTGCTTTTCTAGACTGTTGTTCAAGTAAATCTGCTAAATGTTTTTTTGGTTTTACAGACAGTTCACTTCAGCATATTAAAATATTTCCCAACCCACCGTGTTATCGTTCTCATTGCTTTGTATCATATTGTCAGCTTCTATTTCAGCAGAGCTGGAGGCTAACGTGTTTTGGAAATCCTGTTTTAATTTTGCTGGGTGGCCCAAAAAGAAAAGTCATTGCCAGTCGCTGTCTGTGGTGCTGAAATGTCATTATTCGGGTGCTTAGTGTGTCCAACCGGGGTGCAGGACCCCCTAACACACGATGAGAGCTGATTGCTTGGATCAATCTTCAGTAATATTGAACAAATACTTGCTACATGTTCATTGTTTGACAGTGAAATGTAATATGGCATATGCATGCAGTTTCCTGAAAGCCTGAAAAATCTGAGTGTTACTTAAGACATGTCCATGAGCAGCAAAGAATGGCAGCTGTTTTATGCAATTTCTTCAATTTCTTTTGGTTGCATGCATTGTATATAAATAATATGCATGTAAAATAACTACTTGACATCTGACTCTCCCTAGAAGAAGGTGATAGATGAACTCTTTCTCCAAGCTGTAACAATGTCAAGTATGTGTTGTTGGGTATGAGCCTTGCTTACTTTTCTACAGAGTTTATGAAAACATTTTTAAACTATTATAAGTTCATCAGAGTGCGCTAAATGTATAGGCCTACGCTAGCGGACAAAAATATAGTTCTTTTAAGAAGGTAACCATTACGGACTGTTTGATCGGATGATACCTCGACAAAACTTAAAAATGTATTGTTTGTCGGATTATTATAGTTTTACACCTGCTGAAAAAGAATCGGTGTGTTTTAGACTAATAACTCAATAATGGATAACTCAACCGATTGCGTCCAGACACTTACCAAAAGATTTAAGATTTAAGTCATTGAATAAGTTACGCACTGGTTATCCAATTTTCAAGGCGTTTAATACAAATAAATCAGAGTGGCCAGATTCATCAGATAATCTCTCTCTATATAATAATTTTTTTTTTTTTTTTTTAGGGATAATGATATTTAAAAACCACTGAGAGGATTCAGAATGGTCTTTCCTTATTGACTTGAAAAGGATGAAATTAGGCCAATTTAAATTCCATCATATTACCGATGACAAGTCTTCTCCACGCTCTCGCGACCGCGCCCTTTTCACGGGGATCACAAGAAGAATCCGGTTTTCCTAATAATCTTGGTTCCCATCAGTAGAAAGGACCTTACAATACAAGGAAGAAGGACAAATTAATTCTTTCACATAACTAGTGATCAAAGATAGAGGAAACTCTGTGCGACAATTGAACAGTTCGTGAAAAGTTCAAAAGAATGTGATAATCCAATTTCAATGCACATCATCAAGAGCGGAACATGTTTGTTGAGAGGATGAGTGTGCTTTCAGTTAGTTAAGCCTTATTCTCTGAGAAAGATATTTTTCAAGGTTAAAAAAAAATCTGATTCTCAATAGGACAATAAATTTAATTGGCCTAATGCATAAATGGACTGAGTGATCAATTTAATAATAATACAAATAAAGAGATTGCCTAACAGGCCTTATAATAATAATAATAATGCATTATTTATAGGATTTAGGAGGGTATGGATAGGCATTTCACGTTGGACCACATTCTACACTTTCGCTGCTTTGGAAATAAGCCAAAACTTGTGGCTGGTGTCAAGCTAGCCTGAACAGATACTTTCAGACATCTAATTTCTTCACTTCATTCCTGAGGCAGGACTGCGCCCACCCCTTGTGTAAGCAATTTAAACCTGATAGGAGATCATCAGCTATCTTCAGCCACTTCAGCCTCAGGACGAGCATCAGGCTGTGTGTGCAGCGCCACACATCACACATCACACTTCACGATGCTTTGACGCTCAGCTCACTTGTGTCGCGTCACTCCACTTGATTTTTGATCTGGGAGAGTAAATGACCAATTTGCTCCGACCGCCTCAGCATTCGATGTTTCATTTGTTTTGTTGTTAAACCGCATGCAAGTGCCTGAACGAATGAGTGTATCAATACAATTTTTATAATATGAACTTTTTGCCAAGTGGAATATGTTTTTATCTGTCCGTGGCAATTTGCTGGTTCACATCAAGGGTCGACGCATCGTGGTGGTGGGTACAGTTTTTGTTTTATTTTAAATATGTTTTAGTAATGCTTTCTCGTTAAGAAATGTAAATAGTTTTAGAGAACGATGTGGTAAAAAAAAAAAAAAAAAATTATAAAAATTAAACTACGCGAAATTTTATTTTGTGAAATGAATGTGCCGAGTACGCAGTTGTGTGTTGAAACTTGAAGACTGTGTTTAAGAGATTCCCATCGCTCATTCCCTGTGCTTTCATCTTTTATGCAGGTACATGGGCACTCTTGGATCGCAAGTGATGTGCGACAACATCCCGGGGTTAATTAACAAACAACGCCAGTTGTGCCGCCAGCATCCCAAGGTGATGCAGGCTATAGGAGCTGGAATTAAAAACTGGATTGGAGAATGTCAGCACCAGTTCAGGAACCACCGATGGAATTGCAATACCATGGCGCGCGAGCACAATCTTTTTGGGAGGCTTCTGCATCGAAGTGAGTAAGGCATAAGTGTATTGTTTCAAGTGTATAAGGGTTGTACATACAGTGTGTTCTCTGCACTCAGTGAAATTCCTTATCTGATATCAGATCCTATTACAGAAAGTAAAACTTGATGAACTGGGTGTGCTTTTGACCCTACTTTGCTCATCTGTGTGTGCAGCACAGTGTGTTTGATTTTTTAGATTTTTTAGATAGTATAAAAAGATAGTAGCCTATATGGGCTTATGAGACACAAGGATCAAAGGATGTATGAGGTCATTATTAAAGGAGAGAAAAAACTAGTTTAAAACATGTGGCAAATTTTAGTTTACATAAAAAAAACTAAAAAAACTGTTATTCCATTTTCTACAAAACTGTGTCGATTTATTGACTCTTGAAAACAAAATGTTGTTGACCGTAACATTTTATTTAAGTTGGTTATACCACACTGACTTTGTCTGCAAATCATTTTTTAAAGAAATAATAAGATATTTTCTTTTCTTTGTATTTATTTATTTATTTATTATTATTTTTTTTTTTTTTATATATATTTTTTTTTTGCCCGTTTCCAGACTGTTAAATCTGACACATGGGCTGTGACTTTAAGTCCCATAAGACATATCACAATTATTTACACAAAAAAATGCTGGGCTGTTTCAACCAATGTTTCAAACCCAAATATTGATTTAAATTTTGTAATTCATTTTTTTAACCCAATGGTTGGGCTTGTCCATATTTGACCCCAAACATGTGTTGAAACAATCCAGAATTTTTTTAATTTTAAGTGTAAATACATGTTTATAATAGAAAATATATATTCTTGTCATTGTCTCATCTGTATGCATTGCATTTTAGGGCTATATATTTAAATAACTAAATCCAGATCTGAAAAAGTCATGTAATTGACCCATACACAACACAATACTGTTCTGTGATCATCTCAAGATGTCTAGATGTAATTTGAATCGATAACTCACAAAAGTCTCACTTAGCATGCAAGTGTATCCTTTACTTTTCATTGTGTTCAAGATTTATGTGAGTTTGGGGAACAAAGGCTGGATTATTGTCTGGTGAGTTCATTCAGAACTGCTCAGCAGCTTGATGCTTTAACTAGGTGTAATTGCCAGTTTTGTGACTTTAGGTTTGCAACTGTAAGTGTCTCTTGCTCTATTTTCTCATCCCGCGTAAAATCATATTAATGGGAACATCCTCAAAGTAACTCTGTGTCCCAGGCCTCTAAGCTGCTCTGCACATTAAAGTTAGGTTAAACCTCTGACTTTAATCTTCTTGCTTTAAGGTATTCAGACCTCCCAGAAAGACTTCTCTGTGACACTGTGAGAATCTACTTATTGTCAATGTCAGCTCACTAATTTAAAACAATTGCATGGCAGGCATTCTCTTTCAGTCTGACAAAGCTGCCGAACGGAAACATCTTTGGTATACATGTGAAAAGCTGCAGCTTATAACTTTTGTTCAGGCGGTCGCTTGTTAATGTTGTTCTTTCTTCCCTCTCTTAATGCTTCCCACCGTGATCTCCGTCACACATATGCTCAAACTCAGACATACACTTTTTCTCTAAGATATATATCTTTCTAAAGTAAACCTTAGATTTCTATAATGGATTATGAGATTAGTAGGTTTTCAGTTTATAAAGTCAGCATTTATTTTAGGAATCGACTTGACCTGTAAACAGAAACGTATGAATTATGAGTATTAATTCATTATGATTTTTATTACCTTAATTATTATAATATGTATAATACTTGTATAATATAAAATGCAAAATAAAATGAAATATATAACATAAATTTAAAATAATTATACGTCTGTGTATATATTAATAAAAAATAGCCTATGCAAAAGTTAAGAAATTAACTTGTAAGTAAAAGTAAAGTAATTTAAATGAATTTTATATCAAATTAAATATGTATAATGTATTTTTTATGTCTGTGTGTGTGTATATACTGTATATAGATACATAGATATACTTTCACAAATGTAATGTCTTATAAACTCTTATATTTTAATTATAAAAAATTTTTTTAATATATATTTTTATCATTTTATAATAAATATTAATGATATATTTAATATATATATTTATATATATATATATATATATATATATATATATATAATTTTGTGTGTGTATATACTACACACAAAAACATTTTAATTTTAAATAATTACCTGCTCCTCTCTAATTTATGCAAAAAATGTTATGCTCACTAAACGCTATTCCCCTCCTGTGTGTGTGTTCTTTTTTTAGGCAGTCGTGAGGCCGCCTTTGTCTATGCCATCTCCTCAGCAGGAATGGTCTACACCTTGGCCAGGGCGTGCAGTCAGGGTGAACTAGAAAACTGCTCCTGCGACCCCGGAAAAAAAGGCTCATCTCGTGATGCCAAGGGATCTTTCGACTGGGGTGGCTGCAGCGATCATGTTGACCATGCTATCAAGTTCACTCAGGTCTTCATTGACGCCAAGGAGAGGAAGGAGAGAGATGCACGAGCGCTCATGAACTTGCACAACAACCGTGCAGGGAGGAAGGTAACAAGGCCGTGTTCTTGCAAACAGCTGTTGAGACACATATTGAGAAATGAAATCTTGACAAATCATAATCCGTGACCATATTGTCATGCAATCTCAGAGATGGAGCAGTCTGAGGCTTACTACTGACACTGTCTTCTTTTTTATTTACAGGCAGTGAAGCGCTTTATGAACCTGGAGTGTAAGTGTCATGGTGTCAGTGGCTCATGCAATGTACGAACCTGCTGGTTAGCCATGGCAGACTTCAGGCAGACTGGTGACTATCTCCGCAAAAAGTACAACAATGCCATTCAGGTGGTGATGAACCAGTATGGAACAGGCTTCACCAGTGCTTACAGGATGTTTAAGAGGCCTACCAAAAATGACCTTGTCTACTTTGAAGACTCACCTGACTACTGTATATGGGACCACGAATCTGGTAAGTGTGCTGGGGGAAAACCATAACCCAAACAGATGGTTTCCCCAAAAAAGAATGATTCACTTTTCAATTTTTTTTTTATTTATGTCTTAACGGTGAAAGTCAGTTGGGTCCAAATCAACACTGAACCGCATTGACTTTCATTGTATGGACACTTTTTTCTTTTTCTTTTCAAATAACTGTCTTTTGTGCTGCATCAGAAAGAAAGTAATTTAAATGAGTCAATAATAATAGAATTTTCATTTTTGGTGACCTATCCTTTTAATTATTTCCTCAAGAGGTGAATTAAGTTGATATATCAAATCTGTAGTGTTCCAACATGTTTCATAACCCATTGTTTGTGTCTCCACCCTGCAAGACTCCCACACTCTCTGCTCAAAATCAGCAAGGCATTAGTCTTTGCCCCCAAACACCGTTGTAATCAGAGGACGGGAGCTATTTAGCTGGTTATTACATACACAATAGTCATAACCCAATCCTGTAACCTGAATGCCGGTAAAGATTCCCTCCCTAAGGCAGAGGTTTATCTCTTTTTACTTTTTAGTGTGTGTGTGTGTGTGTGTGTGTGTACATACTGAATAACACCAGGTGTACCTATGTGGGAAGCAGTAAGGGAGGGGGTGCCTGTCAGACTGCAGATGATCCCTGCTATCAGGTGACGCTGTGTTTAGACACATTACCACAGTTTTGTGGGCAGAACGGGAGCTGAAATTTAATCCCTACGCGCAAATGCTATAAATCACTGCCTTCCACGGCGGCACCTCTATATTTTCTGTCTAAAACTGGCAGGAATATTTAGAGAGGTAGGTCATGTCTCTTTTAAGTGCCCTGAGATGAAGGTTGAACCCACTTTAGGTATTTATTATTTATTGTATGTCAGTATAACTGCCCATTTATAAGCATATCAATTTTGCATGATCATAAAACTGGAAAAACAGTTAAAAGGCTAGTTTATCCAAAAATGTCGTTCCAAACTTGTGTGACTTTTTTTTTATTGTACCTCTTTCCTCTGCAGACAAAAAAAAAACAAAAAAACACCAGACATTTTTTTTGACAATTCAATGGAAGTCAATGGGGTCCAAAATAACATTGGACCTCACTCACTTTTAATGTATGAACAAGGAAAAAAAAACACTGAGACTGAGTCCGAAATCGCACGCTGAGACTGTCTGCTAAATAGATGAATGAGTAATTACTTTGTGACCATTAAAAAAGTATGCTCTATATAGTATGAATGTATGTAGTATGAATATTATCCAGACATGCTACATCCATCATGTTGTCATGTGACTTTCGGCGTCATTTGTGTCGCTTCACAGTCATTTACAAATCCTCTCCCTTGGCTTATTGGAATAGTAAAGTATCCATCAGATGCTCACTTCAAAAACTTGCAGGAAGTAGAAGGTCATCCGGGTTCTTTTCACCTACTTTTTTTTCGCCTACTATATAAAGTAGGGAACGAGTATGTGAGTTTCGGATGCAGCCCGAGATATTTTTCAAAATAAAATCATACAGGTTTTAAAATGACATGATGATGTCAGAATATTCGGATATTAAGATATTAATGTAATGTTTTTTTTTTTTTTTTAATCTTGTCCATTTTTTTCTCATTAGCTTTGAAGGTCCATTTAAAAAAATCATGACGACCATATTTTAGTGCTGACCTCTCTAGCACGGTGGTTTGTGAGAAACTCTCGGCGGGGCAGTCTGTTTGATGTCAGTTTTAGGAGACATAGACTATACCTCTACTGCATAAGTGTGAAATCAATTACTAGCTCTCACCATGGTCACACATGTTAAACTCATCTCTTGGCACCCCCTCATCTTAATTCAATAAGCAGATCCACGCTCAGGTAAAGGCTGGCCATGATGTAAACGATATCCGCCCAGCATACCAGCCAGATGAACTGCTGTGGGGGGGTGGGGGGGGGGGAGTGGCTGTGTCATGCCCAGACACATGCCTGCCTACTTGCAATTGAGTTCAATAGAGCAGCGGTGACATACCAATGCTGGTGCTACTGAATAGATTTGCAGTTCTAGGCCTTCACTGTAGGATTGTTCTCATCTTAAAACCTTGCTCTAAACCAACTCTAAATTGGTTAAACCACAAGAAAAATTGTTATTTGTATAGTTCTGAGGGTTGATTGGCATTGAAGGGATCTTTATAAACAAAGGCTGTAGATTGTCACTCAGAGGGAGCATTAAAGCAAGGGTTTATACAAGGTCTTTAGCAATTTCTGTATCAGCAACAATCAGCGACGCGTCAGCCTCATAGAGGGCGGGGTTGTTGAGATTAGAGCCGTTGAAATGAGTACGTGATGAAGACCCAGAGCAATGCTTGATAGCTTCTATCATCAGTCCCTCATCTGACCAAGGACCAAGCGGTCATCCTTTTACATGGTGCCGACAAACCCAGCCTCTTCAAGACAGCGCTGTCTGGACACTATCAGACATCTGCCAGGCACTACACATGACTATTCAGTCGAGGTCTGCTTGCTTCAGGAATTTGTTCAAATATTCACTACATTAATAGATTCTAGCAGTACAATGTATCAATATTAATGGCTGAAAGTATGTGGATGGATGACTTCTTTTAATTGGTAGGTTTGGCTATTTTAGGCCAGTAGTAACAATTTTACCTGCCCTTCTAATATTTTCACTGGCCTTATCACAAAAGAATGATCAATTTGTATTTGTAGAAAAGCATTTTTATATTTAAAATATATAAAAGAATAAGATTATTATTATTATTGTTGTTGTTGTAATTGTTTATTTTGTTATATGTTTTTAAACTGTATACATATATATATATATATATATATATATATATATATATATATATATATATATATTGTGCTGTTGTGCTGTTTCATATTTATTTATAACCTGTGATACTTTTTTTCAGTATTCTTTGATGAATAAAAATTTACATTTATTTAAAATAGAAATCTTTTGTAACAATATACACTACCGTTCAAAAGTTTGGGGTCAGTCATTTCGTTTTTATATTTTTAGAAAATATTTCTATTTTGAATAAATGCTGTTATTTTTTACTTTTTATTCATCAAAGAATCCTGAAAAAAGTATCACAGGTTCTATTTCCAACATTGATAATAACTGAGTATCAAATCAGCCCATTAGAATGATTTCTGAAGGATCATGTGACACTGAAGAATGGAGTAATGATGCTGAAAATTCAGCTTTGCATCACAGAAATAAATTATATTTTAAAGTTAATTAAAATAGAAAACCATTATTTTAAATTGTAATAATATTTCACAATATTACTCTTTTCTGTATTTTTGATCAAATAAATGCAGACTTGATGAGCATAAGAGACTTCTTTCAAAAACATTAAAAAAATTGTAATGTTTCAAAACTTTTGACCGGTACTGCATATACAGTATGTTGGAAACATGGTTATTTGAGTGAGGACTTATACCTTGAACAGTTTTAATGTGGCCGTTTCATTTTCAAATCCTATGATGTCTCATTTTATCTTTGTCTTGTTGCAGGATCTGTGGGCACAGGTGGGCGAGTATGCAACCGTACGTCCCGCGGGGCTGACAGCTGTGAGGTCATGTGTTGTGGGCGGGGCTATGACACATCACGCGTGAGCCGCACCACCAAGTGTGAGTGCAAGTTCCACTGGTGTTGTGCTGTTCACTGCAGGGACTGCGAAGAGGAGGTAGATGTGCATACCTGCAAAACCCAGTCATGACCACACCACTCCTGCACTTCAGTTACCTTCCAAACTAAAGATCCCACCTCAAACCTTTGACCTTGTACAGTGCTTTTCTCTGGCGCGTTAGATAAAAGTAGACCAGACATTGCAGCATGGCATACACAAATGACCAGCAACTTAAAGGTACACTATGTAACTTTTGCATTTTGTGGAAGAACGTTGTTTTGGTTGTGCTTTGGCTCTGTGCGACTGCAGATGAATATGGTTCTTTCTCATAACTAAAAAAAGAGAGAGATTATCCTACTGCTCATAAAACATTCACTACTACACTTAAGAGAACCAGTTTAGATGGAAAGGATCTCAAGCTGACTAGCTGAAGACGTTACTGTAGCTGTACCCATTAATGGACACCGTACTTCCTTGAAAATGAATCCAGCGCAGCGCTACAACAACCGTATGAACTGACCCTTCACAATAGATAATGCTTTACAATGAACTCAGAGAACTACATACAGGTATGCCAATTTATCTGTTCAATAAAATACCTTTCTAACCTGTTGAGTAATAAAAACGCCATCTCGCTTTTACAACATTTAAAACCCCTCAGTTCTTGCCATCTACGAAAAACCAAGCCAATGTTGATTCAGGGTAATGAATCAGGGTGAGACAAAAACACGTTTTGGAAGAAGGATTGAGGATTTACTGAATCGTTTAAATTTTGTTAATTTTAAACCAAAAAAGTTACTTAGTGTACCTTTAAAAAACAGCAGATTTGTTGTATCACAACTGATTTTGAAGTCTTAAGTTGTTTTATCATCTTTACATGTTTTGTTTCCCCCTCCCCCCACCATAATACAAATATTTATTACTGCTTTGTAGCATAAAAATGTTTATCTTTAATGTATTTCATATTTTGAAATGTAAATACAAACTCTATGTAATTTAAAATAAAACTTACATCTATGTTACGTCACAAATCTTGTCAAAAGTTTGTTGTCCTGTTTTGCAGTAAAAACCATTAACTATATTTGTTTTCTGACATTGTTAAGTGTGTATAAGCAATTAATGACTAGATGGAGTAAACCACTTTGGAAAACACATTTTTGTGTCTGAAGGATATTCAGTCTGTATAAAGGCTAGCAAGCTTTCCCCCCAATAATTCATTTATTTAGTGGCTCTAAATAAGACCCAGATGATATTATATAATACATTATTATTGTGAAAGATGAATGACAGAAAACTGTGTCTGACCAAAAAAAGACCTCCAAAAGCCTCAGTGCTTACACCCGCATGGCATCTTAAATAGATGGTCTCTCCCTAACCTAAAAGCAATAACATAAAAAGCATTTTATAAAAATATAACTTTTTGTAAGTTGTCTTTTTGTACATATTTATGCTTTATTCTCAAACTTTATAACTATATTGAATCAGTTGATTGAAACCTCAAAGAATGTTAATAAATAATTTCCTAAAAGAGCATTAAAATCTATAATTATCACAATGTATATTATTGCACTTTAAGGGGAGTTTGATTATGTAGTATATGTGCCAGCCTATATATAAAATGTTTTGGAAAAAAAAAAATACTTTTAAAGGTATGCTTTACAATTTTGCATTACATTTCCATGTTACATTTCTCACCTGGCCTGGGCTTGCTTTCTTGTTTTTTTTTATGTTGTTATGTTTTTAATGTTGTTTTTTGGCAAATGTAACGGTCCTTTCACATCAAAAGTGAAATGAATAAGTGAAAGAAATCCAAATTCACGCCTGTACAGTAGAGGGCGCATATCAAACAAACCTTTCAGCTGTGCTGCTTTTCTGGACTGCAGAGAAGAATAGGACACAAGAGAAGAAAGTTCAACACTCTTCTTCAGCAAAACACACACACACACACACACACACACACACACACACACACACGCACACGCACACGCACACGCACACGCACACACACAGACACGCACGCACGCACGCACGCACGCACGCACGCACACACACACACACACACACACAAATGTGTTGTTTAAATGAAATCATTTTTGCTTAATGGTATGGTTGAATTGGATAATCTAAGGTCAACAGCAAAGACATTGGTTAATAAAGTCAGATTAAATGCATAAAGTATATTTGTGTAATTTAACATATTTAAATATTGCAGGTAGCCGTAATATTCTTAGTTGAGTTTGCATTTCAGTTTTTATCCATTTTGAGGAATACTGAATCTGTTTTTGTGCAAGTGAGATGAGTAAATGTATAGGCCTACCCACATTTATTCTAGAACTATAACAATAATATTTTTTGTTGTAAATGTAAAAGTACTTTACTAGTTACTTGAAAAAAGTAATCTGATTACATAACTCACATTACTTGTAATGCGTTACCCCAACACTGCATTTATATTTCCTATATTATAGTAACAGTTTAGAGAAAATTTGATGTTCTATTATGATTGATATGGAATGCTCTGTATTTGTGAACTTGATACATTTTATGGCGATACATTTTCAAGGACGTGAAAGTTTTCCACTTTACTTTGGATAAAGGAAAAAAAATACATGTGCAGGCTTTGCACCATTTGAGGGCAGCAAAAGCAAATTCAGCAGGCCATGCAAACACCTGACTTATTGGATTGCATTATGGTTGCATCTGGGGCACATATATTTCATATCTATGCATCATATTTGTATCTGAGCTCAAGGCAGAGAGAAAACTCTCAAACTATAAAGACCAAAAAACCTGCAACAGAACAGACACAGTTAATAAAATTCTTGCAAAAAGTGTAGCTATTCAAATAAACTGACTTTTTATGATTTTTCACAGACAATGCAACTAAAATTCAATATTGGTACTTTATAGTAGATAAAAATTATATATATAAAAAAAATAGCACTTAACTATTTTTATGAAATAGCACTGATTACAATAAAACTCATAATTGTGTATGTTGACGTTGTCATGTAAGTTAGGCCTAACAAAAACACAACAGTTACTGATTGGAAGTGACGAAATAATGAATTTGAGATGTTATATCATATCAAGTAATATCATACGCTCCAATGTGAGTTGATGAATCATTCGTTCGTGAATCTTGCAAAACTACTCGCGCTGCATGATTCGACTCATAAGATTCATTTCTGCGCGCCGAGAACTGTGAATGGAAATGAACTTAAAATGAAAATAAGTTTAGCTAAAAATGGAACAGGTGCTGAATAAGAAACTGTTTTCTGTTCCCCTCTCCTTGACCTTTTCGTTTTCACGTCCGTGCGTCCAGCGTCATAGTAGCAGGAATACAACCAAGGCGGAGCAACGAGCGTGGCTTCATCCTCTCGCACACGCGCAATATAGATACCACGCACGCGCATGTCTGAACAGTTAGCTATCACACAGTCGAAGCAGTAAAATAGTAACAGTGAGAGAACCCGGTCAGTCACCCCCCTCTGAATGAACAAAATTATCACTGGCGCAGAGGTATGACATATTGAAGCTAAGTCGCAGCATGTTCACATTAAACGGATAGCATGTTATGTTATGAGTGACACTAAGAGTTATGTTTAAACTTTAGCGGCTAGCCGAAACTCTGGCATGCGAGTAGGTGTGGCGTGCACTAGAGGTTCGGTGGGTGTCCGCGTGCGTTACATTGTACACGATGTTCTAATAAATTCGGTGGACTTCTTTAGTGCAAAAATATTACTCATTCTCGGGACATGTGCTAGCAAAAATGTACGTTGCAGTATTATAACAACTGTTCAGTTTTGAAGTGGTCTGTGTGAGAAACTTGAGCAACTTTGTAGTTGTGTGTATTAGTGTTGCATGCATGGAAAGAATTCATTTCATGCAGTCAAGGCTTTGTGAAATCGTACGTAACCGTATTAGTTACACCTGTATTTTTGTTTCAGACTGGCAGCTCCCACAATAGTCTGTTTAGTTGTCATTAATTTGTCCACCACTACATACAAATTATGTAATTATTTATGTTGAACAATGACAACCTCAGTCACTTTCAATGTATAGCAAGAATTAGTTTTTCAGTCAGTAACATTCTGCTGATATCTCCTTTGTGCATTACAGGTTAAAGTCATTCTCTTGAGGTCATAATAACATAGTTTATGTTCACATACTTAACAGAAAAGAATATAGCTTTTTTCTTTGTCTAACGGATGCCAGAAGTTCAGACAATCCCAAATCGTACTCTTATAAATGCCTTATAAAGTGTTTTTTGTTTGTGTTTTTGTTCTAGGACTTTTGAAAACTGTTATTTGGTCGTGCATGTCACTGAGAGCCTGACGTTTCTCTTAAATGGCTGCCTCTGGCTCCTCCACCACTGTGCCTGAGGGATTTCACTATGAGACCAAGTATGTCATTCTTAGCTACCTCAGCCTGCTCCCACCACCAAGATCAAGAACCTCAGAGACAGTGGAGGGTAAGAGATCACATCCACAAATCACTATGTACAAATAGCCTGCCTGGCAAGAATCGTAAGGAGTTTAATTTCGTCTCAAAACAATGACGCAACTTTCAGTAGTCTGCTTGTGTCCGTAATACAAGGAAACGGGAAGCATATATTGTAGTGTATGCATAGTCAGGCAAGAAATCACTTTTTCTCTATACATGCATGGGAAAAAGTCATTTGGTTTATGCAATACAAATTCCTATAGAAATAATGGGACTGATGCAAAAGTCCAATAAACCATAGGAAAGATTTATTTAACAAAATTCAGTGGTTTGAACAAATACCTCCGCTTTCACAGACCAGGGCTGCATTTCCCAAGAGCATCGTAAGCCTAAGTTGATCGTAGAACAATTGCCACCAATGGTCTCTACGATCATCTTAGGCTTACAATGCTTTTGGGAAACGCTGCCCAGGCCGAAGCCTAGTCCTGGACTAAAATCATGTTTGAGCGGTTTCAACTGAAAGCAACTTGTGCTGACATCTCTTAAAGTATGCCAGTGCAACGAAATTTCCTACTCCCCAATTCTGAAGTTGTAATTGAGTTTGTTGCGGTCAACTGCCTTCAAGAATATAGGAGTCATGGTGGATACAAGGATCACTTCTTGGGGAAGTCTTGTTAAAGCCAAAATGTATTGAAGATATTTAGTCAATATCCAATGGAATTTGAATAAAGTGCCAATCAACCATATAAACAAACCCTCCTATTGCATACATTAATTGTGCCATCTAGATTCTATAATTTCGGTCAAATATATATTTTTTTCTCGATGTTTAAAGTACATAAAATATGCATCAAATGGTTATTTATATATGCAAATATACATGACTGTAAAGGCAAGAGAAAGATGTAGATGTGGGGAAAAATTAATGAAACTTTACAGTCACTACAGCAAAAGTTCTCTTCTTTACAATGTTTAAAGTATATGGCCCGCCGAACTCGGAAAATTTCGGTATCAAAAAACACAAATAGGTTTCCCAGTCGTAATTACGGCTGGAGAGGTTGTTCGTGTCCAATTTCTGACTAGGAAATTTGTATTTATGATAGTGTCCAAAATATCACTTTTTCAGTTAAATAAGTATCATCCAGGTACTTGAAGTCCACTTATTGTTGGAATTTTACTATTTTGCACTATTTTGTAGTATAAGAATGCAAATTGGGATGTACCTTAGAACTTCCAAAAGGTCTTTGTGCAGTTGTGTTTTCTCTTAAGAGGCTGAAACTACCTGCCCTAGGACTGTTCGTGCTAGCCATAGAGCTGTTTTGCTAAGGATCTTGGTTTCTAAATCCGCCATTACAGTTTCAGTCACTAGTAGGGTTGTCCACAGTTACTGAGGTCACATTCCTCTTCCAGGAATCTCCATTTTGCCCTTGAACATGGGCTGTAACTCAAAGCACTGTATACAGAGTGCTGTAACTAGTGTAATTTGATTGAAAAATGCCTGCAGGTATTGCAAGTAATGCATTAACAAATCCTTCAGAGTGCACGTGTTGTCTATACTTCTTAATTATGTGGCAGTCCATATATGGTTGGCAAATTTGGTCCCACTGGTGTTGTTTAGTCTTTTGATGTCATTTGGCCAATTCTAGTTTAAAGCGGTCCCTGGAATTTTGCTTGGAATCATTATAGGACTGTTTCTCGTGAATATTGACTTCTTGTAGCAAACGTCCTTTTATTTAGTACTTGTGGACTTCAGAAGGAGATGCAAAGCGCACATGCAGTATGTCACTGACAGTTAATCTGGTTGACACAGAGGATGGTATGGGCGTAAGCTGTCTTTTGGAGATTTTGGAGCCTTGGGCACAGCGGTTCAATAAGGAATGTCCTGTGTCCTGCTCTGGTTTTCAATCAGTCAGCTTTGAAAGTAGCTTCTGATCCCTCTTTCCACTCGACCTGCTCTGCACTCTGACAGACTGTCATGTGCAATCAGCGTTGGCTTGTTCACATGCCACTGGTTCAGAGTGAAGCGCAGCCCTCTCAAATCTGACTAAAGACCTGCCCAGCCTGGGAAAAATCAATGTGAGCTCCCATCAACTTTTGCAATGTTGTTTAAGGCTTTATTGTCCACTTCACAGTCTTTATACACACTCTCTTTAAGTCTATCTGACTGTTTCTTTCTGCCTCTAACACTTTCTCTTTTTGTAGTCAGTCACTGGTGTTTGTGGTTGAGGGAGTTGAATGTTGAATCTACTGGTCCCTGTAAGCCTGGGCTGTAGAAAACACTAAATAATTCACCGATGTGTGAATGAACAGCTGCACAACACTTTATGGCAGCATAGAAAAGCCAGTTGTATTTTTAATACAGTATTGAAATGTAGTAAAATGTAAAAGTAATTAGAATCAATGTTGATCACAATGGGAATTAATTTAAAAGGAACTTAAACTAATATGCCTGGACACATGAGAATTTGATAGGGAAATGATCATAAAAACAGCCTGTTTACATATATTATTTGGAGCAAATCATATGCTGAACATACTGGACATTACATTATAAGTTCTGAATGCAGTAGTATGTCAAAAGCTTTGTTAGTTTCTGTTCTTTCTGTCTGTTAGATATGAGATGCTAATGTTTCATGCAAAATTCACTTTGTGTCGCTCCTATGTTTTGCAAAAGTCGATATGATTTCCAGTGAAAGAAAGCACAGCTTTTGAAATGTTTAGAAGTTATGTTAGTATTTGAAGAAAAGGAGTGAAGATCTGTGTTATAGTCCAGTATCTTTGGCTCAGTTTCACTGTTATTTTCTTTCCACTTCACCTTTTTTTAGCTTCATCAGTCATGCAGAAAATTACTTGCCTAAATATTTGAATACCTGGAATTTCCAGGCTTGTTTTATGCTTGTTTGTGTCAAGATTCAAATAATCAAGATTGCTTAAAAAAATTAAGTACTTAATATTAGCAAGATATATAGCTGATGAAAATGTAATATTTCCTAAACATGTTAGCAAACACCTCTATAAAAAAAAAAAAAAAAAAAAAAACGATTTAAATGAAGAAAATAAATGTACACCTCACATGACCAGGTAAATGATTAGATCAAAATAAAATAAGAGGAATAATAATTATTCATAACAATTATATATTTGAAAGGTCTGCACTTTGAATTTTGGGGGGAAAAACTTTTTTGTAATAAATAAACGTGTGTTATGATTCTGTGCAGGAGAGAGCCATTCTACACAGGAAGTGCAAAGAGAGCGGAATAGCAGCCTGAAGAAACAGATTGAGAATGAAATGAAGCAGCTGGAAGAGGAAATTGCGGCCTGTAAGATGTTTTTTGTTATAACTGTAATTTCATGATAAAATAAATCTGAAATCTGGATCATGGTTTAAAGTCATCTGCCTCTTTTGTTCTGCTCAGCTTTTTCCAGGACTGGTTTTGATCAGCACACATCCCCTGTGTTCAGTCCAGCCAATCCAGAGAGCTCCATAGAGGACAGTCTGGCAGTGCTGGGGGACCGCATCTCCCGGGACCTGGACATGCACCTGTCCTCCGCCACTCACACGCTTCTGCGCAGGTCCTTTTAAAAGTCCAGGGAGAATTCCTGGACAATTTTTAGTAGTTGGTAAAAAGCTCTTGCAACTGAAAAGTTCTTGGCAGAGGTCTATGCCAGAAAAATGTATTGTGTGAACAGCCTGCGCACACTGTTATAATAAGTTGGCTTGTAAAGGGAGTTTAAATGACTATTCTTGACATTTGACTTAAATATTGACTGAAAGCTTTCAACATATATTATCTTGATGTTTTTCGGAACAACTAGCAAATTCAAATAAATGCAGAGAAATGTTCTGAACGGTGATTATATGAATGTGTCTCTTGTGCAGGGATTTGAGCTTTGAGCACTTCAGAGCAGCGGTGGAGGAGGTGTCCTCTCACGCTCAAGGAGGATGGAGCAAGGTCATTTAAAACACTCACCACATAGGTGCACACAAAGCGCCCTCATGGCCATTGGGCTGTTTTCACTAATGTGTTAATGTCTCTGTCTTTCATTTTCTCATTCTATTATTGTGTCTCTCTGTTTAGGTGTTGGTACCCTTAGTATTGTTACAGAACTTGCAGACTGAAGGGCAGCCGCTGGATTCTCTGCTACATTATGGTTTGCGTTATCTTGAGGAATCACAAGCAGACTTCATCATTATGCAGGGCGGATGGGTGAGTGGCTTACATTTAATCGTTAATCTACGGTCTTGTTTGATCTAGATCATTTAAACAGTTGATTCTTAACCATATCAAAAGTTTTTTTTCATCAGTAATGCTAGGCCTGTTGCGATAATTACATAATTATTACTGAATATTTGATAATATTGAGATAACTGCGATCATAGTGCAATGTAAATTCCAAATACATACTATAATCCATGAAAAAGAATTAAGCAATTGTAAAAAAAAAAAAAAAGATTTATGGTGCAGTAGTGTGTTATTCTCCAAATAAACTCGGACAATGACACAATTGACACAATGCACAATGACAATTGAACATCTCTGCAACTCGTTAGCAACTTACAAAATTCTCAACGTTCTCAACCTTTTGACTAAAATGCCCAGCACACATCTGGAGATAAGATCCAGATCCAATACTAGATTTCCTCTAGTATTTCTGATATAAATATGACAAAGTTGTTTGTTTTTAATCTTTTTTTATAAACAGAAACTGGGAAACACAAAAGGGAAAATCAATTGTGATTTAGCATTTAATTCGATTATTTTATTTTATTTTATTTTTTAAATAAAAGTACTATTAATAGTTATTAAAATTAATTTAAAATGTTAAGTCATGCTGCAGCCCCATTAGAAGTTTGCTGAGGCCTCCTAAGACCAAAATCAGAGACGACAAATAAGAAATATGACAGAACGTGTGGATTTAAAAGGATGCCCATTTTATTTGTATTAAACCTAAGGGTACTGATATCAGACCCGACCCATGTTCAAAGCACTCGTCAAAGTTTTGGACCCAAACCTGCTCGGGTCGGACCTTGGTTTTTTTCTTTTTTAGATCCAAGACTACCTTTGTAGACCTCTAGTTCTGGCCCCTGGGCTGAGAAACACTGCCTGTAAGAGTTTAAGGTCAGTTTCCAAAGGCAAAACGGGTTTCTTCACAGAACTGTAATGCTTTTACACTGTGTTTTTCAAGATTTCTGTCAGGAGAGGGAGCCAGAGCTGTGCGTTTTTTCTTTTTTTACATATGACCCCCTTCAGCTGCTGTTGGATAATGCTAGCCTAATGCTAGCCATTTTGTGTTGTTGTTTTTTTTTTGTTAAAAATTTTGCTCAAAGTATGCAGAACCCTTTGGATACAAAGAGCTTAGTGTTGGTTAAATGTGTTATGCTGCTGTGTGATGAGCAAGATAACTTTTAGTGTTTCTTCTACACTTTCACCTTCCTCTCACCTTTATGGACTGTGTGATTAAGAGCATATTTGTTTAAGCCACAGTTCTTCGCTAATTCATATATAAGGCCATAACAAAGAATTTCTCTTTAACTTAATGTTTTGCATAATGTGCACACTCATTCCCATTCAGCTTATCAAAATGTATGTAATTTGTTAGTTCAAACTGAAGATTGTTCATTTCTGAAGGCTATCTTTCCCTCATGCAAATGTTTTTATTAGAACAGTTCTTCACCTCTTTTAGATGATGTTGTAAAGGTATATGAAGGTCTTGTTTGTTTATGACATCCGATTTGGGTCACATTATATCTCATAGGAGGGCCGTCCTTATGAAAGACGCAGTTGATGTGTTCTGTGTGCGAGCTGAAGAACTCAGTCAGAAGGAATAATTTAATTAGAGCACCGCTGACACTTACGCAGGGAGGAGGGGACACCATTGTTTTACTTCAGCTCGGTACAGGACCACATTCCAGTGATGGAGTGAGAGCTTTGGCATAGATGATATTGAATAAGCATCTGTGAGAGTTTGAATGCAGGAGGGAGGAGTCGGACAAGTAGGAGGAGAATCCGTGTGCAAACAAACCAGACCTCCTTCTCTGCACTTCCAGCCCCATTACTCTGACAGCAACCTTTTATCCCGTGTATACGTTTTCTCCGGCACTCATTCACTTTATTCCCTTGTGATCACTGCTGGAGTTCTGCGCACTTAGGAGTTGAACACAGGCAGGTAGGACAGCTGCTTTCTTCTTGAGCTCTGGACCAGATGAGATTATACTTTGGTATATTAATACCAAATAATTATACACATGGTCCATTTACGAAACAATTTTTTGCGATTTAGGTCTTTTTGTCTACCATCTTGCTCTCCATCACTTTGCAAGCACTTTATCTTAGCAAGGACACTCAGGTTTAATTCTGTATTTAGTTATCTCCATTAAATAGGTCAGTCAGTAATTTTTTGAATTTAACATTTAACTTGTTTTAGTGTAGAAACGACTGCTGCTGGATTAACTTTGTTTGCTCAATTCTTCTTTTGGATGAATTTGATTTTTTTTTTTTTTTGCACATTTGCAGAAGCACAATAATTATAGTATTACAAAACCACAAAATAGGCCTTAATCGTGACACACGAGAATACATTTCTGAGTATATTGTTTGCTCTTTTGTAAATTATAGCATCAATTCACTACGACTATTCATGTACAAATTGTTTTGTTGGATGATTTATGCAGAAAATTCTTTTATGAATGAGATTTAAAGCCAGTGACGGGAATGAGAAAGGATCTCTCTCTGCGTGTTTGTGGTTCAGGTAAACCCTACGTTATGGGGACAAAATGTTCACACAAAGATGGCAAAATCCAAAATCTTTGTCTTTGTGGGGACATTTTTGGACCTTATGAGGAAAACAGTTTATAAATCATACTAGGTGATGTTTTTGGAAGGATAAAAATGCAGAACATTTTCTGTGAGGGTTAGGGTTACAGGATAGCATATGCAGTTTGTACAGTATAAAAATCATGTCTATGGAAAGTCCCATAAATCATGAATACCCAATGTGTGTGTGTCTGTTCTGCAAAACCCAGGGCAAAGCAGCAAGAAGCCATTTTGAAAACTAAAACAGTGCATTAGTCAATGACGTGTTCCGCCGAATCATGCCGTCTGGTCTGATCATGATAAACTCTAGGTCAAGGGAAACTGTTCAATACACCCCACCAAAGGAGTAACAGATACCCGATATGAGGGACATGTGTGAAATTTTTACTTGTGAGTAACCCCACCCCATGATCCTCTTCTTGTCTCTCTGTCTGTAATGTACGCAACACAGAGGTGACCTTCAGTGTGTCTGTGTCACATTGCCCATTAAAGATTCTTGAGATGGCATGATGTGATGTAATTTGACTCCAGTTGTGTGGTACAGACAAACCGCTGCCAGAGCGCCCTGTCCGTATATCAGTAAGTGCTGAGAGCAGAGCTTGATCCACGTCAGGTCGCATCACCCTGCGCATCGCTCAGTCCGACCTCTTACGTAACTGCATTTTACAGGCGATGTGCTGCTCTCATCACACAAACTGTGGCTATACACCACCCCCACACGCTCTAGATGAAGAACAGAAATAAATCTGATAAATCCTCATATGAAATCTGCTTGAGCAGGGCTGTCCCAGTTTGACTGCCTCAAAACTACTCCCTCTGCTAGTCGAGATAGTGACCTGTATGCTTGACATACTCTGGGAGACAAATCTTTCACCTTAGGAATCCGGTTTGAATTTACTTGAACAATATGTAATATTCACTTATGTACATTTAGGATGTGTTCAGATGTTTTGAGGAGAAATGTAGCCCACTATGGGTGAAGTCTATGAGGAATGTTTCACAGTTTCCACAAAAATATTACTCAGCACATCTTGTTTTTAACATTGATAATAATAAGACATTTTTCTTGAGCAGCAAATCAGCACATTAGAATGATTTCTGAAGGATCATGTGACACTGAAGACTGGAGTAATGATGCTGAATATTCAGCTTTGGCATTACAGGAATAAATTATGTTTTAAAATATATTAAAATAGAAATTAGTTATTTAAAATTGTAGTAATAATTCAATATTACCGTCGGACTGTATACCTGATCAAATGAATGCAACCTTGGAGAGCATGAGAGACTTTATTCAAAAACATTAAAAAAATTTACTGACCACAAACTTTTAAAACGGTAGTGCATGTTTAGTAGGCACATTAGTTATCATACTTTAGTAGCATTTTAGTACTAAATTACTAAATGGCTAAGCACTAGATCGGCTTTATGATCTGCATATCACCCCATTTTCAATATTGCGCCCTCATATGAACGTGAAAGCATTTGAGTTTGGCAGGCATGCGTGAGTTTTGTCTGTAGGCGAGGGTGGGTACATGTATCTTGGGTGGTGTTGCATAGGCACCTATGGCTCACCTAAGAAGAAACGCCTTACAACAACATAACTTCATTTTAAGACACTCTGGATAGGACAGCAAGCCTTATCTTGCAGAAAACTTGTCTGTCTTCACCATTTCAAAAAGCTATTGTCAAATCAGACTTTGTGCATGTGGTTTTTGTTACATTACATTGAGCAAAAGTAGCAGTAAAGACATACAATTTCAAATAAATACTAATTCAAATAAATCAAAGAATCCTGAAAAAATGTATCATGGTTTCTGCAAAAATATTAGGCAGATTACCTGTTTTCAACATTGATCATATACATTTTTTCTTGTGCATCAAAACAGCACATTAAAATGATTTCTGATGGATCATGTGACACTGAAGACAGGAGTAATGATGCTGAAAATTCAGCTTTGCATCACAGGAATAAATTACATTTTAAAATATGTTCAAATATATAAATTGTTATAATAATACTACTAGCTGTAATACGACTTTTTGCTGTATTTTTTATCAAGTTGATGAGGCCTTGGTGAGCATAAAATACTTCCCAAAAACTCTTAGCAACCCTAAACCTTTTTTCTTTACTGACATATCCTGTTGTTTGTTGTTTACCATGCTGACTAGAGAAAATTGATCACCTGTCTGCATGTATGGTTATTAAAGTACATAAAGGTCAGCTGGTTTCTTTGGAAACTGACTTAAACATATGACTTTATAGGGTTGTGGAGACCACCACTTGCACATGATGGTTATCTATATGAAAAATTCGACATATGTATTGCGCTGTAACATTCCACTGGTTGTGTCCTTATGGTCCTATCTCTGTTGGCCATCAGATATTAAGCCAGATGCTGGGATCTAATGTGTTTTTGAAAGCATCTGTGTGAGGCAGGATTACATGTGAAACTAGATGCACATGCACAGTGGTTGATTACTGAAAAGGCCCAAAAAGACACAGCAAGCAGAAGAGTGTCCTTTGATGAATCAAGTGAGGGGCAATATCTCCAGTTTGCTTAATGCAAATGATGTATTTACAGACAATGAGTTCAAATTCAAATTGATTCATTTTGCATGCTTGACCTAGTTGTCGTAGACGCACAGAAACCAACGGCATATGCAGACAGACATCACAGCCGTTAGGTGATGTCATTGTGTGGATGACATGACTGTAAATAGAAAGAACAAACAGTGCAGTGAATACAGCCAAATGCTCCATGTCATGGTAAATTCCACTCACTGTGCTAAAACGTATGCTATGTATTTTAACAAGCTAGACTACCATGCAAACGTTTTTGTGTTTATGTAATTTAAAAAAAAATGTTTTTGACTGAGGTCTCTTATGCTCACCAAGGCTGTATTTATCAAATATACAGTATATAAATATTTATTTCTGTGATGGCAAGTTGATTACTCCAGTCTTCAGTGTCACATGATCCTTCAGAAATCATTCCAACATACAGTATTCAGATTTGTTAAGAAAAAAATCGTATTATTATTAATGTTGAAAACAGTTGCTGCTTAATATTTTTGTGGAAACGATAGATTTTCAGGATCCTTTGATGAATATAAATTTAAAAAGAACAGAATTTATTTTAAATAGAAATCTTTAAAACATTAGAAATTCCTTTACGGTCACTTTTGATCAATTTAATGCATCCTTGCTGAAAAATTTATTAAAAATGTATCTTACTGACATTTGAATTGAAAAAAGTTCTTTGCTTTGCTTGAAAATTGTTACATGCTTGTTTAGAATGTTATGTCACATGCTCACCAATTTTTGTGAAGTTCTGAGTTTTCGTTTAGGATTTATAGGCTTTTGAGTGTACTTTGCCACGCCCATTTTCTAAATTACCCTGTTATAGCCATACGAAAAATGCAAAAGTTCAAATGCAAGAGTCCAGAGAATTGTCCTAGATTGGTTTGGTTCCGATCAGGCGAAAAACCTAGGACTAGTTCGCAAAAGTAGGTTTTAACATAATCACGAATATTTAAGGAACAATTTGATTGACAGCATTGGTTCTTGAGACAAAGTTGTTCAGTATGAGGAGATCTATCAAATGATATGCATATTGTATGGATGTGTGAAACACCACGTGATTACAGAGCCGTAAAACGTTTTAGCGCCAACTAGTGGCCGATTTTTCAAAATTCTTACAGACCTCTAGGGCCATGAGTCGAACATGCCGGCCACGACGGCGGCCATGTTTGTCGAGATACGCCAATGTCCTCATAGACATACATGGCACCTTGGACCAAGACACTGCATACCTATTTTCAAGTCAATCGGACTAACGGTCAGGTGGTCATAGCCCGTTTTATGTTTTTTTCATGTTATAGCACCACCTAGTGTTCAGTCGTCGCAATTACTGTGACCTCAAATTGAACTCCTACATATGTGTACCGAGTTTGGTGAAGATATCTCATTTACTTTGAGTTATAGCCATTTTAGTAAAATAGGCTCCTCCCACAACGTTTATTTTGTGCCCCTTAGCGACCGTGAATCGAAATTTCAACTTTTTAAAAATAATTATTGATATTCAGACTCCAGAGAACATTTCTGCACTGGTTTGGTTACGATCGGGCGAAAAAACTAGGACCTGTTCGCAAAAGTAGTTTTTTGACAAAATTCGAAATGGCGTAAAATCTATCATTGCGGAAATAAAATCGGATATATACGTTTTGTGGATTCTAATGATATAAGACACTTGAGGCTACACCATACGGTCTAGGAGTTCTGAGCAGTTTCATGCTTTTGATCGCTGTAGCGCCACCTATGGGCCGATTTGGCTAAGTCTGCGTATCTGAGTAGCAATACTACTACCATTTGACCAAGTCTCAAGTCTCTAGGCCTTACTGTACGTTCACACCGCCGCCGACTTGAGCTGCAAAGAAGCTCTGGCCGCCCTGTCAAGGACGCTTGTCAAAAAAGTACGGGGAAGCTTGTTGACGCTTTGGCTGCTCTGAAGTCTGTGTCACACCATGAAATGTAAACAGAAAAAAAACAAACAAGCAATACATTGATACTAGGAACCTTTTATAATGACAGCATTTTTATAACCGATTTGGTCGGGAAAATTTGCTCTCTCTTTTGTAACTGGTCCCTATATGAAAATAACGTCATATTATAAATGATAGGAAACCCAGCAACAACGATTATCAGTTTCTCGGAACTAATGTTTTGGTAGGAACGAAAGTTTACATTGTATGTTTCTCCGGAATCAGCCAGCGCGAAGGACGTCTATATTCTGATTGGTTGCTGGCGTTTGCCGCTGCTTGCCGCTGAACCGCGTCAAAGCTCATTACCATAAAGTTGAGATACTTTCAACTTTCTGGTTGACGCTCAAAGCGCCCAAAACGCGACGCCGATGGATTTGACGCTCCTTGCAGCTGAGAGAAGCCAGCTTCCATTGAAAATGAATGACTTCCGGTAATTTTGGAAGCTCAAGTCGGCGGCGGTGTGAACGTACAGTTACAGTTTGAGCTGCCTGATCAGATTTATGGCGGAAAGCATAAAATAATAAAATTACTAACAATTACAATAGGGTTTCAGCACTTTGTGCTTGAACCCCTAATAAAACAAGTAAGATGTCTAACATGTGATTTGATGTTAATTGGATGAGAACGTTTCCTTTTTTTAAAATTGATTTTAAGTCATCTGTGTACCTCATTTGTTTGTGAAGTTATAATTTGTGTGGATGAGCCACACTAATCTACATGAGAATGGTTTGCAGACATGATTAGACTTAAGGAAATGCAGTTAAAAACCAAACAATATGCATTTGTTTTTCAATCTTACTGTGGCTTGGGTAATGACGTCAGGAAATGCGTACATTGCTTTAACCACAGTTTGTAAAAGACTGTAAATTGTTATGACTTAGTCATAACGTGTTTGCTTAGAAGCTTATCTTGCTGAAAAATCAGGGGGCTGGATGGCAGAGGCAGGCTAAATACACATTAATTGCACAGATATTAACATAAATAAATACATAATCTCTGTATTACATACATAGTCTCCAATGCCATCTCTCTCATGTTCGTCCATCCTCGGGATGCTGCTGTTCTTCTTCGCGTGATGAAAAAAGAGCTATAAGAGAGTATTTTGCAAAATATGTGTACTATATTACAGATATAATTTTTTTCTTATATCATTAAATAAAGTTGTTATTATAATAAAAAACGCATTATATTTAATTTGAGTTATTTTTAACCTTAAATAATACTACCAGCTGATAGGGCTCTCTGTATGTTTACAGCATTAGCTGAGTTTTTTTTCTTGAGAAAAATTAACGCCTATCTTGTGTACCTAATATTTATCCAAATGAGTCAATATTAAATAAAATAAAATAAAATTGAAATCATGAAATTTGTGTCAAGCAATAATAAATAAACGTAGCTTACCAGAAATTGTACCATGTAAACAGTGCAACATGTTGTCACTAAACCTAATAAAATTCAGTTTAGTTACAGTCACAAATACACTTATGACAAATACGTGTGACCGATTTTTGTCAGTTATGGCTTTTTAGATCTAGCATTCTTCCCGCTCTGAAATCATACATAGAGATAAAGTACTGCAGTAAGATTACATTTATTTAAATTAATTATCGAGAGAGAGAGATGCGTGTGAATTACTTGCGACTGTGCAGTGTCTCTCTACTAATAGTGAAGCTGTGGGTTTCAGAAAATTCAAAACCGGCAACATTACCCCCTCGTTGCTAAAAAATATAATGTAGCGATTTAGTAGCGAAGCTATGTTAAGTTTTAGGGCACCGCTGGCAACAAGTTTCTGTGCTCCTAAATCTTCTGTGCACAGCGCCATTTCCGATCTCTGTCTTCGAGTGATGCGTATATGTGTGTGTGTGCGTGCTTCAATAAAAGGAGCTCATTAATATAGAACGGTGATTAAACGGCAACTACCTGTGCATTAAACTATTTTATTGCACACCGTCCAGCCAATTAGTATTGATATTCAGACAGACCATGGTACTGTATATGTATACAACATTTTCTATAAACACTATATCAGTATAGAGGTTTTCTGATGTTTGGAATAAAAAAACGACTAATGATCTAACTGATTGATATTTCCTCTCTTTACATTAAGGGCACTGTGTTCAGCCTGGATGAAGCGGAGGACCCGGGTGTGATCATAGCTGAGGACAGTAACGACATCTACATCCTGTCAGGTGAACAGGCCTCGGATCAGCTAAGCCCTCCTGCTTCACTACTGACTCCTGGAGATAGTAGTGGGCCGGCTTCCTGGCAGACAGAGAGTCTTCCTGTGTCTTTGACAGGACACGAGTCTTGGGCGCAGGTCGGCATGATGGACCCAGAAGACGTCAAGAGTCTGGACAGCGCCGAGGGAGTGGCGTTAGCCGAAGAGCAAAGCGAGAACAATTCCTCAAACTCTGACATTGTCCATGTGGAGCGTGAAGATGCTGAACTGCTTGAAGAAGGTGGGGAGACGGTGGAGGAAGGGGAGCTGCAGAGTAGCGTACTTAGCGTGCTGGGCAGCGAGAGCGAACTCGCCGCAGTCAGAGAAGAAGCGTCAGATGCAGAGCTGGCTCCACCCGCACCGGAGCCAATTGTGGAACCGATCGTGATGGAGATCCCTCCACCTCCAGCCTCAATAGAGCAAGAGCACCAAGACACCCATGCTGCTTCTACCGCCTCGTTGCCCGTGCCTGAGCCTGAGCCTGAGCTTCAATCTCAGCCTGTTCCAGCTCCTGTGGAGCCACAGTCATCATCCCCACCGGATCTAGAACCAGAAGCAACCCTGGAGCAAGTGATACTTCCAGAGGTTGAGCTGAAGGCCTACGACTTCTCTGTCCCAGACCCTCCTGAGGTGCAGACAAAGACAGAGCCACAACCCGAGTCCTCTGACCTCCCTGTGCTGCTATACAGCGGTGCTGCCCTGGTGGCCATTGCTGCAGTATTGGCCTTTGGAGCGCTGGCCTACAGGAAGAAGTAGAAAGTCTGTGAATGTCCATGACCTCACTGTATCTCTTGCCCTAATGGAGCCCTGTGGGTCAACGTGCCGCCACAAGCTATACTTTATGGGAAAAGTACTCCTCTGATATGTGTCATACCATTTTGTTTTCTGTTCTCCTTGCTTTTATTTGTTGGCTTAGTTCTTTAAACCATCTTTATGACTGGACAGGAACTTGCAGGTGTAAATTCAGGTTTCTTTTGTGCTGTACTCGTGAACATGGGAGTGATCCGTTCACCAGGCTGTGACCTAGGTTTTTACCTGGTTCCTTAATATTAACGAAAGAAAAATCAAGGCTTCAGATCCATAGGAAGTTTTTTTTGTTAGTTAAGCATGTTTATTCTAATATATATATATATATATATATTCTATGATTTAATGAACTTAAGTTTGATTTTAAAGCACTAGCTTGTGCGAGTGCATGATTATAAATTTACCTTATTAGACATGAAATATTAAAACACAAAACTTTTTATGGGCAATGCTTTTAGATGGATTGTGTGATACAAGATTACTCACAATAATCAAAAGCAAAGTCTTCACGGATCCTTGATTCCTTTACACATCATTTGGACATTCATATCAACCATCTTTAGTGTAATATTAGAATAAATCGGGCCTGATTATGCTTGTATGAATGCTTTTGTTTGAATTTCCCCTTTTAAATCTAAAATTAGAAGCCTAGGTCACAGCCTGAAATGGGAAACCCCTTCACTTTGTCCGTTACATTTTATTTAAGGGATTGTCATCAATAAATGTACAACAATTTTCTATAATGTGAACAATTGTTCCTTAAGGAACAAAAACATGTTTGTTTAGGGCTCATGTGAAAATACTACACCAGCACAGTCAATAGTGCCATGGCAACAGGGCAGTTGACTGAATTTATCTCAGAAACAGGAATCGGAAGGTCATGTTTGGAAAGTCATGTTAAGCTTTATAATATGATGTTTCCAAGCATGCATTTTGTTATTAAATGTCCCTAATTCTGGGTCAGGAACTATTTCAATAAAATCTTTTTGTGAAGTATTGAAATATTATGTATGATGAAACATTAAACAGGTGGTTTAATCTTAAACCAACCTGTTCCAGAAACATCCAAATGGATTTTGTAATTGTAGAGTAAAAAGTGATTTGCTGTGTTAGATAACATTAAAGGTAGGGTAGGCGATTTCGGAGAGGCTAGCAATAGCAAGCTAGCTTTGAAATCATAAGATCCCATCTTCCCTTCAGAGCGTCTCCAAAGCCACACCTCCTCCAAAGCACATGAACACGCACTGTAAGAGCAGAGTCTGCAAAGTGTCACGAGAGACTGTATTAAATTACCTCATGTCTCAAAACACATAACATTACAATAGTAATGAACGTAAACAACTAATAGAGCTCTAGTTGTACCACCTGACTGCTGCAGGTTCATTTCAGCGTTGATATTGTTGCCATAAAATCACATAAATTCATTAGACGGTGTTCTCATTAGTTCTCAGAGTAGAACGCAATGGGTTGCCATCTCTTAATTACAGTAGTTATGGCGTGAATGCAGCATTAGCTTGTTTTGGTTCAGGAGAAACTGTAAAAGGCGGCTGCTGTTTGTTTGCAGCACTTCGTGACTGTCTACAACTCTGCATAGCTTCATGAAATGCGCTGACGACGTGTGATGTCTGCGCGAAGGTATGCAACGTTGACAGGCAGGTACGACATCCTATTATTGAATTCGGACTGAATGCAATGATTGGATGACAATTTTTTTGGGTCCTGAGACTTCCACAAAAGATATATGTATATTTTAAAATATTTAGACCACTTCTATTATTGATTGCTATCAGGATGTGAAAGGAGTTTAAACTTATAAAACAAAAAGTGATTATGAAAAACATTGCCCACTCTAAATTTAATTGTTGCTCAAATCAAGAGCTGACTTCAGGTTTGGGGGACCAGAATGTCTCTTAAATGCCTTCTGAGCCACACAAATCAGTCCTTTACTGTTTTTCTTTGTCTCCTCACACAAAGTATTGTCTGTCTTCAGGCTCTGATTTACGCCTTGCCTGTATCTTGTGCTGTTGTTTGATCCTTAAAAGCTCAAAAGGCCTGCACAGCACAGCCTTGTCACCCCTGTTTCCCTGTTGTGTGCCTATCCAAGAGACCTTTGTCAAAACAATAAAAAACATAAGCAGAAGTCACATCTACAGGCAGGATCCACCTGTTGTGTTAGTGGTTGGCAACCTCACGTCAGAGAAAAAAAAAGTGCAATTTTTTTTGCAAGTGAGGTTTTTTGTATCATAGATGGACAAAAGCTGTGAAATAAAACTTCAGTCAAGGGTGAACCTGGTGTTTTGTGTCCTAATTTAAGCATGACTTTGATTATAATGAAACACTGCACCTAAATTAAAATAACAAAAAAAGATGTAAGCAGAAACTAAGTTTCTTCCTCTATTTTGTACTAATATGACTCAGGCTTGTTGTACATGAAAATAATGGGAGATCATGTGATATCCTGTACAGGCTGAGCGACAATTTCTGAATGCACTTTTAAACAAAGTTAGCAGAGGGGAGATGAATACCGGTAATGCATTTTTCTCTAATTTGGTTTATTATACAATTTTCTGGTTAATCAGGATATTATTTTTCCATGGCAGTTAAAGAAACAGCCTAATGCCTAATCATAAAACTTAACATGACCAAAATGCAAAAATAACATGACTTGTTTCCCAAAGTATTAAAACAGTAATATAAAAAAAAAAAGAAAAAAAAAAGTTGTAACAATGGTAAAAAAAAAAAAAAAAGGTTTCAGTCTAGACCTTGACTGAACCATGACCCAACTTTCTCTTTACAGGAGGCAAAAACTTTCAAATGTATATTTTATTTATACAAAAACATATTCACATATCCCTTACAAATGTATAACTGGTACACAGATCTCATCAGGGATCAGCGAGATCCGAAATACTGTACCACAGTGCCATAAAGTTTTGACAAAAACCGGGGCACACGCTCACACACAGTCTTCATGAGCACAAAAGTCAAGGCCATCTCGACAAGTTCCTTCTTAAACTCTTTGGCTCCGGCCACCTGGTGAAGTAAGCCCTGCACTCCATCAGATAGATGTCTGGACCATAACTGCAAATGTTAAAGGAATATTGTGAGATATGGGTGTTAAATGATGCCAGGTTTAAGGAGGAACCATTAGTGTAAATTTATTAGAATAAATAAACTGCTCAGAATCATTTGTCTTACCTGAGGGTCACAAGTGTCCAGTTTCTTGGTCAAACTTTCAGCGGCTTGGTACAGGACTCTCTGCTCAAGCAAGTCTGCAATTCTGATCAGCTCTGCAGCCATTTCCCTTGCTGCCTGAGCCTGTTCAGCATCAACTGAGATGGAGATACATAAGAGCCATGTTAACTGACATGGACAACAGCAAAAATACAGTAGTTTTAATATAACGAAAAATTTGGGAAAAAATCCAAAAATCTACTCAGTATCAGTCAATTTTGCATTTTGGTGAGGCCACCACTCATTTCCAATTTGTATATTTGACAATTTCTGATATCATATAACTGAAATTTAAACAGATAATGCCAGATTACGGCAAAGATTTAGCACTATTAATTGAAGTGCTTTTCTCTAATGGAGGTCCCACATCATAATATTACATATTAACAATATCATGATTTGAGAAAAACATTTGTGTGTTATATTTTCATTGGATTGTCTATTTATCAGCTATCTATTGAAACTTGTGCCTACCAACTTTCTAACTTTTTCCTTACAATCCTGAGTTGACATCTCGCAATTCTGACTTTTTTTCTCAGAATTGTACGATTTAAACTTCCAACTGCAAAAAGTCAGAATCTCAAAAACATTTCCCCTCAGAATTGTGATATAAACTCGCAATTGCGAGTTATAAAATCAGAATTGTGTGATATCTCACAATTCCGAGAGAAAATAAATCTTTATTGAGAAATATAAACTCAATATTGTGAGAAAAAAAGTCCGAACTGAGAGATATAAAGTCCGAATTGTGAGTTATAAAGAGAAAAAAAAAAAGTCAGAATTGTAAGTCGCAATTACCTTTTTTTTTTTTCTTGTTGGAAACAAGCTTCCATAGTTACCAGCCATAACATTAAAATAATCATTGGTTTACTGGTATTAAGGTGATCAGAAAACAGTACAAATAAGATAAGAGAAGATAATAAGATAACAGTAAAAATACCTGGCAGTTGAGGCTGAACTTCATTCTGAAGTTCATGTAAAAGATCTTTGTAGGCGACTGAGGAACTATGTCCATCGGTTTGTAAATCGCCATCACTTTCATTATAATTGTGATCATAAGGAAGATCAAAGTCATCAGGTTCTCTTTGAAGCACACTATTTTGGCAGCCTTTTTGCTCAAAAAAGGAAAGGAGCAGCAGGGAACAGTGCGGAAAATTGTCAATGTTTCTGTTGCGGTCCATTACACAAACCTGTGCTCTGCAATTAAAAGGAAACATAAAAGCAGTTAGTTTCATTATCTTGACAAAAACAAAACAATTTTCAAGTATATATACACCCTGATAGACACACAATTTACATTTATTTAATATTTCACCAGATATCATGACAAAAACAAAAGACACGGTAATGATTTTCAAGACTATATAGCCTACAGCCTGGTAAATATATCATTTAAATGCATTTAATATTTTACCATATATATGGTCTAGGGACAAATTTGTACCCAGAAGTGAACTAAACCTGACATTCACATTTGTAAAACAAAATAAAAATAAAGACTTTGTAAAACTTCATGATGTTCTCTGTTATGACAGTACTTCTTTAAGCATTTGACAGACTCTTACCCAAAGCTATTGCACTCAAGGTATACATTTTATCAGTTCATGCATTCCCTGGGAATCGAACCCATGACCGTGGCGTTGCTAATGCCATGCTCCACCCTTTAAGCTACATGAACACCTGTGATCATTTATCATTCATATATTATATAACTGTAAATTAAAAACATGATGTATAAAATCTAAATAAACGCAAACATGTAGTTCATGGTTGTGACGACGGTTGGCTTGTAATAAGATGATGAAATATCCAAACTCAAACTAGATTACGTTAACTAGCAAGCAGCTGAAAATATGAAGAGTTAATTAACTGTTAGCGGCTAGCTAACATTATTCGGTCTATTATTGATACTTTTGGGCTAATTTTCTAAGTCTTAGTGAAGTTTAGAATACAAATGTAATTGTAAACAGTGCGTTTGGCTGATCCCCCCATTTTTCCGCCGAAGATCAGTTTCAGATTAATGATTTTCAGATCAAAACAAACACAGACTGAAGTCGAAATTCATCTCTAAAAAGGACCACACAAAAGCTCTATGATTAATGCAGTTCAAAATAAAAAATACCAGCCAGATGCAGCACATTTCTGAACATTAATATCACGTGCAGTTCTGCACTAAAAGGAAAGTTTAGTCAAAGCGAGGGAAGCGTGAAATATTGGTCTAACTTAACGTTATCTAGGAAACTTTGGTTAGATAAACTAGAGTAGACATCTGAATGGATGTTTATATTTATATAAAGTGTCGTGACATTATCGACACAAACCATGATAAGGCTACGACCTCGTAGCAAAAGTACCGGAGTGTAACTTTATACTATATTAAATATTTATTCTTTGACGCAAATGTTCAAAATCGTGCAACGTTATCTACACTTGTCGAGCGTATTTTCTTTTGATTGAAAGAAGAAACAGTTACTTACGTAAACTTTCAGTCAAAATAACAGACGGTGAAGCATTATCTCAGAAAAACAAACAAACTCAGAAGTGCTGTGAGAAATGAGAATCTTCAATCCCCGCCGTTCGTCTTGTTGTTCTTCATGTTCAGTGACGCGTCACGCACGAGGGCGGGCGTGGCCAAAGGATACCGGAATTTCCCACTGAAGTCTAGACGACTGTGTGTGTAGCGTTTCTGAAAATATGTTGTTAGAGATTATTCTCGTCGGTTTGTTAAAAGTTAAAGAATTAAAATAAGATGTGACTTAAAAAAATAAAAACTATCGCCGAGAAGGCAAAGATAAGCAGACTTTAAAGTCTCTTGAAAGTCAGACTTTTCAAATGACCTGCACTATAGGAGAAAGGGGTTTTTGGAAACGAATTTCCCCTTCTGCACTTGCCAGATAAGGAAGAGTTGGCAAAACGAGACAGACAATATTTAAAACCCTCCCCTTTAAACTCAAAAATGTGTCAGATTTAACCTGTACATCTTTTAAATATGCTAATATAACACATTTAAGACATACTGGGCCCCCCTGTTTGAGAACCACTGTACTAGGACATCTCTTCTAGGAGGATCACCCGAGTCTAAAAAGCATACCTGGTGGACATTTAATTGTTTTGCCGTCTTTTTCTTGTGAAGTGTGATGTTGCTGAATCAAACATAGCAGATAGAGTTGAAGGTACATCAATCAGCATCACTCAGAAAAAACATTTAAAAACTTTATTTACAATTAAAATGAACTGGTTATTTGACAAGATAAATTTGGCATTCAACAGCAAACCTTAAATATGTGCTGATTCATGCACCACATAAAACAGCAGTGGCAGTGTTTGTTTTTGACATGAGTCAAGTTCAAGACAAAAACAGGATCTAATGTGTCGTTTTTACCATGACATGCTGAGTAATGCAAAAGTGTCAGACTGTTGCATTCCAGGAATAGTTTGTAAGCATGTTGAGACAGTACATGATTCAGTGCTAGTATCCGGGGAAACCAAAGCTCATAGACCGGGCTTCATTTTTCCCCACAAGCTTCCTCCCAGCTCTCGGAAGAGACCCTGGTTGGGATAACTGCTGGGGTGAGATAGCAGCCAGTCGGGCTTCCTTGAGTTCTCTAAGTAGAAATAAATGGCGTTGCAATAAATACCTCAGCATAAGTGATTATTTCAAGGAAGTAAACAATACACACAAGGTGCTACCTTATGAAAGTATAGTATAAATGCCAGATGACTCACCTTTCCAGCATAGCCGTTCTGAACTTCTCCACATTTAGCTCCTTGCGAAGCTGTGCAGCCAGTTTGCCAGCTCTCTCCTTGCGCAGTGCATCATGCCGACACAACGCAGATGCAGATGGCCTTGTAGTAGGATCAGGATCTAACATAGTCTATCAAATACAAATGTATTGTCCATATTAGGTTTTCAATTTGGACCTCAGAGACTGAATGTATGAATCCATGGTAAACAAAACTTCAAAACCACAAGCTCATTTATGAAAATTCTTCAGAATTGCAGAGGACTGAAGTCACTGAACCGAAACTACATTGACCAGCATTTTATGATAGTTGGTTCTATGCCCTCTGCTGGTGGAATAAGTACATGCTTTTTTTAAACCACCCAAGACTAAATGAATATGAGAAATACACACCACTGTCATTTCAATGGAATTAGTCTCCCCTGAATGCTGACACTTTTAGTTTCAGTTCAGTCCTCTACCATTCTGAAGAATTATCATGAATATGCTGGTGGTTTTGAAGTTTTTTTAAGTCTCTGAGGTCAAGTAGTTTTACAGGGAATGCAATGAACCACTCAGATGTGCTTACTCAAACAGTACCTTTAAAAGGTCTTTAAAGGGTGCTGGTAACTCCTGGGGCAGCCTGGGCAGCTCACCCTGTCTGAGGCTATGCCAGTTGTCTCCATTCTGAGGAAGTGGTGGAGCTCCAGCAGCTAATAACACTGTCAGGCCCAGCGCAAAAATATCTGCTTTAGGAAGATGCGTGTAGTCCTGTAAACAAAAAAAGCAAAATGCAGCCAGCAAAAAAAAACAAAAAAAACAAAACACAGCAACAGTTGGTCACATCCACAATTATCTTGTTTTGGCAGTCATTGTATTTAAGATCAGTGCAGTGCAGTTTAACCTCTGCAGCAAACAAATCCTGAGAAAGCTCAAACAGATATTGTACCTCTCGCAGGACCTCATAGGCCAGGAAACGGCTATCCCCTTCCTCTACCTGAGGGCTTATGATTGATGTTACATGACCCAAGTCACCTAAAGAACAAGGGACCCATGATATCAGCTATTAATGATATATAAATGGCAAAACAGTGACATTTAATTAGCTCTTCTCTGATGGCTTGTTTTAACTATGTGTGCGCGATTATTTTGTGGGCACAACAGGGATAAGCCTCAACAGGTAAACATGTATGCTGTATGGACAGCTGGACAGACTTTACCATAATCAAAATTAATGCTAGAACAGCAATATGCAAAAAAAATTCGGCTGAAATAATCACGAGGCAGCTTGTTGCTGAAGAACTTTACTATGACTAGTTTAATGTATCACCCTGAACAGCATAACGAGCGCAGTTGCCCAAATTTAAGTTAAATTTAATTTAGGTTTCGGTGAAAAAAAAATTATGTTGGTGATCAGTAATTATTTCAGGACACTTATTTTATCCTATTGTGGGGCAATTTAAAGATCCATCCATGTTAGATAAACCTTCCGGATCACTAAATACCTGAATGTATAATAATATTATTATTATTAATATTAATAATAATAATATTAATATTAATATTAATATTAATAATAAAAAACACTTATGCATTTAAGGGTTGAAAACATGGAGAGGTAAGAAGATACCAATTTTATACACAACCCCAGAAGAGGGGCTTTCATCCTCTTCTTCACTGTCTTCCTCTCCACCAGCACTCGAGCTGGGTCGACGGCAGATGAAAATATTACCTGAAAAGGATGGAAATTTAAGTATGTGCCAGTCAAAATGTCAAATTTCTCATTAAGTGGAAGAGGCATGTGAAAAACAACAAAAGAGAGACAGAGCTCACTGGGTTTAATGTCGAGGTGCACTAGGCCTGAGCTGTGGATGTATTTGAGCCCCATGGAGACCTGTAGGAGCAGATCCCTTAGCTCAGGAACTCTGAAATACTCCCCTTGCTCCTCCTTTTCAGTTATAGCATCGTGAAGGCTACCACCTACAAGACCAAAAAAACAGAGTTAGTTCTCAAAAATACATACCAATACACGATCACATAACCATCTACAGTATGTTGTATTGTGATCTTCTGTCCTACCATCACAGTACTCATTTTGTATAATCATGTGGTCTTCTTCAGCCCATGCAGAGTAGTATCGGACAACATGAGGGTGATGGCCCAACACCGCATGAGCATACACTTCCTTTAAGGCCAACTGTCTGAAAAAAAAAAAAAAGGAACTTGTTTTACATTAATAAGGTCTAAAATTCATCAAGGAATCACATTAATAAGGTCTAAAATTCATCAAGGAATCACAAAAATCTTAACCTAACTTCACACAGGGCTTAGATTAAACCAGGATTAGGCCTTAGTTCAATTAGGACATTTAAGCTCACAGATACAAATAGGAGGTTTTAAAATGGACCCTTTTCACAGACTATACGATGACACGTTTCCACAATTCTCAACATCGCAAATCTAGTACATTTTTTCATAAGAAAATTTAATAAAAAAAATATATTATTAATATATACAACATTTACAATGCTCTACTTGGTGTTAGATTACCTTGGCTGTAAATGACAAAAAATAAATTAACACTGCTGCAAAGATGTTTCTAATATGACGGCTGAGGGAATGACGGCAAATTTGACATTCTCTTCTTCTGCTGTTAGCCATTTCTCTACACTCTTAAAGTTTTCCAAAAGGAGCTATTCAAAGCGATGCCATAGAAGAGCCATTTTTGGTTCCCCAAAGAACCTCTCAGTGAACAGTTCTTGTACAATTTTATTTTATTTTTTTCAATGTGAAGAACCTTTCTCCACTTTAAAGAACCTTTCAAGCAATGGAAGTTCTTCATGGAACCACTGATGCCAAAAAAAAAAAACTTTATTTTTAAGATTTTTTTCCCCCCTGTTTTGCAAAGTCATGGAAAAACACCACCATGGCTTTTTTGATTGGCTATTGGAGCAAATGGGAATACACAAATGATATTTGCTGTCGTCTCCCGGTCACCATTACAGGTTCACACAACTATGATGACTTCTGCTTCTGAGAACCCCGGAAACATTAAAAGGGTCCATTTGGAAAAAGAAGATTATTAAGCACTGTGGCAGTGCTGACTCACTCATTGGCGGAGCCTGCAATTGGCCTGCGCGAGCGCTTGATGGCGTACATGCAACCATCCAGCCTCTTCACACATCGATACACGGAACCAAACTCGCCCCCGCCGATGCAGCCCAGCTCTAGAAACTCACTCTCATAACGTGACAGCATGCGGGATGACACTGCTGGCCTCTGAAGGCCAACAGATGGGAGACCATGTGAGAGAACACAGATTTACCAAAGCTTCCGGCGGGATTATGAAGTATTATAAACCTACTACATTAAAGACAAGGATGAACTACTATGGTCTTTGAAACCATACCTTTGAGGGGAGGAAGAAACTTTCATCCTCTGATGAGTTCTGAATGTCCATAGATCTGTTGAAATAAAGGTACTTCAATGTAAATCCAGTTCCACAATGGGCATTGCTTATATGCAAGTGCTGTGTTACCTTTGTGCATCATCCTCATAATCATCACTCCTTTGGCTCTTCCTCTTGTGGTGTTCACTGTTCCTGCGCACCGTGTCTGGTGTGAAAGGGTTAACGTTCACTGAGGGCACATAGTCATAAGCACTAGGCGGACGAAGGAATCTTTGACTGCGACACGGCTTGCTGCTAGAGCAAGGGAGGGTTGATTTAGAAAGCAAACTCTGTAAGTGGAGGAAGTTGGATGATGTAAATATAAATCTTTATAGGATCAACTGTATGTATTGCTCATTCAAAAGTATAAAGTAGACTGCCATTGCATCAAAGTTCACATGAAACTGTAGAGCTGGAAGATTACCTTTGGTGTACTGGGCGAGTCACAAAGCCGGAGTTTTTTCCAGGCAGCATACGGTATGGGAGAAGTAGGGATGGAAGGGGAAACAGTGATGCTCCTGGTGCGGTGGCGCTGTATCCGGGGCGTCCGACAGGGGCTTCTGACCAAAACACTTCTGTGTGCCCATTCATCAAAGCTATTGTCACTGCTGTCCTCCTCCCCACTGCTGGAGAAGTTCAGGTGCTGCTGTGCTGCATTCACAGAGGCCATTTCAGACCACTACAATCAGAAAAAAAAGAAAAATAATTATTCTAAAGGGGTTTAAAATGACAACTACCATACTGTAAATTAGTGGTCAGCCAATCTGGGTTGGTCAATGCAATACCAATAACAGGTTGGGGTGACAGATGGCCAATAAAACAACTTATATGGTGTATATGGGTTTATTAAAATTAATTATAGCAATTGAGATCTGCTGAAGTTTTGTTTACACAATATGTATTTGAGGTAAACAGATGACTGGCAGACATAATCAGTTATGTTATTTGATGTTATATGAGAGCAGTCTCGCTAGGCCTCTAAAGATGATTTATTTTGAGTAGAGCTGAATATTTACAGATTCTTCTTTCACAATATATCGCTTCCATGGTGTTATTATGCAGTTTTGAACATAAATGCAGTCCCAACTTACCCTGAAATGAGCTCACGGGCGACCACGCTTGAACTTGGCGCGTCAAAGTTAACGAGGTCCTTTAACTATGGGCGGAGTGACTCGACCATTAATTAACTCTGCTAACTAGTATCAAGCGTTTAGATTTACTCAGTAGGTGTGTTTGACTTGAACCGATCGCCACTTCACACATGAATACACTTAATGACTCGAATCTTTTTTATCTGTTCTCCGAAAAGATTTGTTATGATCCAAATAGGAAAGCAACGACGTTACGTTTGTGTGTGAAATGAATCACGGAAAGTAGCCTAATCACAAGTATTTATTTATTTAAATGTCCGTGCCTTCATTATGCTTAAAGCACTATAGGCTACACAAATATCGACACTTTCAGAAAACATGATTTATTTAAATAGAAAACATTTTAAAAAGTTAAATGTGTGGTTTCCAAAACATGATTCCTGACTGTTAAGGAAAGCTAATTATGGTCGTTAAAAGTCGTCAACGTATTTATTTTAGGGGACTGCGCACACAGACACCATCATATGGTGTATTTATTTTTCGGGTGGGTGGAGGTTGATAACGAGAACCCTTTTGCACCACGTGAGCGGAAGTGTGTGACATCATCAAAACAGTGTACGCCTGGGTAGCGTCTGTTACCCTGTCTGTATTACTACATTTAGGGATTTGTATCGCAACTAGCGCTATGTTCCGTTTCTTGCGTGGCGTTGGTCGCTCCGACTGACCGCTCTGTACCAAGTGCGACGACTTTGTTTATTTCTTCGATAGTCAATATCGAAAAACGCTATGGTAGAGCAGTCGGATCGCGCCCCGCTGCTGGACTGGGAGGAGGTTCCCCCGGCCGAACTTGCCCCATCAGTTCCATCACCGGAGACGGGAGATTCAATACAATCCGGTCTATCGTGTTACCCGACCGAGGGCAGTGTAGGGGTAGATATCTCCGTAAACAGAAGCCCAGCGAGACCGAATAGTGTAACAGCTGTTCCAGGTGAAAGTGCACATTCTCCTTATAAACACAGCGGCCCGGGAGGAGATGCTTCTGCCACTGATGAAGACGGAGACTGCGCCTTTCATGGGCTGTCGGTCAGGGATCGGAGGATCACTGGGTCTGGATGGGAAGAAAAAGATCAGATTGTTGCTGTGTTTGTTGTGACTTTCGACACCAGATCGGGTGAGGTTAATCAACAAATACCGGTACTGTAAAATGACTGACTGAGATAAAAAAAAAAAAGTGTGTGTGGCAGTCACAAATAAGAATGTCAGAGATGATGAGAATGATGATGAAGAGGATAATAAAAAAAAAAAAAAAAAATATATATATATATAAAAAACTAATTTCTATTTTGATTTAATAACAATAACTTTTCTGCAAAATAATAATAAAATAAAACTTATTTTATGACAAAATCGGCTTCCTGTATGTTAGTTACTCAGAAAGTTTTAGGCTAATATAAACAATATATTTTTATTAATTCTTCTTTTTTTTTTTTGTCTCTGCTGTTTGTTATAATAATCTAACAATGAAAGATTATGCTGAACTACTTATGCCTACACTCCTTTTTTCTTCAGACTTTTTATGAGGTTTTTATTTATTTATTGCAGTCTCCAAACCATTACACCACTTATGTTTTACTGTAAGCTACACAAAACATATCAAAATGTTTCTTTTAATTCAGAAACTGAAAACTTGTTTATCATAGATGTGTGCAATAACACCCTGTGCAAAAATGTGTGTTTGTGACAGAGGCATCCTCATTTTTCCCATATGGGAGGATTTGTGTTATCACTAGTAAGGAAATAAATAGAATATGAAGTGAGAGTTGTAGAAGTCATCCGGCAGACTACTGTACTGTTCTTACCCAGCTTCCTCTTTTGCTTCTAGGAAGTTTAGCGGAGAAAGGCATTTGGAGAGTTTTTGTGTTCTTCTGCAAACACTATTTGACAAAAACCTAGTCCAACAGCTTCACAAATTTACATAGGCCCACATTGTGTCTTTTACAGGGAACATGATAGAATGGTGCCTACCTCAAGATGTGAATCTGGAGGGAGTAGAGTTCAAGTCAATGGCCAGCGGCTCTCATCGGATCTCAAGTGACTTCATGTAGGAATCTCTTTCTTAAATCTCATTGTATTTATAAGGGGCTGAAGGCAATTGTAACATTTTTAAACTTTTCATACATAACACATAACTACCTTCCTATAATAAACATTTGATTTAACTGTGGTAAAATTAGTAAGACACACTACAATAATGTTCTGCACAGTTTTAACAAAGTTTAAGTAGGAATACATGAAATTCAGATTAAATTTAGTCATGCAATTTCTGTTTCATATCTAGTGTTACATTTGCCCTGGACCTCACATTATAAAATCCTTTATGGTATCTATTTGTTATTCATGTTACATTTTAACCAACAACCTAGAAATGGAATAAATGTTTTGAATCCAAATATTGGCCATAAAAAAGTGAATTTTGTGGTGTTCTTGTGTGTTGTTGTTCTCTCTCATCCACATCCTGTTACGTAAGATTTGACCAATTGTTTTGCTTTGTAATGTGTTTGTCACATTCATCAAGGTCATTTGTAATCGAGGGGCAAACTGTTTGATCAGTAGTATTTTCACACTTGCATTCAAGCAGGTTAATTTTGTGCACATAGCCATGTATGCAGATTAATCCAGATTAAATGTGCTTGTCTCTTTTTGTAGATATTTCCGTAAAGGCTGTTACTTTGGACTAGCGTGCTTTGCCAACATGCCTGTGGAAAGTGAGCTGGAACGAGGAGCTCGGATGAAATCTGTAGGGATTTTGTCTCCTTCTTACACACTGCTATACCGTTACATGCACTTCCTGGAGAACCAAGTCCGGTGAGTGTATTCTTGCATCACGTTTTACCTTATGTTTCCTCCTCTTACTCTTTTGCACGCATCATTACTATTTTAAGATGTTGTTATGCATTAAACATAAGCTCTGAGTTGCATGTGATGATGATGACGTGAAATCTGCGTGAAGGTATGCAAATACATTGGTTGACAGGCAGGTAGGACATCCTGTCATTGTTTTCAGATTTTTTGGTCCTGAGTCTTCCATATAAGATATATATTATTAATTGCTGAGGGCGGCACAGTGGCTCAGTGGGTAGCTCTGTCGCCTAGGTCCCCGGTTTGAGTCCCGACTGAGCTAGAAGGCCTTTTTGTTTGAAGTTTGCATGTTCTCCCTGAGTCTGCGTGGGCTTCCTCTGGGCACTCCAGTTTCCCCCACAATCCAAAAACATGCAGTATAGGTGAATTGGAGACTCTAAAATTTTCAGTAGGTGTGAGTGCAGTGCTGAGTAGGTTACTTACAAATTATAGTTGGTTACTGATTCCAAATTACATGACTAAAATTGTATTTAGTAACATAATCCATTACATAACATATTTAAGATAATGTAATCTGACTACCTGGATTACTTTTAGATTACTTTTGACCTAACTTTATCACATTGATTTGAGTAGGATAATCTTGTACCATTTTAATATAAAAATACAAAGAGAAGGAAAATGTATTCCATTCTTTTTTATCAACAACATGAAGTGTATTAAATATTACATTATGGTTCTTGATGGAACTGCAGGGGTTTCTGAGTTTAATGAAAAGCTATTTAGTAATTAAATCATAAAAATGTAAAATTAAAATGAATCATTTTCAGATCAAAACAATCTAAATAAAACACTTACTAAAAAATATACAAATATTGTATTTGTTTACCTGCATGTCATGTGACCATTAACTGACTTCAGAGAACCATAAACTTAATTTGATTAAATTACTTATTTAATGACTTATTAAATCGCGTATGGCAAGAGATGTCCCATAGAATCACCAAGAGTCAGATACGACTGAATTGGTTTATGACTGAATAAATGATTGATTATTATGAATGAATAAATGATTGATTATTATCAGGATGTGAAGAGAGTTTCAACCAGTATAACAAAAAGTGTTTCTAAAACACATTGCCTATACTAGCTTTAATTCTGCAAATGCATTCTTACAGGCACCAGTTGCAGTGTCCAGGCCAGTACTCTCCACTGGAAGCTTTCTATGAGGATAAAAAGGCAGTGTTGCCCCCAGGAGGGAACGGTTTGGTCACAGCCTGCCCGACCAGCGCTCTTGGACCCATAGTCAACCGCTGCATGCACCCAGAGATGAAGGTTTGGAGATGTAACCCAATATTGTCTGCCACTAATCAAAGCATCAGCTTTTTTTAAAGATCTCTTCATTAAATATTTTTTTATGATAGTAGCTTTAGATAATTAGATGAGTTATTTTTTAGTTTCTAAAGAAATCTAGGCCAGGCCACTCAGGAAATTTCATGTTACTGATTAATCAGAGTGTATTACTTCTGCACATCCTGACAGCAGCATAAGCATGGGAGAGTTCAGTTTCGTGGAGTAAAAAAAAGAACTATTGTGAGACAAATTTGCCTGTGTAAAAACCACAAGATCCTCTATTGTTAAAGAAGAATTCCATATGAGGAGATAAATATGCTGATGTATACTTCAGCTCAGAACTAGATTTGGTTATATTGTTTATTGAATAAGGCCTTGTTCAGTCTTGGAATATGCACATTCTAAATGTTTATGGTTGTCATAGTTCAATCAAATTGCAGGTAAATAATAAAATGTAATGATATCAAGCATGAAGTACACAAAAAGTACATACAATTATATATATATTAAAAAAATAAGTTCTCAAAATATGAAAACTGAAATTGCTCATTGAACTTTGCTATATGCGCTGACAAGCCTGTCAGAGGATTTTAAAGATGATACTAGATTGAATAACCTCTTCTATTAATAAGCTAAATTGCCATAATTATTGGCTGAATAGACCTTAGTCAGGGTAGACGCCATATTGAATTTAACAGATGAAAACGAGGCTGTTAGGGGCAGTCTTTACAGTGGCGTGCACTGAATAAAGGTCCTAGATCACGTGATTTTCATAACTCACAACTTTCAGAACTGTTTTATGGTGTTTTTGTCTACTGATTTAAGGAAGGAAGTTTTGTCGGCTGGACGATTGGTATGTTGTTAAACAACTGTACGATCCGTTGAACACACTGTGATTCTACACAGACTCGGTTTCATTCCTGTCAAAAAATAAATGCTGCTACCCTGACTAAGGTCTATGGCTATGAATAATTATTTTATTATTCATAATTTTCTCTATGATCTAAAAGCTGTCATACTTTGTTTCATAAACTTAAAGGACCTTTTAAATATGTGTGGTGTGTCTGTATATGTGGAGTCATTTAATAAGAAATCTGAAGCAACACATTTTGGCACTTTCTCTGTACACCTTGGATTAGATTACACACCCGGCTGGCTGCATGTCCCAGTTCATCCGCTTCTTTGGAGAGCAGATCATGGTGCTGTGGAAGTTTGCTTTGCTCAGGAAACGCATCCTCATTTTCTCTCCTCCCCCTGTCGGTGTGGTCTGCTATCGAGGTGAGAGAGGAAACCCATTAACATGCACATTGACACATGGCTAACATTTCTACTTATTTTCCATAACAAATTAAGGGTATGTTCACACTTGGCATGTTTGGTTAGATTAAAACGAACGCTGGCGCGCAGCAGATCTTTGTTTGTGTGTGTGACGGAGGGATTCTGGCCGCTGTTTTGACTCCTTTACACAAGCTCTTCATGAGTTCTCAGCTGGTCAAAATACCATCATGTGTAGGCTACGCACATACAACGAGCGCATTTAGCCCAGCACACAGCATCGTTTTGGATGTTCGGTTAGTTCTGAAGCGGAATATATAATAAAAGTCAATCAATCAGGTTGTGAACATATCTCTATGCCTTTAGGTTTGGAATCTTTAGGTTTGGTGTTAAAATGCCAATGTGAATGCTTGGCTGAACAGTACTAAATGTTTTTTGTTGTTGTTGTTGTTCTGGACCAAATGAACCAAGCAAACCGAACTACAAGTGTGAACACACCCCTAAAATAACTTGAGAATCCAATGTTACAGATTATCGATGTGCACTTGCCAATGTCTTGGCATTGTCATTAGCTATGTTTCCATCCATCTGTTTTAAAGCGAATTTTGGGATATCACATAAAAAAAAGTGCAAGTTATATATAAAGCACGAATGGAAACATAGCTAATGATTTGTGTATTTATTTTAATCTTTAACTTTTATTATATAAATCTGTGTTTTCACACTTAACTCATGATTATTTTGCTATGTGTTGTTTTGCATCCATTAGTATACTGTTGCTGCTGCCTTGCTAATGTGTCCATTCCTGGGATGGGCTTGACTGTTCCGGAGTTCCGCCCCTTCTTTTACATCAACGTTGCTGACATCACTGCTCTTGAGGCTGAGCTGTCTTATGTGGCCTGTAAGTCTCTCAGTCAAGAGAAGGACTGAAGTTGGCAAAATTCTAAATTCCACAGACACAAAGTGGTTTAACCATTGTAAACAGTAGATGTTAAATAATATTTAAGTTCAGAATGGGTGTAGTTCTTGGTTGATCCTCAAAAAAACTTTTCTGATTTATTTCTATTTTTATTTGGGTTCTCAGGTACTACCGAGAAGATCTTTGAGGAAAAGAAGGAGCTGTATGATGTCTACATTGACAATCAGAATGTAAAGACGCACAGAGAGAGCCTCCAGCCTCTGCTTAGACTCAACAGTGCGGACCGAGAGAAGTATCGCAAGCTCTGTGAGCAGAGGTACACCAGCCTTTTAAAATCTGAAAGGCATATGAGGTGGAAAAAACCACATGAAAACATAACTCCACAGGCATATGATGATGTTGCTGTCGTTGCAGGCAGATGCTGCTGTACTCTCAGGAGGTGGATGGAGACTGCACATCTAATGAGGAAGAACTCTTCATTTTGTACGTGATGGAATTACACACCTCGGTTTATCACATCAGCAGTTTTTAGTGAGACGGAAAGAGTGTTTGGAAATGGAACAACTCAATACACTTTCTTTGAAAATAGTTGGAGCTTTAAGCTTAATGAAACCATATGTATATACAGTATTGTTTGGAAAATGAAAAAATCCAATACTTTATTTTTATACTTTGAATAGTTTGATTAAATACATTTTTCTTTAATAATATATATAAATTATTCCTGTGATTGCAAAGCTGAATTTTTTTGCATCATTTCAGAAATCATTCTAATGCTGATTTGGTGCTCAGGATACATTTCTAAAACAAACAGTTGTGTTGCTTAATATTTTGGAGGAAACCATGAAAGTCCAAAAGAAGAGAAATTAAATAGAAATCTTTTGTAACATTATAAATGTCTTAACTGTTAATTTCGATAAATTGAATGCATCCTTGCTGAATTTTTTTTTATATTGACCCCAGATTTTTTGGATGCTAGTATATTTGTTTAAATGTCATATAAATTTGCACATGTAAATTGTAAATATTTAGTATGTAAAAAGCCAAATTTATACATCAAGCAACTATTTCTTTATATATATATATTCGAGTGTCTAATATAATATAAATCTAAAGCTGTGGAAGCACACTGTACTTTTATTTTGACCTTTTTCTTGTGAAAACCAATGGAAAAATGACATTTATGTTGCTGTAATTAATCTGTATGGAATTTACCACTTTTTGTGATCCAGGTTCTTCATGGAACTGAACAACAGAATCTTCCAGACCCTGTCTGAGTTGGCTGCGAGCGCTGATCCTACCCTGACTGCTGAGCACGTGAGAGCCATGGGGCTGGATCCTCAGGCCGACCGCGGCTTTCTCGTCGACCTGCTGGAAATCTACGGCATCGACGTCATGCTGGTTATCGACAACCCCTGCTGCCCGTAAGACACTCTGTCTCTGGAGCCCATTTTCTATTAGGGCTACAACCCACTGCCTACTGATTACCTGCTTTCTTCTCTCTCTTTCTCTGGCTTGGCAATCTCAGGAGCCATTCCTGACACCTCTGGACCACACTGATACTGCCAACACCAACAAGGTGCAATCTGACTGCAGGCTTTTTGTGCACTTTGCGGCCAGTCAATCCAGTGACGTCTTTCTGCTTATCTGTCTGTCTTTCTGTGTGCTTCGTATCCTTCCAGCCATCTTGGATTTCTTCTCGACTCTGCCTAAGCTTGTTTCCAAAACATGATCTCTGTGCCTCTCTCTACCGCTTTTCAATCTGTGATCTTCAGTTGTGACTTTGTTCTTCTAGCCAGTGCTGTCTGGGGCAACTGATGTGACGTCCCCAGTGGATACAAATCTGCTTCACTTGGACACCAGAGAATCGGAAAAGCAACTCTCACTTCCTGGATCCTCCTGTTTTTTTGCTGGTAACAACAGTTTGGTAAAGTTTGCTTTGAATGTCATATCTGTATTTCTAAAGGTTTTATGGTTGTTGCATATTACACACTACTGTGATGAAGATTTTCACAATCTCTGCCACATTTTTTTTTTACTTAATCATATACATGTGAACCAGTCATTTCGTTTTGGGAAAAAAACTGGCATCTGTCAGTGTGTTTGTTGTGTTATTTGTTATCTATTGTGCATGAACAAAGATACACAATCAGTTTTGCTACTGTAGTTTGGCACAGAACTTATTCATGTATGTTAATGGGAATGAATGACACTGTAGAAGATTCTCAGTCATTCTTATTTCACTCCCCAAATGTCATTTCAATGCTGTTATTACATATTGATGAAATGGAGCATAAAATGTGTTTGTTCATGCTGAATATAGGCCTTTAATCACTATCACCCTTGGTATTGAATGTAAATTGTACATTTAATGCACCGGCTGTTGCACAAATGACACAGAAATGTTACATTCAGCTTTTTGAGTCACTTAATTTGCTCTGAAGAAATGAATGTGATACTATTCATGTCTTTGTCATCAGTGAATGCTCATGATTATCACTTGTGAAAGACTTTTGAATTTGTATATATTTGGGGTTTCTTATTTAAATGTGTTTGGGTCGATCATTTCAGAATAACAGCAGCAGACTGGCCTCACGAGGCTGATTCATTTGTGGATTTGTGTGTGTTTATATGTTCATCCTGTGAAAATCCAATCTGGATCCTTAATTAATCAAATTATTTGTAGAGCTGCATTAATATAGGTGAAATTCAAAAGAAAACATAAATGGAAAAGCATTTACTTGACCTATTCAGATTAAAATCACTATCCATCTAAATGTTAACCGGCTTACAAAATAACGCATTGTGACAATTGATTTCTTAGGAACGAGTGCAGGCACTCAGGTTTGTAACAGTTGGATGGACAAAAGTTCTTTAAATTATGTTAAATAAAATATTTAAATGAACAATAAATAATACTGATGCTTATAAACCTAGATTTGCTTAAATGTGAATTTAGTTTTTACATTTCTTATCTATCAGAGAAATTGAGAACTTCTGTATTATAAATCTGTTGGTTGGTTATTTAGTGTCTGATTGTAAATTAATGGAGAATGTATATTAAGCAGCCATGTAACATAATTGTACAGGTGGAATTGTCTGGTATTGTGTATGTGAGATACTTTTGTGTGCGTTATCTAAGTGTAACACAAGTCTTTGTCATAATAACAAGCTAAATGAATGTTGAGTTTTACTCTACTGGTATCACAAAGCACTAAGTGTAATGCCTCTGTCTTACACACTACCTATACAGTTATACAAACTAACAGCATGTGTCTGTTGTTTTAAAGCCAGTGATTCTTATTCACTGCCATTTTGAAATAAACGGTTCTTTCTTTTCTATCACATGTTTTGTCTGCACAGTATTTGAGGGTAGTTTTAAGACAAAACACGTATCAACTGAAATGATAAATGCATGGAAGAGCCTTTATAAATAAGAGATTGATAATGTCTTTATTTCTTGGTTCATATCTGGTTAGACATTTACAGTATCTTGTATCAAGAAAATTCTAGAGCTATGTTTGCACTCCCAAAAACATTCTCTCAAAATAAACCAGTCTGGACTATAATAAGTTAATAACAGTATGACAACCTCATCCATGCTGTTAAAAAACATAAAAATGACACCATTTTTGAGACATAAACTTACTTTAACACATAAAACCGCCTTTCCATTAAAGATCTAGTTTACCTAAAAATGAAAAACTTGTCAATTACTCACCCTCATGTCATTCCAAACTCGTAAGACTTTTGTCCATCCTCGAAACACAAATGAAGATTTTTAAATGAAATCTGATAGATTTCTGTTCCTCCATAGACAGCTACACAACTGATGCTTCAAAAAGTTCATAAAGAGGTCGTAAAACTAATCCGTATGAATCGAACAGTTAAGTAAATTTTCTGTAGAGACACGACCACTTTATATAATGAACAGATTTAATTTAGGCTTTTATTCACATATAAACATTGATCAGCGAACATAAACAGAAGCTCAACTGAACCTGCTTGACGTGCGAGAACAAACCTCTTGCTGAAGCTCAAACGTGCTGCGTAACACATGACAATTAACCTCACTGGAATGAACCTTGCATTTACAACTGATGTGTAAGATGATGAATGTTTATATGTGAATAAAAGCCTAAATTCTGTTCATATAAAGCGATCGAGTCTCGAACTAAACCGCTCAATTCATGGATTAGTTTTACAATCTCTTTATGAACTTTTTTAAACATCGAAGTGGTATTTGTGTTCTGAAGATGAACGAAAGTCTTACGGGTTTGGAACGACACGAGGGTGAGTAATTAATGACAAGTTTTTAATTTTCTTTGGTGAATCAACTCTTTAAGGTCCATAGAACACAACATGTTCTTGTTAGAGTGTGATGACTTAATGACAACTCAAAAGTTCATTTGACTCCACTGGTTTTCCAGTTTCCCTCTTGTAGTTTTAGGAAAACGTCTCAAAACATCTGCAGTCCTCTACACAATTCGTTACGTAACCAACATTATCACGGCACTGTCATCACTGAGCCTGTGCAAGCTGCTCCCTGCGCTCAGCATTGCAAAAGAACCTCAGTTTCCGTGGCAACAGTCTCACTTCCACAGACATTGCCTCATATTCCTCATTGTCAATGCCATAAAATCCGGCGCCCTCCTGTGGACAGGAGAAGAAAAGCAATAGATGAGAACGGCTGTCTCACAGATCAATGAAGAAATCAGTTCCAAAAACTTCCAAAACACACTGACCTCTGGGAGATTGAGACGAGCAGCACTGGCTTCTACCTGCAAAGTATTTTCTATGGACTCCATTGGGTTTACTGCTTTCTTAGTCCTGCATAACATAAATCAATATTCATTCATGTCCACAAATCTATTCTTTTTATGAGACCTTATAAAAGACTAGAAAATACTTAAGAAGAAGAATTTAAATCGTAAACATAATTATTCAAAATACAACACAAACTATAAAATTGATATCTCACAAAAAGCTTAGTTTATTATTTATATTTTATTGAAAAATAATAATTAAATGGATTTTTTTTATTCTTTTTTTTTTCTTAAGTCATGGAATATTGCAGTATTTATTATAAATGATTTATAATAATGTATTATTATAATATATAATGATGTTATAATTATAAATAATATAAGTTATTACAATATAAAATGATTTACACTAACCCCTCAGTGATGAACTGACCAACTGTGAGGGAGTCTGGGTCCAGAGTTATCAGCATAGAATCGTCCACACGCTGAAGACAGTAGACAATACCAATCAGAACAAAACCTCAAGGCTATTTTACATTTAGATATACAAAATATTCCAATAACGAGTGTTATGTCAGTACTCACTCTCTTCACAGGGTTCTTATTGTGTGTGCTAACTGAGAGCTCCAATGTGGAAATGTCTTTGCTCTCCCATCGCTCTGGCTCGGGTTCTACCGGTGGCTCTACCAACACAAACGGATTTAAACAAGAATTAAATACTAGATATAAACAGTTACACAAGAATTGCCCTGGATTGCTTAGCAATAAGTCTGAACCTGCTTTGAGACAATATCAGAGTAACATTATTCATATCAGGGCTGGGTTGAAAATTTCGATTTTAATCGATTCTCATTTTGATAAAAAAAAAAACTGCCTTATGTGTTATTTAAATGTTTATATTAATTTTACCTTCAATTTTATAGTTATGTACCAACTGACAGGGTTCCCTAGTTTACAGCATTAGTTGAAAGAGATTTGTTTTTCCTTCAGAAAAATAGTCATGTACTGTCTCTGATATATATCAAAATTAACCGATATCTAATCGAACTGAATTAAAATCAGAATTGAATCGCAAGCATCCGAATCGAACGAAATCGTGAAATTTGTGTCAATGCCCAGTCCTAATTCATAATATGCTATGTTTTATATAAAGAAATATATTTGTAAAATAGAAAGGGTTTATAGAATAGAAATATATTATAAAATACCTTCTATAGGAGGGTTCCAGTAGTTCTGGAGTCTGCGGTAGATGCGGTAAAGGAGGTTGGGCCTGTGTGGTATTTCAGTGGGCAGGTCAGGTGGACGAGGTACAGGAGCCAGATAGGAGAGGGACGCTTGGTGACTCTGTGGCCACTCCTGTAGGAGAGAAGATAATCTGATTAATCCAATACTCACTAATATGTAGGCCTCGTATATGATGTACATGTAACTGAAATATGATCACTGTCAATGAAGCACCGCACTCACCTTAAGGCTACTAAACCAATGTGCGGCTCTTGTTTTCAAGGGGCCAAGGTACCAATATCTTGACAAGAAAGAATCAAATTAAATCATGTTAGAAATACAAATGCACATTTTGTATTTATTTATGCTGCGAATAAAAAATTAAGCAGAAGCATACTTGCTGATAGAAGAAGCGACGTCTCTAAATGCACCCCAACGTAAGCATAACAAAGCAAACACTGGCTGCTCCTTCTCACCCTAAGAACAGAATTACACAATCAACTCTGTGTGAAGGAATGAAAATAGTCGATGCTGTCAAATCTTAGGTTCTCTTTCAAAATGCCTGTCAAATTCACTTTTATTTGCAGAACATCCAGTGGAACCGTTTCTCCTTTCAGTATTGACAGGGTTGCTGAGGTAATGTGCCTAAAAAACAGAAACATTTTATTACAATTTGATCACAACAAAAGAATTTTCTTTGAAAAGTGAAGTCATGAAACTTACTGTACTTTGTTGTCTGAAACTAGATGCAAACTCTGACTTAGAGAGTTACTGGAACCCAGAGGAATGAAACCGATTGGTATTTTACTGAAGTTCTCCTGTGGTTACAGCAGTTCAAATTCAGAAAACATGGGGATGTTTAATATAACTTAGTCTTAAAACAAATGTATTACTAGTACCTACCTCATCTGCTCTGCGCAGAAGGCCAGTTATCACCTGTGTGAAATACAATGCATGAAAACATGGGTCAAATACAATGCATGAAAACATTATTAAATATGCTCAAGTTGTCAGAAACCACTTTATGAAGATACTTTTGTACCTCCTGTAATGTCCCATCACCACCAGCAATGATCAGCATATCTGTTTGCTCCATCAACTCCATGAGCTTTTTCGCCTGGCCTTCATAATCAGTCTGTTACATGACAGAAAACAGATTGCAAACAATCAATAAGTTCAAAAATGCATACAAAAAAGGTGTAAAAAAAAAGGACCTGGGAACATCATGATACCTTCACAATTTTAACCTCCATACCAGCCAAGTGTAAAATGGGAGCTGCATTCTTCTCAAACAAATTATTGGCTTTTCTGCAGAGAAAATGTAACTATGATGAAACTGAAATGTGGATAAACAGAACTGATTTATTACATAAATCAGTATAATCGTACCCTTTACAGGCAGCAGGATTCAGAATGACTGTGGCTTTCTTCAGATGCTCCTGAGGTCCAATTGACTGCTGACCAAATTCCTGTGAAACCATCAGATACAATATATTTAAATGTAGGGAACCTAACGAATCTGGGTATCAAAGTTATTATAGTTGACAAAAGCTAAAACCATATTATTTCAATGTAGGGAACCTTGAGGTTCTGGGTATCAAAATTATTATAGTTAACAAAAGCTAAAACCATAACATTCTCGGAACTGGGGGGAAAAAAAGAGTGCGAGTTATTTTCAAATTAAATATTCCTTACCCTGGCCTCTATACATGCTTCTCTTCGCAGCACACTTTCACTGTGAAAAAATATTAGAATTGATATACATCGAATGAGAAAAGGGGTTTATAGATAGATAAAAGACAGAAACGGACAGTTATATAATCTTATTAACGTTATACAAACCAGTGCTTTCCATACAACCAGTGTCCTCCATATGACAGCACACACACAGCAAATGTGGACTTTTTCCAGTGATTTCTTACAGTCCGAAACACTTTCACCACCCGAGCCATTATTCTCTATATACTGGCTTTCTAGATATCCCACTGAAGGTACACTATTGCACGGCAAAACGAGTAGGACTGAATGTAGATCTTCACCGTTGACATTCCATCGTTCTCTTCTCCCAAAGCATGACCGGTGCAACAACAATATTCCTCCTCAAGGGAAATATCAGTTCCGCATCAATTTTGTCGTAAAATGTGAACACTTCATAATTTTTTATCTGTGATAAAAGGTCATTTATATACATGATATAATTCTGTAATCGCTCTAGGCTTTAATAGTTAGATACGATTACTGTTCGTGACGGAATTATACTGCCTGGATCTTCTGTGCAGAGTGGGATTGAATTTAGAGACGGACCCATTCCAGTGCATGCGCTGTAATATACAAACAGACATGACAGCCTCATATGATACGCACACTTGTGTCACTTAGCAAAGTTGTTTTTTTGAGATTATAAACCATTGAATGTTTAATAGATAAATTGCAAATAACCAGAGTAAGAATTTCAAGCTTATCCTTTTAGTTAACTTACCCTTCGAGGTGACTTGACAACTATGGAGGTTGAAAACTTCGTTTCCAAGACCCTCGAGCTCCTGCAAGAAGAGAGAGAGGCTGAATTAGAAGAAACACGGTAAATAACACGTCTCACTTTTCTACACGTGTATTTATCTAGCAATTCCTTTGTATTGCCCAACTGTATTAGTGAACTATTAAATATTGTTTGTGTTGTCAGAGCATGGCAGGAGAATTTATCTCCCAAGAATCTACAGCACAAAGGAGTGTTTCTGATGAAACTTCAGATCGGAAGCCAACATACTGGCATGTATGGCAGACGTCTAATAGTTTTTGAACCTAGGAAAAGTATAGGACCCTCAGTTCTTCCCAGCAATACCTTTGGACCTGGTGAGACATTCTGTGCAAAAAAATTTAAAATCCATTGGAGTACATGATTTCATACAATACTGCTAATGAAACCTAATGCTACTTGCTCTCTTTTGTATTCTGTTTATAGGTGACATTATAGGTTTGTATCAGTCAGAGGGTCAGCCATCTGAATTGGGCTCAGGTGTGGTAACACGTGTTACCCAGGCATCCCTGACGGTGGCTTTTGATGATACACAGGACAGTTTAAACTTGGACAGAGATGGACTCTACAATCTAATGAAGCTGGCAAATAATGTGACCTATAGACGACTGTCAAAGTATGTGCAATTATCAGTTCATACAGCTAGTATCATTAAATACTTAGGCCTACTATTACTAATACTTTTTTCCTCAAAATCAATTTTTTGGGATTTTCAGAGCTGTTAGAGTAGTACACAAAATCAGCTGTGTTGATGAAATATGCTCTGCATTAGTTTATTCGTGTTATGTTTTTCCACATGAAATTGTTGATGCATTTCCTTCTTGCAGGGCCTTAAAGTCTTTAAATGGATACAGCAATGGTCCTGCATCTTACCTGATCAGTGTCCTCTTTGGTTACTCAGAACCAGGGATATTATCACATCAACGTAAGCATACATGGAGTGACACCTGAAATGGATCTAAAATACAGCATTATGCAGGAAAATCACCCTGCCTAGTCCAATGGGGCCTTAAGTCTGTTTATGTTTCTTTAATTGCAGATGTTTTGGAATTTAGCAACACTGGGTTAGATAATTCTCAGAAAGAGGCTGTGTCCTTTGCAATGTCTCAGAAAGATGTTGCAATCATACATGGACCACCAGGGACTGGCAAGACCACTACAGTGGTTGAAGTGATCCTGCAGGCAGTAAAACAAGAACAAAAGGTGAGCAAGATATCAAACTCTAAATTTGGATAGATAAGGTATAAATTATTCGACGTAGTATATATGTAGTATTGTGATGAAACTCTTTGTAAATGTTAACAGATCCTTTGCTGTGCACCTTCCAATGTGGCTGTTGACAACTTGGTGGAGCGTCTTGTGAAGAGCAAGGTCAAGGTTTTAAGATTGGGTCACCCAGCCCGTCTGCTCGAGTCGATTCAGAAGCACTCGCTGGATGCGGTCCTTGCGCACAGTGACAACACCAACATCATTTCTGATATTCGCAAGGACATGGACAAAGCTTTTGTAAGAATTTGATTTCTCATAATTGTTTTGAATTGCCCATTTAACTGGTTAATTGGCCCCAAAACGTGTTTCAAACCTTAAAAGCACTTTTTTCAAGCAAAACATTTCACAAAAATGTTTATTTAAAGTCGGCATGAGAAGGAAGTTGTGATAGTCTTTTCTTCCCTATTGTGACGTATGAGTGAAATGGCTTCTTGAGCAAAAAAAAAGTAAGGCAGGTCCATCAGGAATTGACTGGATTGTAGGATCATTGTGGTTTGGCTGTTGCTGTGATTTCATGTGATTGACAGGTTGTCCTGCCCTTGCTCTAGTAAACGCATCATCAGAGATATTGCTGCAAGAGGGAGGGGAAGATATTTTGATTAAAGATTACAAGGGCACATAATAATGTGTGCAAATAACTGCAATATTCCATAAAAATAAGAATTGTCCATCCATTTTGATTTCATGGTTAAATTATAAAATAATAAATATACTGTTCAAAATTAAGACTAGCATTATTTGTTTGCAAATGCTACTTGGTTTTATGTTGTATATTCAAAACAGCAAACTTAAAAAAATGCGGCTTGAGTGTTCAAATGTGATTTGGGGCCATCTGGTATTGTAATACAGTCATAATAAAAAACAAATCTAATGCATTGACAGAATGAAATGAAGAAGGCTCGGGACAAAGGCCAACGGAGCAATCTGAAACGGGAAATCGGGGAACTGCGGCGAGAGCTGAGGACCAGGGAGGAAACGGCTATCACTCAGATCCTGAAAAGAGCCGATGTTATTCTAGCAACTAACACTGGCAAGTAAACCTTCCCTAGTGGTCATGATTTTTATTTCAGGAAATGTTTGTTTGTTTATGCCTAATTTAAACTCAAATATGATTGATTTGTGTAATATAGGAGCCTCTGACGAAGGTCCTCTCAAACATCTTCCTAAAGATCATTTTGACCTGGTGGTGATAGATGAGTGTGCTCAGGCTCTAGAGAGCAGCTGTTGGATTGCTCTGCTCAAAGCACGCAAATGCATACTGGCTGGGGATTACAAACAGCTGCCACCCACGATCAAATCACAGAGGTGTGGAGGAAAAGGAAATGTATCTTAAGTTTGTGAATTATTTGGTTTATGGTATCCATTCTTGATGAGCTCTAACGTTTTCATTTCAGGATATATCTTTTTAAATACTTAATATTTTTGGTCAATGTTTCTGATTAACTTTATGTAACTAAAATGCATGTTTGAGCTGTCTTAACTGAAAGCAACTTGCACTGGTATATCTTAAAAAATGTCAATGCCATACTTAAATGTCCTAATTTAAGTAGCTTGCTCCTGCCTTAATCTAAGGTGAAATCAGTGAAACAGTTTAATCTGTGAAGCCAGGCCCTTAAGTATGAATTACATTTAGTTGAAAATGTACTCTCATAATGATAAAATGTTGTCCATATTATAAATGTTATTTATCTTTAACTCTCACAGTGCTGCATCTAAAGGCCTGTCTGTCAGCCTAATGGAGAGGCTAATAAAGAAATATGGAGACTCTGTGGTTCGAATGCTGACCACTCAGTACCGTATGAACAGTGCCATCATGCAGTGGGCTTCAGAGCAGATGTATCAGGGAAAGCTGTTTGCCCACCCTTCAGTGGAGAAACACTTGCTTAGGTGTGTAAAATATGTTAGAAGTTTCTGGAGAAAACTTTAAAAATACTGTATTTTAAAGGTAGGTTATGATAGCTTTATAAAATGTTTTATTGGGTATCTTTGATTATCAATTTCACTATTTGGGCTTGTCCCTAGAGTTTTTAACTTCCCTTTTATCATGAATTTTAAATCAGGGAAATTCTACCTTGTTGTTCCCCTAAGGAAAGTAAAAAAAAAATACTGCTGTGTTTTAGACAGTGTTTAAATTTTTTTTAATGTTTATTTTAAGTTTGCTAGCTAACTTGTGTTGAGGTAATACGGAGGAAGATAACTGATTGTATCTTGAACAGAGACCTGGCTGGTGTTGCTGATGTTGAGGAAACCAGAATTCCCCTTCTGCTCATTGACACTGCAGGCTGTGGCCTGAATGAGATGGAGGACACAGATGAGCAGTCTAAAGGCAATCAAGGTTGATATCAGCTCCAAATACAACCTCCTCTTTATATCACTTAATATATTTAATATAAGGGGTTGGATAATGAAACCTCGGTTCGTCCTCTGTGGTGGTATGCCGACATTACCCTGGATACCATAGCTGTCGATACATCACAAAGACTTGCTGTCCTGGGCGCACCAATAATTTGCCCTGATATGTCTCCCATTATTTTATGTAGCTGTGCTATTGCTCTGCTAATTCATACATTATATATATATTTAATAATAAAATACTGTATATGAATAAGCTTTTCTCTTTATTCTCTTCACAGGAGAAGTAGACATTGTGGCACTTCATATCAAAGCTCTTACTGAGGCTGGAGTTCATGTCAAAGACATTGCAGTTATTGCGCCCTATAATCTCCAGGTGAGATGCTTTTTAAAGCACTTGTGTGTAAAAAAAAAAAAGCAATGGATTAGGATTACGATTACACTGCTGTTTCATTATGAATATCATTCATTCACGCATTAAAACAACAGGATTTTATCTATTTCAGGTGGATCTTTTGAGACAGAAACTGTCCCATAAATATACAGAGCTGGAGATCAAGTCTGTTGATGGTTTTCAGGGCAGAGAGAAGGAGGCAGTGGTGTTGTCATTGGTCAGATCCAACAGGAAGGGTACGCCAGATCTAAATGATGACTACATCTACATTTATTCATTTATTTACCCTCCTGACATTTCAAATGTGTATGACATAAAATGCACCTGCTTCTCCAAAGATGTGATTATAAGGAAAGGTTGAGATATTAATTGTCTTTCATTTACCCCAAAGGTGAGGTTGGATTTCTGGCTGAAGACAGAAGGATCAATGTTGCTGTGACACGTGCCAGACGCCAGCTCGCGGTAGTGTGTGATACTCAGACTGTTCGAAACCATGATTTCCTCAAATCCTTAGTGGACTATATGTCTGAACAAGGAGAATTACATACTGCCTTTGAGTACCTGGAAGACTGTGTGCCACAGAATTACATCCGTGATGAAAAGGACAAACAGACCAACGCCAAAGACGCTATATCCGTAAAACAGAAGCCCAAGAACCAAGGCAAGAAATCAGAGCAGGAATACAAGAAAAGTGCAAACAATAAAAGCAGTGAAGCGAGTCAGTCCAGTGTTCAGCCAGATCAACATAAAAACACCAATTCACTCCATTCTAAACCCAAAGACGTCAATCAAACACTAAACAAGAGAAAGGAGATAAAGGATCAGCTTCTGAACTTTTTGACAGACCCAAACAAGACAGAACTACAGTTTCCTTCCACGCTAAATTCCCACGAGCGTCTACTGGTCCATGAGCTCTCTGAAGAAATGGGATTGAGGCATGAAAGCCAGGGAGAAGGGAAAAACCGTCGCATAACTGTGTCCCGGCCTCCATCAGGCCCAGAGAAGCCTGTGAAGGAGCCTGAACAACCAGACATGACCGGATGTACAGCAGCAAAGATACAAGAAGAATCTCAAAAAGCCTCTTCACAGGCAGCTATTGATTTGAAAAGCCTACATTTGGAGCGAATGCGCCGAGAGCAGGAGAAACGAGAGGAGAAAAAACAGCAGAGCATGAGACCAGATTTCAATGCGAGTAAAAATCAGTCTGTTAAGAAACCCAAAGCGTCTTCCAAAGGTTTGTGATCTGTATCCCAGTATCTGAAGTCTTTCAATACTTTTATTATCTGTGTTACACATCATGATCTTTCTGTCATAGGAAGCACTAAGATAAAAGCAGGAGCCATGGATATAGCTGCAGCTGCCACAGCTGATGATGATTTTGACTCTCTTATCGATTCTGTGGTTAAAGCGGACAGCGTGTGTGCTTTTGTGAAGTGCAAAGCCAGCGTCCTCACACTAGGGCAGCTCTGCCTCCACTGTAACAGACAATACTGTCTTAGTCACCATATACCTGAGGTACACCTTGCTTTATATTTTATATTAAAGAGGTCATATCATGAAGAACTAAATATTCCTTTATTTCTTTCCACTTTCAGAACTTGAAACTTTGTTCCTAGTCTAAATCAACCATTTATTGAATTCATTGTATTCAGTAACCAGAAATGGCTGTATACAGTCAAGATGATGTAATACAGTGAAAGCTGGTTAGATGCTATTATAAATAAACACCTGAAGTTCTTTTTAATAATGTTCCAGGGTGTTGGGATCAGAGACTTTAAGTTTCAAGTTCAAAGTTCTTTCGAACTAAGTTTGGCGCAGTATAAAATTTGTAACCATGTCATACAATAAAAAACGCCAGAGAGAGGGTTGAAAATAGTCATTAAAATGAAATAATAAAACATTTATTATATGATCATTTTAAAACATTCATATTAAAGATGTGTTCTAAATAATGTATTGTCTTTTTTAGGTTCACGGATGTGGAGACAAAGCAAAAGCTCAGGCTAGAATGAGGATAAGTAAAGAAGGGGTGCTCTACGCAGGAAGTGGACAGAAGGACAAATCAATGGATCCGAATAAAAAAGCATATCTGCAGAGAAAATTAGACTCTAAACTGAAAGATATGTCATCTCAAAGGAAAACTAAAGTCAAAGACAAAGAGAACTGACATTCTAGGAGACACTTGATCAATCTAATGCTGTTTAATTTAAATGTGTTGGTTATTTTCTTGAAAAATATGTATAGAAAGATTTCTATGCTTTTAAGTTTGATCTTTAACCGTAAGCTGATTCTGGTAAGTTCCCAAATAAGGCTGAGAACAGCTGCTATTTATTGTAGATCCACTCTGGCATGGCTTAATGGAATGCAAATATAAAGATAAAACATAAAGACCAGCCATATTTAATTCTCCCAACTGGCACTGACAATGAAAAGTGGGTTTATGAATGACAATTGAGCTTGAAATACCAATCCTAATGCTTCCCTGAAATCCCTTTACAAGATTTATGTCTTGCAGAATTGTTGTTGGGAGCTTAGGTAGTTGCTCCACTTTCTCTCTCAGTGATTGATGCATTGATTATTGATGTCAGATGTAATCTCTCAGTGTTCCCATTAAGCTCTGAAGAGCACAGGCTAAGCAAAGCTTTGGATTTGGTCCATTTAATACTCCATTTAATATATTTTAGTCTACTACTACTACTACAGCCTGGTGTCTCTGTGTGTACAGTATATCTGTCCACAAGAGGACATAAGAGACTGAGGTGGCATTGTGAGCTCCATGGATGCAGTTAGTGGAGGATTTGCATGCTGAACACAGAAGGAGCATTACAAAGGGCAGTATTTCTAATAAACACAAGTCCTATGACAAGAAATGATGTGGCACTACATAATGCTTTTTAAGGTCCCTCAAGCCACTTGGTTTGCCACAAATTTGGTCTGGTTTGCACTTGTTTGTGTTTGATACCATTGCATTGGATGAATGAACGTCTTGTTCAGAAACTGAAACAATAGGATCATATTTTATTTAGTTTGTCTTTTTCATTACGGATGTTGGCCTATGGATGGGACAAAACTGAATGAACTGATAAATAGCAAACAAAAAGTTTCTGATGAAGAACTGCAATATGAATTGGAGATTTTACTAAACAGAATCACTCATACATAAACATCTGATGATAGTAGGTGGAAATTAGTCTTTTTTAGTGCTCCATGGTAAAATAAGACTGTGGTTGAAGATCTTTATATGTTATGTAGATTATAAGCAGAATTGTTTGCTTTACCATATTCCTTTTCTCTGTAATGGGTTGACCTTCCTTTGATTAGGAGGCCTTGTACAGTTCAAAGTGGTGTAAAATGCATTTTAATATGTTATCTAAAGATTTTTCATGTTAATTTAAGAGCATGGTTTGAAGCATATTTGTAATACTGTAAGTACAGTAGTAGTAGTCTTCTTTGGCTGTCCGTCCTGTGTGACTTGCAGATGACTCAGGTAGATGATACTCTGCGCTTGAAATGCTTGCCCTAAAAATAGCTCTGCAATGTTCTGAATCAGAAATAACCATTTAGCTCAAGTAAATAGTTACAAAATAGAAATATCCTTAAAGGAATATGAAGCATACTGTGCTGCTGCACTTTTAAATCATCATTTCACGTCGTAATCATGTCACAAAAAGTGGTTCAGTAATGAATAGCACATGCGTAGCTAATGTTCAGGAATGTTTATTGTATAACTGCATTAACATAGAATCAAAATAAATCTGAATGAGATCCAACATACAACATGTTAATTGTATAAACTGTCACAAACTCAAATACTGGCTACAACAGGAAAGCTTCTTATTACAATAAACTCTGATTTAAGGTGATTGTAAAAATTGCTGTATTACAGTAATGGAAATTAAATGATAATGACCCTTGAAAGTAATGGTAAAAAAAAGAGAAAAAGATGGTCTCATAAAAATGGCACAATGCACAGATGATCCTAAAATAAGCTTCATTTTTTTCCCTCTGATTTTGGGTAAAATGTGACCTTAACATTTATGTTGGTTAATAGTTGTTGTATGATACATATTTACATATTTGTACCGCATTACTGACACATTAAAGTGCACATATTCTAAGCGTGTTCCCCTCATTTATCCCAGTGGCAAAATAAGGAAAGATTCTCTCAGTAAACTTCTCTTTAAATGTGTAAATACTGGCACCATCTGCTGTGTTAGAAAAAGAAACCTTTCCTCTGTCATAGTCCAGTTCAACTGTGATTACCTGTGGTTTCTTTTTCAGAGTCAGTCGAGTGCGGGGAGAGGTCTGAGCCCAATAGGATTCCTCATTATTTGCAATTACCCAGAAACCCTCTGCTGGGTTGAGGAAAACTGCAGTCTTCCTCTTTATGGACACTCGTGCCACTCCAACGTACCACTCTTTGCTGTGTGCCACCTCTACATACCAGCGCTGCTTTCCTGAATCGAAGCCGCTAGCAGCAAGTACTGCCATGCTGCCCGTGCAGCGCTCAGGGTTATCTGGAAGCTGCTGCTTTTCCCCATAACTGATGGTGGTGAGTTCATCTCTGATGATCAAGTTAGGATGTGCCGTGTTTGGATCAAAATGGACAGAGCCTGTGAGATGGCAAGAAGAAAAACGATAATTGTCTTTTCATGATTTTGCATATTAGGCCTACTGTACTTGAGCAGTGTAGTCCTTACCAATTCATTTGAGCATTTGGAGGACACAATTTATTAAACCTGTTGTGCATTCATGGTTTTTAAACATTCCAACATTGCGCAATATATATATGTCTTGAGGTGCAAATACAATTTGAGAGCTATGACCCAAAGACATTAGTTTCAGAAGGCTTGAAATTAAGTGATGCCTAAATGCCTCATTTTGCATTCCACCTAAGAAAAAAAGTCATTGAAATAACCCTAGGATTAATAAACGATATCAGAATTGCAGTTTGGGAAGAACACTCCCTTTAAAGTCTCCATATAAATCGAAATTGACATATTGGAATATTGCAGTATTTATTATAAAAGCTTTTTTTCTTTTTTAACTCATGGGCCCTCGTAATCTTTAATCAAAATAGCCTCCCCTTTCTCTTGCAATGACGTGTTTACTGGCGTGAGGGCGGGACAACCTGTCACTCACAACGACAATGATCCAATCGATTCCCGATGGACAAAATCAGGTCTCGTCCTACATTTTTTCTTGTTCGAGAAGTGATTTCAATAGGGAAGAAAAGACTATCACAACTTCCGTTTCATGCTGACTCTAAAGTGCTCGGAAGACATTTGATGTGTACTTACAGTAGCTGACATCATTTTCCAGTTTTTTCCAGACCTTATGCTTTAATGATCCCAGGTACAGAGACACATCTATAAGTGCCCTTGTTGGATATTCTGGTTCAGGTACAGTGTGTTTAGTCCTAGAATGAATGCATTATTTGTTGATTTCAATGTGAAAAGAGAAAACAGACTGATTCAATTTAAAGCAATTGCTAACAGTACCGTCTTATTGCCTCCTTACATTCCTGTAGGTAGAGAAAATTTAAAGGTATTAGCATAATTTTTATCCTTTGAACCAGACTTTATTTTTTGCATCAGATAAGGCCAAATAAGGAACCTAACTTAAAGGTTTTGTGAGTGATTTTTATGGAGTACTACGCTGAAAATTATTAAAGAAATACAAAGACAGAGGAACATAATGAGACCAATAAGCTGAATGACAGGTGATGATACCATATACGTGGTTACACCAATGCGGCAGGGTTGTAAAAAGACAAGGATGTATTAATTCGGTAAGGAGGAAGTTCAGGAATATCTAATCTATAACATCGCTCACAGCACCTTTAAGTAGAAATAATGGTTTAAAAGCATATTGACCTTTAAAAATGTCAGATCATCTGCTATTATGATGGGTTCTATGTAGTTGATGATGTCAGAGAGCTCTTCAATGCTCTTATTGACCTCCTCCAGTTTCTCTCTCACCACCTCGGTCTTGCTGTCGCTCTCATTTTGAAGCACCATGAGTCGAGCTGCCTCCTCCTCCCTCAGGATTGTATACAACTTGTCATACTCTTGTTTTACTTCTGCAGCAGTTTCAGCTGCTTGTTTCTGTAAATTAGAATAACAGTAAATTAGACTAGATGATTCATAAGGAAGTTAAAGGGACAGTTCACTTTGAAATTAAATTTTGGTATGTTTCAGCTTACCTCAAGGGCATCCAAGATGTAGGTGTCTTTTTTTCCGCAGTAGTTTCAATTTTGATATTTTTAGGTCTAGATGTTGCCTTGGCTATGGTTTCGTTCCAATGAACTGCAGTAGCCAAGGCGACATCTAGTGTATATATCTATACCCGCCCGCGCTCTCAGATCACTTGGACGTGGCTGTGTACAAGAGGTAAAAACGATATAAATACTGTTCGTTTTCTCACACAAACCGCTCGTTTCGTGTCTTAGGCCATCAATGTGTACTTACGATGGGAAATTGTTTAATTTGGACGATGGGGAATTGTTTTAATTTGGACTCTGTGCATGCTCTTTGAGACAGTGACCATAGACCTGCATTATATGACTGACAGACAAGAACGGTTTGACCTAAAAATATCAAAATTGAAACTACTGCGGAAAAAAAGACACCTACATCTTGGAAGCCCTTGAGGTAAGCTAAAACATACCAAAATTTTATTTCAAAGTGAACTATCCCTTTAATGGTAAGGGGCTGTAAGTTTGTACATAGTTCACCTGTATGTATGCTTCCAGTTCCTCCAAGCTCCCCTTTAACTTTTGAAAAGTGGTTAGATGTTTTTTCAAAGGATTGTACCTAGTTCTGAGCACTTTCTGTGGGGTGAGTGTATGGAAAGAGCGTTTATAAACCAATCCCATTTAACTTGAGACCTTTGACATGCTTTAAGCCCATTTCTGCCACAACAATTGACATACTAAGTCGTAATTACGAGATAATCAAAATTATGAGATTAAAAAGTAGAAATTGAGATAAGTTAAAATTATGACTGTTATAATTTCGACTTTTCATCTCATGAATGACATTTTATGTCATAATTATGATTTTCAAAAGCATGATTTTTTTTCTTATGTGGCAGAAATGGCCTGTATAGCCCACACTCTAGTTTATATATCTACAAATGCTAATATCTAGCTACAAAAGACATAAGGTTCATAAAGTCCATTCTTCATAAAGGTTAACGTACGTTTCCTTACCATTATTTCCGATGTTGCCTCGGCTATAGGGCAGTAATCATGATTTCTGTGACCTCTTGATGACGTACAAACATCACAGATAAATTCTGCATCTTTCCGACAAAAAAGCTTCAGTTCCTCATTATGTTTTGAGCAAAACTCCACCGATTTAACCCTGAACTGCTCCGGCTTCTTTTTGAAGACATCCGAGGCTATCTTTAGAGCCAGATTGATTGAAGGCCTGGATGAGCGCTCTGTACAGCGGCACAGAGGACATTGCCGTGTTCCTCTACAGTCCCAGTGTGTATGAACGCAGGTTTTGCAGAAGCTATGTTTGCAACTCAGTGTGACGGGGACATCGAAGACCTCACAGCACAAGGGACACTGTAGATCCTCCACAGTGAATTGACAGCCTTCAGCCATCGGTGGTGAATTTGCAAATCCAAAGTCTTTGAGATGTGTTTTCTCTTTAGAAAATGTGAAAGTAGTGAGCACTGCAACTGGGACAGACTGGTTCGACCTGATTATTAAACTTTTTTTAAATAGTGTCTCTTCTTAAACATGTCACAAATGTTGATGTGCAACCCCGAGGACATGATGAGTCATGCTGTGGTCTGATTAAAAAGACATACTTCATCAGAAAGGAAGCTGCAAAAAATGTTTTTTATTGAAGATTTACCAGAAAAAGTCCATTGAATGTATATACAGGACTTATCTTAATTAAACAATGTGTCCAGTTCTCATTTTCAGAAGATTCTACTGCATAAACATGCAAGTATTGTGAGGGGAAAATGTGGAGAGGTAGTTATAACCTGTATGTAACCAGGATGTGAAACGGCTTTACACAGCATGCAGGGAAATTAGCTTATAGGAAAGGAAAAAGTTACTATAAAAATGAAAGTAAGGTAAAAGAGAAATAAATAAGCAGCATTTTTAAATATTGCTCCCATATATTAATCAATTCAACAATTATAAATCACCATGTCATGTTGTTTTAGTATGTACTTGTAAGAATATGTCTAATCACAACCATGATTAAATGTTGCAAGAGCTTATACTTGGGGCGATTTTTATAAAATATGTCTTGGGATGTGTTTTATTTGTATTTTATTATTTAGTTATGGAAATATTACAGGGGCAAAGAAAGAAGATCCACTTTTAAAAATAGTAGTCAAAAGAAACATGCACATGACCTCAGATTTCTACCTGAAATCCTCACAATGTAAAAATGATGAGAAATCAATTTAGCAGTTATGAAAAGTTAAAGAATTGACAGTTAATGATTAACAAAAGAATATGAACATTTGTCAGATGATCAAATAGATTGTTCATATGAAAGTCTATCAGTATATTTACCGCATGTAATGTTTGGGCATAGTCATTCTAAATTGATTATATAACAATTTGCTTATTTATTCATTCAATTAAAGTGCCCAGAAAGAAATAAAGATAAAAACTAATTTTGGGCCATTCTGATTAATCATACTCAAATACTTTAGTGCTATACAGGTTTTGTTGATTCAATACAGAGAGCATTCTCTTTTGTGAATCTCTGAAGGTTGTAGAAAATAATGGAGATGATACATAAGGTGATGTTAGAAAACTACTTCTAACCGCACATCATATAAATGCACTGAATAAAGAAATAAAGAATTTAATATAGACTACTTTTCACATTTTGTTGATTCAAAGTAAAATTCATCCAACTATTATCAGAAACAGTAAAGTAATGTTGTGTGTACTGTGTAAGTTTCTTATTAAAAGACATAAATAATTGTCATATAAATAGTTAACAAAATGCATAATTGGTCAAGTTAATAAGTTGAACACACGCCCCTGTTACTTTAGAATTTTACAGTTTCAGGAGGCAGTTAGAGACATTTGAGTTTACTACAAGCTCAAAGCAAACCTCAAACAAACTCAAACAGAACAGCATGTCTTACTGCTGAAAGAGAACACCTTTATCTTTTTCAAATGACATTGATCATAGCATTCATGAATTATTTACACAATCTGAAAAAAATGATTAGGGCTTGAAATTTGGTAGACGTTTTTGTTCTGCTCAGCTGAGATAATATAGCAATAATGTCCACTATGAAACCGCGTGATATGTAAAGCTCTCACCTCTTTGATGAATATCCTCACTAAGAGGACAGCAATGCTGCATGGTCCACTCAAAGGCTGTTTTTAATGTTTCTGTCTTACACCAATGCAGCATTATAAGGTCAGTTCAAAGAAATATCTGCTGTCATTCATGACGTCTCTGCGCTGAACTATTAATCCATGTCCTTTCAGTTCCACATTATTCCCAGTAGCCATGAAGGCAGGATGGAAACTCTGGAAAACCTCCTTTTGTCCAGCTAGAATGTTCCCTGGAAGAAGGCCCTGGAACTTTTGCTCCCAGACGAGTCATTGTGATGGGATTCAGCCGTTTTGTCCAAGACAGGAGTGCAATTCATACAAAACCCAGCTTCATTGATGAACGATGACATTTTGGGCAGCCCTTCGTGCCATTTGTCTGCAGACACCTGCATGTGTGAACAGAACATAGTGAGTTGCGTAGTTCCTCATAGCTGGTGGCTACATAGTGCAATATACAATACCTACTTGAGGTGGAAAATGTGAGAGCAGGGCAAGGCCTGCAGCTGCTGGTTCCTCTCTCCGATAGACTCCCCACACATGCCACAGTAGAGCTCCAGCTCTTCTACACACTGCAGGAACTTCACGACCTGCTCTCTCAGCTCATCCTGCTGCTCCTTACTGCGGTAGATGCCTTCACACAGGCTGTGCACCTTCAGGATGCACAGCTGGAACAGAATAACACAGAGATAGATGGCCAAATGCTATGCTAATGCTAATACAGAGCATGTATTTATCTTCTGAATGGGTTTAATGGCATGTCATCTAAAATAGATGCATCACCTTGTTTCCAATCGCCTCGGCCAGATCATGTGCTCTTTGCATTGAGTCCAGAGCCTGTGAAAGTCATACAATTATAAAGACAATAGTTTGAGATATTCCAGATGTGCCGATCGCAAATGTTCAGTAATGGACATCTATCATGACAACAACACAATCAAATCAGTTTCATGACCTTATCGTATTCCTTCTGCAGAATCCAGCACTTTCCCACTCCGACGTAGATGGATGCTTGTCCAAGGCGGTTGCCAATCTCTGACATTATGCACATGGAGGACTCATAGCGAGGGAATGCTTTCTGTATTGAAGGTGAGTGCATAAAGAAAAGCAACTGTTACAGGCTTGGTTGAGTATTCTACTATAGGAATGCAGCATTATGCAGGAATAATCGAAAAACATTCGTGATTATGGCTGCCGTAATTAGGTAATTGTGAAGAGTTTTGATTACAGAATGCATATTTTACATTTTTTGCAGCGTTGAACATTGTAGCAAGTTGCAAGAATGTTGTATATTAATGTAAATTCCATTTATCAATATTTACTAATCGTGATTATAATATAAAAGGAAATAAATGACAATTATGATTTTAGTCATCATAACCGTAAAGCACAATACTCTAATAATGTGTAAGTGGGACAGTGAAAAAATTGTTTGTATAAAAATTATGTGCCAAATGCACTAGTAATTTTCAGTAGGATCCCTATAGCAATGATATCCAATGTGATTTTAAGGATAAAAAAACTGAAATGCCAGCAATATACTGGAAAGAAAGCTTGAGTAAACTAGAAAAAAAAGATATTGGGGTTTGCATTAAACTTACATCAACATCTTTCTGACAGCGATGAATATCAGCAAAGTTAAGCAGACACAGTGCCTGAAGAGGTCGATCTCCATGCTGCAATGCAATCTTCATTGATTCCTGAGAGACATACGTTTTTATGTCAATATTAAGGAATCATGTATGCATGTTGTTCTCCAGTTTCACAAACTGTAACATGTAGGTTTATATTTTCCTTTTACAACATTAGTTTGCTTTTGCATGCTTTTGCCAAGTAGGCCTATATTTCCTTTACATTTTCTAAAAACCTAAAATAAGAACAGCTCCACGTTGCACGTATTGCACATTCAGTATACAGTTTAAGTAAGCATAAAGTTAATCTTACTGTCACTTCCATTTACGACAGACAATATATCCTCCCTCAGACATTCCCCAGGTGGCTCAAATGTCCCACCACCAGATGTTCTTTAACTTCACGTATTACCTAGAAATTATGTAATCACGTTGGGCCTCATCTATAAAACGTGCATGCAGTTATTTTAAAATGTAATAATATTTCACAATAATCTAAACAGTTTTTACTTTATTTTTGCTCAAATAAATGCAACCTTGGTGAACATTATTTCAAAAACATTCAAAAAACGTAATTATTCCAAACTTTTTGACCTGTAGCGCATGTAGCCTACTAACAGACCCCAAATCGAAAAGTTCAGTTGCGTGACAGCTGGCACATAGCCTGCATTAATCCCCTGCACTGTTCGACGTGTGTAAATCACTGCTGCAGACGGCACACATTGTGACGCTCACAGTCCAAAGCAATGACTGCCTGTGATATTTCTCTCCTCGTCATTAGCGAGGGGCTAAGTGTAAGCTCTGCTCTTCATTAACACTCCTCTCAGACGGCACCTCAGCAGGATGGACTCTCGACTGGCGTATTTTTATCAGCCATAGTAAAGAGGGCTGGCACAACTAGCCCTACAAATAGCTGCACCTGTCAGTTGTGTCGTGGCCCGAGCTGCAGAAATTCAGAGGCCAGGGTTACGCCAAGGGGACTGATAAATATGATCAACATGCGGCATCCTGGGGGATTAAGATGCTGCCTTAACATTCGTCCAGGTGACCATTGACCCAAGCTGCCATATTTGTAAGTTTATGATGCACACTACAACATAGTTTATACATTACATGCTAAATGTAGGCCTATATTTGAAGAGCAAAGTGGCCAAATGTCGTTTTTACAGAATAAAACTGGCAGCTGTGGTTGCTAGAATAATTCTGTAGATAATACAGTAAAAATGTAAAGATATTTACAGAGAAACCTGTACAAGTAACTTTTCCACAAGCTGAGGAAAATACTACCATAATATGAGGTGCAAGCAGTGTCACGGACACAAATACAAAACAGTATCATGATAACACACATGACAATAAAATAATGCAATAAACATTCATTAACCCTCTGGTGCTCTGAAGTCATTTTTCACTGAAAATTAAATTAATGTGAAACTAATTTCATCTAGTGGAAACTTTTGGTACTGCGCCCAAACAAAATCTTACTGAAAGCTCTTTTTTTTTTTAGATATCAAGCTCAAATTTGAAGCACAACTTTTTTAGATTTATGGCTTTGATTTTCTAGCAGAGTAAAACGTGTTTTGGAAACTATATATTTCATATATTTATTTTTTTATATTTCTTTTTGTACTTTTTCCACTTCAGCAATAATCTGCCACGTGTCGTTTTTAAAAAGAGACCAAAGTCTGTGCTCCAAAGCATTTAGGATTTATGACAGATTAATTTGGAAATTTCATTTTCAGGTCTATGCTCAAAAAGTGAATAAATTGATTATAACTACTGTATAAATATAATTTAGTATCATAAAATCCCCTAAAAATACAAAAATATAAATATAAATACTAAAATATAGTAGGCTACATTCATTTCATTTAAATTATAACTTTTCGGTCATTTTTGACCACCACACAAAGAGCACCAGAGGGTTAAATAACATAAGATATAACATAAAACTACATAACTGATAATAAAAAAGAAAAGAAGGAACATGATTATTAAAATATAAAACCTTCAAATGGGAAGTGTCACACGTAATTCTGGGAATGTCAATTTATGCCTTTTCACTTTAAATTTTAAAATGATTTGTTCTTTTTACTTCCAAAAATGGTACATTTAACAGTATTTTACTGTAAAATGACAAAATATTAAATCTATTATAGTTTTTACCCACATATAGAAGGGGAACTTACTGTTAACCAATTAACTGGTTTTTACTGTCACATTTTTTACAGTCTTTTACAGTTAAAATTACAATTATTTTTTACAGTGTATGTGGATAAAAAGTCATACACCTACATTTAAAAAAGGGTTGACGTGTCATAAAATCATATTAAATGTTTGTACCTCACAGCATTCCATTGCATCTGGTAAGCGCATCAGCTTCCTGTAGGCCACCGACATATGGTACTGGCTCATGGCACGGTACTTTAGACTCCATCCTTTACCATAGTCATTCACCAGTTCAGCTGCTTTGCAAGGAAAGAAGAGTGCTTTCTCATAATCCTGCAACAGCACAAAATATGCAGATAGGGACACTTATTAGCATAAAACAAGCTGTACATAATCATTAGGAACTTGTATCTTTAAGAATGTTGATTCAAAACACCAACCAATACTGATACACTTAGAATTACATATTAAGTCAATACATGAATACATTTAAATAAATGTGATTATCAGAGAGATGTTAATGAAAATGTAAATGAGAATGCAGAAAGCAACCAACCACTCAAAGCTGATCATTTCTCCTGTGCGGGAGATAGAACTCTGCCACAGCTAAAAGGAGCCGTCTTGTTATTGCTCCTAGTAGCGCTTACATTCTCTGCATGCCTCTTCATCACATACATATTACAGCAGGCCTTCCTGGCAATCCAGGGGATTTACTCTCTTCAAATCTCTAGTGTCAAGGTGAGTACAAATGCCTATATCTAGCCAAACCTGCTTTGTCTGACTTGCAATTGGATACATTGTACATAACATGAAGGCAGTTTGTTAGTGATGTAAAAACTTCGTACTCTGTCAGTGAGTGAAATATAACTCAAATAACTGTAGGCCTGAAACAAATACAGTATGCAGTGATGCTGGTAGACAATGATCATACTTAGGGTTTTCATCAGTTAATACATACACTACTGTTCAAAACTTTGTGGTCAGAAATATCTTTTAATTTTAAATATTCAGCAAGAATGCATTAAAGACCTTTACATTGTTACAAAAGATTTCTATTTTGAATAAATGTGGTTCTTTTGAACTTTCTATTTATATTAAGCAGCACAGCTGTTTTCAACATTGATTATAAAAGGAAATGCATATTAGAATAATTTCTGAAGGATCATGTGACACTGAATACTTGAGTAATGATGCTGAAAATTCAGCTTTGCATCAAAAATAAATTGTTAAATTATAATATTTCACAGTATTACTGTTCTACTGTATTTTTGGTCAAATAATTGCAGCCTTGTTGAGCATAAGAAACCTTTTTCAAAAACATTAAAAAACAAACTTTTGAACAGTAGTATACACTACTAGTCAAACATTTGGACATGATCTTAAAAACCTGATCTAAAGGCTAGATTGTAGACAATCCTATGAATGAATTAGTAGTTACATTGTACTTATTCAAATAAGTACTGACTAATATTAATTAACTACATTAATACAATTAAATACTATAGAGTTACGGTTAGGGTTTGGTTTAGGGTAAATTACTTGCAATTATGCATAATTTACAGTTATTCTATTCTAAGGACGTGTAAGTATGTCACCTTAAAATAAAGTGTTACTATTTATTTAAATAGATTTAGTTTTAATTGATAAGCGGATAGTGAAGGAAAAGTAGCCAACAAGTGACCAGAATTTTTGGAAACTCCTTCAATATTGTTTAAAAGCATCCCAGAATGCACCTCATTAAGTTAAAATAATGTATGTACTGGATCTAGAAAAGAGTTGACATTTTATAGATAGGCTATATATAAAGAATCTATATATATAATTTAATTTGGGTGACTCCATAATTTCCATCCACCCATTTGATGACTTTACTATTATATAAAATGTTTAAAATAGTAATAATAAAATGAGTAGGTGTGTCAGAATAAAAAAAAGAGTGATAATGTATTGATACCTTAAGCTGGATGTAGAAGTTGCCCAAACTGCAGCAGACCCTGCACTCCAGCATCTTGTCATCGTTGTTGTGAGCGTATCGCAGGGCCTTCTCGTAGCTCACTAAGGCCTTTTGGAAAACGCTAATGCCCAGGTAGGCATTGCCCATGCTCAAACACACTTGCCCATTGAGCTGTAGGCTAACAGTGGTGCCCTGCATGTTTAAGCAGGTCTCACAATATGAGACTGTCTTCTGGAATTCACAAAGCTTCTCGTTGCTGCGTGCCAGGTTCAGGTAGCCCTCCGTCAGGTAGTCAGGGTCCTCCATCTCTCTGGCTGTGTTTATCTGAGCTAGGGAGTACTGTTCGATGGTTGCATGTACATGGGGACAGAAAACACCAGAAGATAGTTCATTAATACAATTATTTTACAATTGGCATTGAAAATAAAAGCCCGTTCAGGTGTTTCCCCATAGGGAAAAATGTATCCTGTTGCAACCAGATATGACGCTAGACAAGACAATGTACTACTGTTAAGATGGTCTACATACCACAACAGATATCAAGCATGCTTTATTATTATTATGTGAGAACTACAGTTGTTTAAACACATCATAGTGCAAATGAAGTCTGTGCTGAACTTGGGAAAGCAGGTCCCTCTGCAAGGAGGTTTATGTCAACAAGATGCTCTGTGCTGAGGATCAAATTGCATGTGGCTCTCCTTACCTTCCATGTAACTATGGAAGTTATATATTATATGCATGTTTCGCATTGGTATATATATCAGTCTGAAATCTGTCTCAATAAGGTTGCAAGCAAATTGGTGCTAATCATGTCTCAGTGTGTGTATTTATCAATTATTTACCAGATATCAATGTTTAAAGGGATAGTTCATTTACTCACCCTCATGCTGTTCCAAACATGTATAACATTATTTCTTCTGCAGAACACAAAAAAAGTGCTTTTTGACCATACAATGAAAGTCAATGGGGTCCAATGTTGTTTCGATCCCATTTGACTTTCATTGCATGGAAAGGAAGAAATAAAGTCATACAGGTCAATTTAAATGAAAGATCCCTCAATTTAAATGATCCATTGAACAGTTTACTCTACATGTCAGTAGATGGAATTAACTTTTTTGACAAACTGAATATCAAGGCACGAGAGCAGGACGGTTGTATAAGCGGCTCTTACCTGTAGCATCTCTTTGTATTTCCCCATTTCTGAATGTGCTGTGATCAGACACCCTAAAACTCTAAACTTCCCCCCAGGATCAGATGTCTTCCTTAACACTTTCATCCAGACATATAAAGCCTTTTCCGTGTCATTCGACTGGTAGAGCTTCAGTCCCTTCTCAATCTGCTGTTTGGTTTGGTCCTGACCCATTTCTGCCTCAAAGTCCCTCATAAAAATAACCATCCGTTTGGCTCTTCGGCCGTCTGGGGAAGTGCAAGGGTGCAATTTTTTTGTCTTTCACCCGTCAATTCCACCCCAGAAATCTGCACCCACTTGCTTCGCTGATCCACAACTCTCAGCTTTGGGTGCAAAGAGATGTTGAAGAAACTGGATCTACGGCTTGCAAGGTATTCAGAGTACAGATCCTCATTGCTCATCACTTTGAAAACACGTCATATGAATCACAAAATCATGATTTTTTTTACATTAAAGAAACCAACCTCAGTCCCTTTGGAAAGCTGGGAAAGAAAGTTGAAGGAAAAAATGTGACACTAAAGAAATAAGTCTCAATCCAAGGTGCTGGCAATGATCTCCCAGAATATCTAGTCCTTCCACACCCGAGGAGGAGGAATTCTCTGTACCCTCACCCCCTACAAACCACCCCTTCATCTTTCTCCTCCCTCCCACTGCAGTGCTGGCGCTACAGCAGATGGCCTTGTCACTCTGGACCATGTGTCCCTGGTGGAATCCAGCTTCAGCCTCTGAAAAGATCCAAGGTCACAAAAGACGCTTATCCGCCGATCTTCATACCAAGAGTAGTGCTGTTCACCTCTACATCCTCACACCGTTAAGAGGCTTAAACACCACATCTATGAATGACCCTTAAGAAAAAAACAACTTACGGAAACATTTAGTCCCGAGCTACAGCAGAGGTTTGGACATCATGTGAAGTCTAAAAACAGACAGATATTTCACAACGGTGAAGCAGAGGGAGTCAAACGCTCCTCATAGAGTGGCAGTTCCTGTGGGTGGGCCTTGTTAAGCCGCTTGCTGTGCCACCTCCCAGCCCCCCAGCCTTGGTGTCAGCAACTGATGCTTAGAATAGTTCACAAAGTCTGACATGGTATTTGTCTTGAGTTACAGTACCGCTGCTTCTTGAAACATCAATAGGATCGAATTGTCGGGTTCTCAACTGAACCTGGCTTTCTTCGGCCCTTCCTTCCCCCTTTACACCCAGCTTCACGGATACAAATAGGGAGTATTTACTACCTTGCCATTCACAAGATGGCTTATGTTACTAAAGAAAACGTCTGATGGTTGTAAGTTATGTCTTACACAATTCCTGAAATGCTAACACACTGCTTTAGCACGTTTTGGGGACTGTATTGTGTAGAATTTATAATTAACTGAAATGCAAGTTAGAAAGCCCAGCGACACAAATATTTACTTCAAGTCTGTTTTAACACACATATGTGACGAGATGCAAGAAAAATGGACAAGTGGTACTCACTGCAGAGTCAAATGACGACCAACTCTAAGGGGGTGGAGGGATAGAGTTGTGGGTAGGGTTAGGGTGTGGTTGGATATTCTAGCTCCACCCATTAGGCCCAAATTACATTTGCTCCTCCTCGCTGGAGCTATAGCGAGGAGGAGCTAGAAGTAAGCTCCACCCATTTGCTCTGCAGTGAGCAGCTTCTCAAAATGGAGGTGCATCATCTTGCTCTCCAAATAAGCAAGTCGTGGTGCAGAACTCCTCTGTTGCACAAGAAAAACTCAGGAACAGAGGAAACTGGTATGTAATGTGATGTTCCGTGCTGTAGCCACGGCCAAAATCTTTGGACATACCATTTGAATACTTCAGGCAAATCTGTTATCGTTTGATGATATCGCAAGACAATTTGAAATCCAATTTGAGCAGCCAGAGCGTCCAGACATGAATGTAAAAATCTGAATGGGATGATTGAATCACCACCAAATGGGGTGGAAAAAAAGGATTCCATGTGTTTTGTTGCTGTCCAGAGTTTCAAAAACCCATCTGGATGTGCAAAAATGTAGATTTTTGCCGGTAGTCTGAATATAGCCTAATTCAGACTATTCTTCAAAATATCTACTTTTGTGTTCTGCAGAAGAAAAAGTTTGGAAGAACATGAAGGGTGGGATTATCATAACTGTTAGGCAAAGGGGGAAAATATGAAACGAAACGGGTAACTTATTTTGGCCTTTTAATTCAAGAGGAAAGTTGACCAAAAGTACGGAGTCAAACAACACAGATTTTCAAAAGTTAATTCAGTCATTTTTAGTAACAATATTTTGAAACAGCTCCAAAAGGTCAACAAGAATATGCTTTGTCTCTGGCAGATGTAAAATGGACTGCATCTTCATATACTGCATAAAGTAAAATATAAACAGTTGTAGCATACATTTGCAAAGTGGAAACCTAATATAAAGTTCCTGTACAGTCATAAACCACAGAGAAAGGGGAATCTGAGGTGACAATTGAGAAATTATCAGTAAAAGAGAGATAAGTGGCAAACTTTCATTATGAACATTTTTTAAATGCCCCTTGACAGTGGTAATAAATACTTTTGTCAACATCCTTGAGGATGTTTTGAATGGTTAATCTGAGAACATTTCCTTACATTCAGCGTATCTTGGCAGACATTTGAAAGACACCATATATTGCACACTATCACTTATTTAAGGTAGTAATGATATGCAATTCACAGCTGTATACACTGCATATGTATTCTGTTAATTCAGTAAATGATGTGTACAAATGAGGTCTTGTGGTGTTAGAAACGTTTGTGGAATGTTAATGGTTTAAAAAGAAATTCAAATATAAATTCCTTTTGAAATCCAAATGAAATACTAAACTAAAGCTTGACAAACTACAATGGTCAACTGCAAATGACACTGCAGATACTGACAAACATTACACATTACATTTGGCCTCCATTAACACTTTACGGTGTCCTACAGTGTAACACTTCACATGACATTATAAAGCTTGTACCACTGTAACAACTTGTACACGACTGCGGTCTATTAAATCACCATAGTACATTTTTATCATGGTCCTATGCATTACGTAGAACATCTCAGGCCAAAACAAACTGCCAGTTTGTAAGGAGGATTTTGATTCCCTTAATTACTGAGACCACCGACGTGGCAGGGTTCAATTTCAACGTGTTTGCGTCACCTTTCTTGCATTTATCCCTAAAAACATAAATGCAGCCATTGCAGCTGGCCACTTTCCATAGAGATGGCACGCAGCTCCACACTTCAGGGAAGCGCAGCCGAGTGAAGCTGTCCAGCAGTGGGTTATAGCACACCAGAGAGTCGCCCTCTGCCACCACAAATATAAGGTCCTTATGGGCGGTGGCATGCATGCATCCGGCAAAAGGCAGCATGTACGGCTTGGTTTGACACCTCTGTGTGGCTGTGTCAAAGCACTGGATAAGGCGAGATGGTTTGGTAAAGAAGTCCATGTCATTTTCCTCCCCACCCAAAAGGTAAATGGTGCCTCCCAAATTGACTCCGGCTGCACCCGACACGGCTGTGTCTAGTTGAGTGGTCTCTTTCCATATGTTGTCCTGTACTGTATAGCAAATGACAGCGTTGGAGAGAGTGTCCTGAAGGGTCTTGCCTCCCAACGAGTATATGGCATCCTCTGTAGACACAGACACTAACGTGTGGTGGACACGGTCCCGGGGCAGAGGGGCGCAGCGCTCCCAGTCCATAGTGTGCATGTTGCATTTCCACATGCGACGTGGTATGGAACCCCCGACAACATATAGATCGGCCCCATGCTTGCAGGCGGCCGTGATCTGGTGACACAGGCTGTTCTGGCCGCTCACACTGATGGCATCATCCTCGTCACAATGAAGAGACACTGCCAATGAGTGTGTGCGTGTGTCTTCTTTCCCAATTAGGTATATGTGCACTTTTTCACCAATCTCCTAAATTGCAACAAAGCCAACAATGAGCATGCGAACAATACAATAGTAATAATAAACAACAATTGATTATGAATTCTGCGTGTCAACATTTTAAACTGGTCAGAACAATCTAGCTGGTTAACATAGATGAGGTTTTCTGGGCATTGCAAGAATGACTTCTAAAACGTCAAAAGAATTCCATAAATTTTCAGCAAAAGTGCTTAGAAAGTTTCCTTTATAATTATAATAATTACATAATTTCCAGGTATAATTGCACATTTTCTTTGCAAAGAATTTTTTTTAAATAAAAACAAATAAAAAATCCAGGGGGTTGAATTAAATTGGTTTCTCTCATATCTTAAAGACAGAACTTTTTCTATTAGTACTGATAACCATCTCCTAATCTAATTACGCGTGGCATCCTACAAGGGTCCGTTTGGGGTCCTCTGCTTTTTTCCTCTGTATATGCTTCCTCTAGGCTCTATATTTTTGTTCAGTGTAGCTTATTGTTATGCTGATGATACACAACTTTACCTTCCTGTCAGGTAAAATTATTATTGTTCCATCAGTAATCTCATCTGTTGTCTTGAGGAAGTTAAAATTATTGATGTCTGAAGATTTTCTGAAGTTTAATGAGGATAAATCTGAGGCCATTGCCTTTGGTCCTTTATTGTGTTTCACTGACCTTGAAAATCAGGTAGTACTCTGTTCTTTAACCTTGCATGATAAAGTGAAGAACTGGGTGTCATCTTTGATTCTGACTTATTTGATAAGCAGATAAATGCCATTATTAAAGGAAGCTTTTTTCATCTCAAATCCATTGCCAAATCAAAACGCTCCCTCTCTCAGAAGGACTTGGAAATAGTATTTCACACATTTATCACATCCCAGTTGGATTACTGCAATGCAATTTATATGTGTGTATTTGTATTTATATGTGACAATTTATTTGTCTCAGTTTTTCACAACTGCAATTAGTCCAAAATGCAGCAGCTTCCCTACACTGGCTACCAGTTAGCTATAGAGTTAAATTTAATGTCCTGCTGTACGGTTTAGCCCCACAGTACATAGCTGATCTCCTTTTGTACCTAGGTCTCTTTATTTTTTTAAATCAGTAACTTCTTTCTGTTCCTCATTCCTGCTTGAAAACCAAGGGCGTTTGTAGTTGCGGCCCCCAGGTTGTGGAATGCACTTCTGTTTTTTGTTAGGTCTTCCTCCACACTGGCCATATTGAAATCTAGGTTGAAGACATTTTTTTTTTCTCCACAGCCTATGATGTTGTTTGAGATGCATAGGGGTTTTATTTGGAGCATTTGTTGTTTTTAAAATGTGCTTCACACTTGAACTTGAATTTATTTTAAAATAAAATAAAATGTTGTTGCATATTTAGTACACATGCAAATCATTTCCATTTAAAATGATGTAGTGCAAATATAAAATAATCAATTTAAATTGAATTTATAATTTGTCTTAGGGCCAGTGTACTTTTTTTGTAAGGCAAGTAGCAATCTTAACTACATATACTAATACTAATATATACTAATATAACTACTAATATATTTTCATCTGAAGAATACAGAATATCAATACAGCATTGTGAGATAAAATACTGTATAAACTGTGATAAAAATAATACTGTGAAATGTCTATTTTTCTTCCCAACTCCTAATCATCACTAACCTTTAGGCTGTCTAGAAGCATATCAGAATACTCCTCTCGTTCGACTTTGTTGTGATTTATCCAAGTATCAATAGCTGCAGTTGGATTTTGTGAGCTTGGCACCCCATCTGCAAATTACAGACACAAATTAACATGATCTCTGACTCTTTCTAATCACAATCTCTCATATGAAGTGAATCCAATTTGCTGTTTGCGCTATTCATTCACCTTTAATGATGTCTATGAGAAGGCACAAAGGCATGTTCAGGAACTCCTCTGTCTGGTGCAGCTGAACCAGGTGAATCTTTGCACAGTGCTTGGCAGCCGTATACAACTCCTGGTCACTGTGTCTGTCCGCCAACCACATAATCTAAAAGAAAGAGTGGTCAACAGTTTCTTACTGATTCAGCTAACCTTTATCAAAGCATTTTGTGTATGCTATAAATCAAAAATGAAGGTTTCACCTGCAGGCAATTCTTAACAACCACAGTTCGTGATAGGAAGCGAGAGCACTCCTCAAAGAGGGCAGTAAGCTGGTACATATCAGCCATTTCATAGGTGTCCTGCAGGTCTTCAACCCTTAGTTTTATTGTTCCATGGTAGATGTAGTCCACCAGCGACTGGAAGACAGGTGCACTGACGTCCTTCAGCTCAATGTTACGATCATACGCTTCTCTAAGGTTAGAGGTGAACATGGACCTGAAGAAGCTGCTTTGTGCCGAGAGCACCAGGCGGTGAAGCTGGAACTCTTTGCTGTCCACAGTGACGATGACATCTGCAAACAGACCATCCTCCAGACACAAGTCCATGATGCTCTTCACAACACGGCTGGAATGGGAGCGATCGGTAAATGTGTAGCCCTGGAAGTAGTTTTCATCCCCCGATGGACCTCCAACGCTGTAGCCTCCATCCTCACCAGACTCCATGGCACCTTAAATCTGAAGCAGCTTCACCTGAATACTTGATAAATGACTTACTGAGTCAGCTGTCTCTCAGATGGTGGCATTCGTGTAGCTTTAATTGTTAACTAGCAGGCTGGGATTTGCCTTGGGATTTAATGCTCACTGGGCTCTAAAATAACTGACAGATTGATGTAAAGCCATATGTAGCATTCTTTATGAAGGAATCTGCTGCTTGCAATCTACACAAACAAAATTTCATACAGGTTAAAAAAACGTTCATATGTGATTTTGCATTTAAACGTTTCCACCGGTTCAAAACATGAAACTTACCGGCTTAGTGTTCACATAAGCGTTAGTTTTGACTGAGCAATTTGTCAGCCAAATTATGTCCATCTATGGTAAACTGGCCAGCTATGTAGCTAATGCTAACATAAACCATCTAGATTAGGGTCTATTTAACTTCTCTACCATACTAATGAGTCCACAATCAAACGCAGCAGAATTTTTTTTGTGTCAGATGTAACTCTGCAGACAGCACATGCGCATTCAGACAATATTATTTATAAATGTTAGCATGTTAAATATTTGCCATACCAGAAGACTGCTTGTAAAAGTCAGCCCTAGGAAGTAAACAGCATATTTCTTCGTATTGACGTCACCGCGCGTTTACGTGACTCTCTGCTGCCCCAGTGTGTTGGAGGACTGTCATTGCACTGCAATGCGAAAAACAAACAATGTATTTATTTAAAAAAGTATACTCAAGTAACTTAGCTTTTAATTCAGATTAATTATATAACGACATCTATATAGTATTTACAAATTGCAATAAAAGGAAATAGATTTAAGTCACTATATCTCTTGTTGTCACATTCTTTCTCTCTTCCAGTTTGGCTCAAATTGTCTTTTTCCGCAGGTGGAAAAATGCGACGCACTAGACTAAATCAGGAATCCTGTTTTTGTGTGTGTGTGTGTGTGTGTGGTGCAAGACGGATGACGACTGAAAGCTGCGTGAATCAAGTGCAATCATATTTCTGTGGCAATGTTGTTGGTGTGTGTTGTCCTGTTTCTCATTGGCTTCAGGGAGCCCTGGAATAACTCAGGTAAAGACTTTTGAACTTGACGAGACGACATGTGCAGTAAATATTTTTACTAGACCGTTTTATTTTTTTCACATATACATTTGGTTTTTCTTATGATATTGTACTAGTAGGCTACTGGATTGCATTAGCTGTTCCAGACAGTGCTGTTGGGAATGTGGCACTGGCATTCTGTGGCATGCTAGACATGATTTATGCCAATCATGACGTCAGATTCGAATATTTTCCTTCTTTAAATTACGCGAGCACTGTTGAAATCTTTCGTTTTATATTATACTTAACTTTGCCATGCCATTGCTCGCTTACCACTGATCAATAATAATTCAGCCCAGACTTGTTTTCGTACAGTTCAAGCCATAATGATTTCCATGTAAGTCGTGAGTGTGTGTGCTGTCATGCAGATGTTTCTGCGGTTCTGCACGGAGGACTGGCATCTCAGGGTTTTATCAGATCTGTAAGTGATGCTAACCTGATGTTTGAGGTAAGAAAATATAGCCATACATTCCACAAAGCACTCAAAGTAACAATTCATTTCACCGTGAATTAGTCGAATTCAATATTGTAGTTAAAACATTGATTTATATGTCACTGGAATGACAATAAAATTCCTCTTAAATACACTCTGACGTGTTCATGACCATTTGTTAATATAAAGTTGAATAGTCTTTATTAGTTCACAGAAGCAGAATTATATAAGTTCATCTAAAAATATTTTAAACATTTCTAATTGGTCTACAAATATGCAGTTTTTATGACACTGTATTGGAAGACTACATGGAATTAAAAATTCTAAAAAAAGATATTTAAAAAGTTCTCACACTATAGCAAACTGTAAAATAATAAATATTATGATTTTAATCTAAATTCTTGATTGAACCACAAGTATTAACAAATACTGAAGAAACAATTCTTTGGTGCCCCTAAGGGGACATGGTGATGGAAAAAAAATATTTCAATATAACTGATATTTCAATGCTTTTGCATTCCCCAAATAAACTTTGCATTTGTTCCTCCAAGCTCCAAGAAACATTGCACTTGCTTGTAAAATGTTAGTTTTTTTTGTTGTTGTTGTAAAATAAATAAATAAATAAATAAAAAGAAGAGAAAAAACTAGTGTACTAGTGTAGGGGACCACTATATTTCAGGTTTCTCATTTAAATGAACAAATTGAACAAACAGAGGCATTGAGATGTTTCCCTTGCATCACAAATTCCCCCCCCCATCAGCATGTCTTTGTTGGGGCTCCATTCAGATGATGAACTCACTATGTATATATATGCATACATATTTGAGCGCACGCACACACACACACACACACACACACACACACACACACACACACACACACACACACACACACACACACACACACACACACACACACACACACACACACACACAGACACGTTATATATCCTGTGTGTGTATGTGTATACGTATATATATATATATATATATATATATATACATACATATATATACACACACACACACATATAATATAAACACAAACTTTTATGTTAGATGCGATTTGACAGCACTAATATGTATATTTTACATTCACCCTTTTTTTAAATCCTAGTTCTTATGGAGAGGACTGGAGATTGATGTCGACAATAATGTTGTCATGCGGGATCAAGAAATGGCATCTATGCGACAAGGACGAGCTTTCTTATCTCTGATAAACGACAGTATTCCAAAGACTGTTTCTGCAATGAAGAAGTCGCTGGCTATGCAGGAAGAGCAAGACAACTCTTTCACTCAGGCCCGGTTTGAGACCCTCATCCTCGGGATGATCTATTCAGCCTACCAGGCCCGAAACCAGAGGCTGGAGTCAGAGCAGCAGGCCTGGACTGATATTCTTGGCCGCCTTGCAAATGCTACTTTCATTCAGCTACGCAAATCTTCTTAACTAACAATAAACACACCAGTTATTATTAATGTAACATCCTGAACATTTGTACCTGGCTTATATGACTCATCAAAGTACAGTTTGTAATGAATTCAAAAATCTTTGTTGTCAGTTTGAATTGCTTTGATTTTCTTCACCTCCAACCATGGCTTACTTTTTCTGGTTCTTCAAATACAAAACATATTTTATTACACTCACAAAGACACATAACCAAGTGTTTTATGGAAAGTACAAAAGTTTATTTTGAACAGAATATACATTATTTTAGGACATACAAAAAGTTAACAAGTCCTTATTTAAATTTTTGTTGTTCCAGGAATTACTCATTGAAATGAGCAGAACAAATGAGACCTGAGACACTGAGTACTGTATCTAGTCTTAAAGCTCAGTATATTCTTACTCACTTTTTCTTCACTTTTGATGTCTTGCATTCGGTCTTGCTCTTGGTCTTTGACTTGGTCTCTGTTGAAGACAACGATGACAGCTTTTTCTTGAGCTTGGCATCATTAGCAGCTGCTCTTCCGTCTCTATTCGTGCGCTGCTGGGCTCTGCGCTGAGATCTGGAGGTTCCAGCTCTGCCTCCACTGTCCTCCACTGTCCGTTTCCAATTAACATGGTTCAGTGTGTCCTCTCGGTTCCAGATTAAAATGTTATAGCCTGTAATTAAAGTGTACAACTTTTCAAATTAATCAAGTCATGTAGCACTCTCGACTACTATGATTATAAGAAAATAAATTATATTGTACCCATTCCAGAAGCAAGCACATCCCCAGTTGAACTGAACTTGTTGAGCTGAAATAAAATAAACGTGAGATATTAAGATATTTGCGCCTGCAATGTTATCAGTAAACAATTGTGTGTATATAAAGCTATATACACTACCGTTCATACATGTAGGTTCAGTAAGATTTTAGTTTTTAAATTTTTCAAAGAAGGCTGCCTTTATTTGGTGAAAAATACAGTAAAAGTTAAAAGATTTTTTTTACTTTAAATAACCATTTTCTATTTCAATATATTTTAAAATGTAATTTATTACTGTGAAGCTGAACTTTCCGCATCATTTTTCCAGTCTTCAGTGTCACATGATCCTTTAGAAATCATTCTCATGCTGATTTGGAGCTCAAGAAACATTTTGTCATGAATGTTGAAAACAGTTCTGTTGCTTAATATTTTTTTTGAGATGGTGATTTTTTTTTCAGGATTACTTTATGAATAGAAAGTTCAAAAGAACATCATTTTTTTTAAATAGAAATCTTGTGGGATATTACAAATGTCTTTACGGTCACTTTTGATCAATTTAATGTGTCCTCGCTGAATAAAAGTATGAATTTCTAAAAAATAAAAAAAAATCGTACTGACCCTAAATGGTTGACCGATTGTGTATATATTATCAAAAGTCCTAATTAACATTATGATGTTAAATATTGTAAAATATTTAAAAGGATAAACCAAAACATGCTTACAGATATGATACCAGCAGCATTGGGGTCTCTCAGCTGGTGCACAAGATCACCACTGCTGGCATCATAAATGTCAATAGTTCTCTTGTCATTGACTAATACTTGATCATCTGGGTAACGGCCAGCAACGATGAGGTCATACATGGGATGCCAGGTTGCCTGAGAGAGAAAAAAAGACCAAATTGAAACTATAAACTTGATTACAACATAAACTATTAAAACAGTTAAAACATGCAGTTTAAACTTAAGGAAGTTTAGACCTTGATGGGCGTTAAGTGCTGGAACTGCCGATGAGGATGAATGATTATTTGATCAGGTTTAGACCAGTCATATGAGCAATATACCCTGATCTGGTTCCTCTGGTCTGTAGTAAGGAGCTTGGTGCTGTCTGTCGGATTAAAGTACACTGAAAAAAAAGAAGAACATTAAATTTTTTTTTTTTGCATTTAAACCTATTGTACAGTTGAGAGGCTTTTATTTATTACTTGTTCCCCTCCTTGCTATTCTGATTTGGTCTCTTACCAGAATTGACAGGCTTCTCATGAGGCATTTCAGCGATATAACTGCTTTTGTCTTTAATATTTCGGAGGTCCCACAGCTTGACCGTGGCATCAACAGAGGACGTTGCCATCAGCCAGTCACAACGAGGGTTAAATTCTGCATGGGTCACTTTGGCTTTGTGCAGCTTCTCTTTGAAAATCTTAATACGTTTACAAAAATATGTATATCAGACAGCTTAATTCTTGATTTTGGAAATGAGAATTGATTTAGATATTTCCATCACTTACTTCTTGTCCATCCAGGCCAAGCAGGAGAAGTCTTCCAGTATTGTCTCCGGTCGCAAGCATCTGACGGCTAACAGACACGTCCACACAGCAGAACCAGTAACTGGGATATTGACATTTGTGGCATTAAAACCATATACGCATGTACATCTTCATGTAATATCCAATTTATACCTAATAATATATGACAGTGCAATGCATGGTCTTTAAAGTCCCTGTGAACCGGAAGTTGCAACCGACTTTACTTCAGTGTTGTGACGTGTTTCCAAGTGAAACTGAATATTGAATAGAGGGCGGGGTTTTACTTTAGCACACCTCCTCTCCCTCCCTCGCTCATAGAAGACTGACGGTTAGAGGAGAGTTGTTAAGGATATTCAACCCAAACCTTAAAACTGACGTCATCAGAAAAGGAACGCCATTCAAATTTTCTGATTTTGATTGAAGATTACCACAATAAACACATTTTTCCTCAGTGTATAAACTCGCATGGATTAGTTGTTCACCACAAGACAAGTAATTTGCGCTAACAAAGTAAATAGGGTCAATTTTGATTTCATGACGACTTTACACAGTTACTGTATATCAGTCTATTCTTTCACTTTTTAAAGAAATTGCAGACAAATCAACAACCGATCTATACTGCATGTTTAAGGGCGGTTGTTCTTACAGCAATATGGAATATTAAACATGAATATGAAATAGATATAAACATCACCTAAAAATATTTTTGATTTCCCAACACTGCTGAACAATTCAAACAAGCACTGTCCTCACCAAAGATCATGGTGGTCATGGCCACAGTCTGGGGTTCGAGACAATATCTGACTTTGGGAGCCCTCAAAACTCTGCACGCTGATTGTGCCATCACCAGAAGCGACAAAGATTTTGGACACATCTGTGGGGCAGAACTTCATCCCCCCAATAAAGTCACCAGCTCCCTTCTGCATGGATACAATAGACAAACACAAGCTTGTAAGATCTAGATACAACTGCCAAAACCAAATATGGCCATGACGAGGGAGGACTCAATGCTCAGGGAGGACTATGGGTTGATAATATTTACAAATTTATAAATGACAATGTTATTGACTAAATGGATTACTCTTAATGGCCTAAAGGAACTTAATAAATGATCAAGACATGGAGACGATGAACATAGTATACTGCCATTTACAGTATATCATATATCATTATATCTCATTATATCATAACTAACTGAAAAATTTCATCCTCTGATCTATCACAGGGTTTATCCAACTTCATACCAATCAGACGACCAAAAAATACACAAATACATTAAATTCCCACTTTAGCTATGGAACTGAATTTGATATATTCACTGTAACTGTGTGAAACTTCAAGCACAAGCATGTTCAAGAGTCAACTGAATGAAATACCGATAACTAATGTCGCACACTTGTCATACTATAATTCAACTGAATGCACAGAAGTGTCCATCAACAGGACAAAGCATCAGCTCAAGCCTCAAATCAAGAAAAGTGCAAATTTCAAGTACTGTAAATCTCTGTGTGGTCTATGTTTCTTTGAAAGCAAATGGGAGAACAGCCACAAGTGCTAATAAAGGATCTTACTCCCATGAATCTGTTTTGGCATAGACTTGTATAATCGTTCCACTGATATCCCGAAGGGTGGTCGCACCCCAAATAGATGAGGTGAACAGCTGATTGGTATTGAATTGGTTAAACTTCATGCCTGATATAGCATCTCCAGGACCCATCTAGGATAAAGAACAGAGGAGAAAATCTCAGCAGTCACCAAAACTGCATTTGTAATCTGTTCAAATCTGAAAATGCTGAACTTTACTTTTACTATATTCTTAATCAAGACTTTCAATAGTTTATAGTACACTGTTTAGCTATTTACACATTAATGTTTACATCTTTAATTGATTTAACCATTAATATGTACACTACAATGTGATTTGATTTCACTGGGACCCCAAAAGTATTTGGACACTTAAAGGGTTAGTTCACCCAAAAATGTTGCTTTACGTACGAGAACCAATGAGGTTCATTCTCGTGTTACGCAGCACATTTGAGCTTCAGCAAGAGGTTTGTTCTCACGAGTCAAGCGGGTTCAGTTGAGCTTTTGTTTATGTTCGCTGATCAATGTTTATATGTGAATAAAAGCCCAAATTAAATCTGTTCATTAAGAAATCGAGCCTCTTCAGAAAATTTTGACTAAACCGCTCAATTCATACGGATTAGTTTTACGATCTCTTTATAAACTTTTTGAAGTTTCAAAGTGTCAGTTGCGTAGCTGTCAATGGAGGAAGAAAAGCTCACAGATTCATCAAAAAGATCTTCATTTGTGTTCCGAAGATGAACGAAAATCTTGCGGGTTTGGAACGACATGAGGGTGAGTAATTAATAACAGAATTTTCATTTTTGGTTGAACTATCCCTTTAAGTGACGCTTAATGTACGAATGTCATTGGATTAGATAAATATCAAACCAAGTTGCATCTGCAAACAAATGGTGCTATAACTCTAGAAAGTACTTTTTGTCTTCACTTTGAACAGTATATTCTTCACTTCACAATCCAGCTTCATCTCACCCCCTGTATGAAAGTTCTCTTATTCAGCACATCGTAATCCCACAGGATGATGTCTCCACCTTTGGAGCCCACTGCAACAGTGGTGGGATGGGTGGGATGCCATTCCAGACAAGTGACCCTCCGGTCAAAGGGGCTGGCTGTGCGGTGAAGTTGGTAGGCTCCAAGAGAGCGTATGAAAGGCTCTTGCAGACACTATAACACAAGGGAGAGTAGTACATAGTACTGTAATATTGTTGTTGTTGAGTTCTTGCACTAGTTTTCTATAAAGTGCAGAGTGTATAGGCCACACCATAATAATACATATTATACATATCACCATATACTGTATATATATGCATTATATGCTTGTCATCACCTGGCGCAGTTGAGAATGGATGCTCTGTCCCAAGGTGCTTTTGTAAATGTAGTGAAGGATACTTGTTTGACCCACTTTCTTTTGACCTCCAGTCCATTTCACACTTGCTTGTATGTAGGTGTCTGTAACATTACACAAATCCAGTTTAGCTCACCAGCAAATCTAGATTAGTGACTGGTTAGTTTTGAAAAAAATTGGTTTATGTTTGCCCTAAAGCCATTAAATTTCACTTTTTGTATATTTAAAACAAACTATGCCATTGCAAGACATAACTCGTAGCTTTCCTCACCCGCTTTTGGTGCCGTCTTGCCTTTCTGTTTGGCTTTTAGCTTTTTGGAGAGTGTTTGAGGAGGTTCTTCATTCGGTCTTTTCTTTGAATTGACGTTCTTCGTCTGTTGAGAACTTGAGTCTGTCTGAGCCCTTCCTCGCGCCATTTCAAGTCTACTTTCTAATTGTGATTGTGAAAAGGGTCAACAAAGACATTGCATGTCAATTATGCGTTACACATAAAGTTAAATCGTAGATACGACCCGAACAACAAGAATAATGCACTTTCTTTCTTACCTGCAAATGTAAAGCTTTCTGCATTACACTGGCAAGCCCACGCAGATCAACACCGCTACACGTGCACAGACACGCATTTTGACTACATTCAGTGACGTATAAACCCGAATGTTTTGTAATCGTTGAGCGCGATACATCATTTATCCACTAGATGGCGCCAAATGTGGGAAAGTATCATACTGTCTATGGAAAGTATCATAGACAGTATAAGAAGGAAAGTATTCATAGGCCTGAGTAAATAATGTACATTAATTTTTATGAATATTTCTATTCAATTATCTCTTTTTAAAGATATTCAAATTTACAGCACTAGAAAAAATCATTAAAACATTTGCACCTTTGCTATTTAGGGAACAAATATATTGCCCGAAAACTCTTAATTGATATTTTAAAGAATGTTGGTAATCAAACAGTTGACGGCACCAATTGACTTCCATTGTAGGAAAAAAGAATATGGAAGTCAATGGGTGCCGAGTCCGACAACTGTTTGATTACCAACATTCTTTAAAAGATCTTCTTTTTTGTTCTACAAAAGAACTCATACAGGTTTGGAACAACTTGAGGGTGAGTAAATGATGACAGAATTTTCCTTTTTGGGTGAACTTTCCCTTTAAACTGATCGCAGTCTCTGTTCAAACCAAATAATATATAAACTTGATATAATACTATATAATTATAATGTAGAAACAAGTTAATACAAAAATATAAATACATTTCCATTAATTTTGATATGATGTTTGCGATTTTTGGGACATGAAAAATAAATAAATTACATTAACAAACAAAAATAAATAAATAAATGTAATTTTACATAAAAAAAAATAAAATAAAAAAAAATCTCAGATCTAGACCACGTTTGTGGGCGTCGCGTTGTGCTTGCAGTGGGAGATTTGATTTTAGCGTCTTGGATACGGCGTGTTCAGGGCGTGTGTGTTGGCCAATCACAGAAGCCCATGGACTTACAGCTGACAACGAAAACAAAGAAAGGCATGTTGTCCTCCCACTCGTTTTCAGAAGGGGAAAAATATCAAACAGTCACGGTGTGTTGTTTATTCATTTCTCACACTGAACGTCGAAAACACATCTACATCTGACGGTAAGTGTGACAAAGAACAGACTTGATCTGCGTTTATTGATGAAAGCTAAGCTTTTCAGAAATAAAACGTGAGGTATTTTCTTTATAATATGCAATGAAGTATTTAATTCCTTTGCAGTCTTTATATTTTGCAACAGCTTTGTAGGGCAAATAATTAATTCAAGAAGAATTTTGCCTGGCATTTTCAGTGTGAACTCGCGCCACGTGTTGTTGATAATGAGCGATGAGCTTCACTTAAATCAGATTTGATGTGATGTTATGGATTAAACTAGTGTCCTCACATTTTTGATGTATACACTTATCAAATCAACAATCAGAATCAATATTTGAAATCAGAATGTTAAAAACAAGATCTACTTCCACCTTGTAATTATTATATGTTTAGCTGGATTTTGGATTATTTTTCCTCTCAGGTGAGCCTGTGTGCTTTGACTTTTTTTGTGTCAAGTCTATTGTTGCCAAATTCAAAAAATGTACCTCGTTGTTTACCATTTATTAATGATACTGCAAAATGCAGATGAGTTAGATTTTACTTGTTATCTTTCCAATTAAGTATTTTAGTGATTGTTATTACAATAAAGATTTAGGACCCTTGTATTTGTGTATTCTATGCTATATATTCCCAAAATATGAGCTCTGATACACCAGTCATATATGTTATTTTTTAGGATTTTACACATCCCTCTAATGCCTATGTTAAACAATATTTAATCAATTGAAGATTTTAATACCTAGGCCTACATTTGTATATTCAAAGGGCAAAGACATGTGATTTTTTTTTTTCTTCTCCAGCTCCCCTCTCCAGTCTTTAAGTTAATGATCTACTAACTTCGTACTTGAGGTATGGTGATTTTCAGGTAGCAGTATAAATATGAGAATAATAGGGGTTTAATGATTAAATTTGTGTTTATTCAGGAAGGTAAATTTGCAGCCACAAAGTTTATGACTAGAGTTTGATAAACCTCTCTATTGCTCTGCTGCTCATAACAGGTTTGTAAAAGGCTATCGTATACATTTAGTTTGTCTCTATCCTAAAACAAGTGATTGGTTAGACAGCAACACATTTTTACATTTTAATATGTGATGTGTTGTTTTGATGCGCTTTTCCAGAAAACAGCTTTATGTATGAAAGACTTACAGATTCAAAACGTCATCTTGAAACTATTGACTCCCATAGGTGCACTTAGGGAGGTTTTGTAGAAACATCCTGAGATGGGTACTGGACTGTGAGATACTATAATCGAAGGGAACACTAAAGAGAAGACTTCTAAAGCAATCACAGGGAATCAAGAAGAAGCTCTGTAGATGGCAGCTGGTCTCTCCATTTTGTAATTGCTGGAGCCTTCCTCTAGTCTAATATGCTCAATCTCATCAAGCTACCTCAAGTGTTCACCATCAACCAAGTTCCAAAAGTAAGTTTTTCAGTGCTGATGTTACTTTGCAAGAAATATCATTGTTTAGCACTGTTGAATTTGTTGTACACTGGTTGAGTTGCGATTTATCATGTCAGTCATAAACTATTAAAGCAGATACGTTAACTTGATAAATTTTGTTAATAAATATATGTTTCGTTATAGGTCTTCCATGAGGATGGCATCATTTCAGGGTATCGCCACCCATGCAGCTCTGCCAAAGAGTGTGTGCTTAGTCTTTTCCAACTAACAAATGAAACTCTCAATATTTGGACTCATTTTCTGCCTACATGGTAAATTCAGTTTCAGCATTCATCGTTTTGTATATGTTTACATTTGCTAATGTTAAAATTGAGAATTTTCCTCTAAGATCAACTTAATTGTTGCCACATTAATTTTTCATTTAAACTAATATATATATATATATATATATGAAGAGTTCAGATGCAAAAGCCTCTAAATGCCATCTGAAATTTTCTCATAGAATGATCATTTTTATCAAGCTTGTGTATTTAAGTTCAGTAATTTCACTTAAATGACAATTAATAGGTAATCTTCATTGCCATTTAAGTGAAATTATTGAATTTAAGTATACGAGCTTGATAAAAATGATCATTCTATGAGAAAATTTCAGATGGCATTTAGAGGCTTTTGCATCTGAACTCTTCATATATATATATATATATATATACACATACACATACACGCACACACACACACGCACACACACACACACACACACACACACACACACACACACACACACACACACACACACACACACACACACACACACACACACACACACACACACACACACACACACACACACATATACATACATACACACACACACACACACACACACACATATACATACATATATATATATATAATGAATAATGCATATGCTTAAGAAATAAGCAAGCATTTGCAAATGGTTAAGAGTCAATGACTGGATCATTATGGCAGTGTTATGTTATGTCAATTCATTGAACGTATTTGGGATGTGCTGGAGTAGACTTTACAGAGTGCTCGCTTGACTCTTGCATTGTCAATACAAGATCTTGATCAAAAATGTATGTTGCTCTTGATGGAAATGACATCACAACATTTATATCAATCAAAAGGTGCATCAATTTTTGGTTAAGATCTGGCCATGATGTGTCTTCCTACATGGTTGATTCAGAAATGAAAAACAACGCAACCAGTTAGTGTTAGAAGAACTGTTGCCAAATGTAAAACATGCTAGAAACATAATAAATTAATAATCACTGCAATAATGATCCAATCATTATTCTACCCATTTGCCTATTTGAATCCAAACAGTGATATATATATATATATATATATATATATATATGTATGTTTATATATATAAATATATTATATGAATATGTATGTATATGTTTCTGTAATTTTGGATGGCGTTTAGCCTTTTTGTTGCAAGAGCATTCAGACTACTGCTACACCACGTCTTTGATGCATGCTTGCGAGTTTAGATTGTCAAGTAATGGATGTTTTTGTTATGCAAGGTTTTTCTTATGGAAACTGCTGACAGTAGTGCTGGTGCAGGATGACTGGCAGGACCCGTTCACCTGGCCCTTGCTGGTGTTCCTGCTGTCATGTTGTGTGTACCCACTCGCTTCCAGCTGTGCTCATACCTTCAGTACCATGTCAGAACGGGCCAGGCACATCTGCTTCTTCTTTGATTATGGAGCACTCAGCTTCTACAGCCTTGGTATGTAGAAAATACAACAGACCTATTGAGTAAAATGCAGTTTCTGTTTCTTTAATATTTTTGTCTTAATTATCTTTCCTTTTATTTGATCATCAACAGGTTCTGCCATCGCCTACTCTTCTTACTCATTTCCAGATAAATGGGTTGATAGCACATTTCATGAATATTATGTTCCTATAGCTGTTGTCAACTCTGTGATCTCTACTGCACTGGCCTGCTACTCAAGGTAGGATAAGGAATAAAAAAAAAACTATAATTCCAGTAAAACCGGAAATATTTCAAACCTGCTTTGTGAATTTACATTTTGCAAATATACATTTTCCTGAAAGTATATATTGTGCTAAAATGTCAAGACTAAACATTTTATTTCTTTTGTTTTAAGACTTGGTTTACCATTTCTTCAGTATAATTATCACAGCATTAAAAGGTAATTCCTCTTTTGCATTCTTACCTTGGCATATTTGATTGTAAAAAAAAAATATATATAATATCAGTAAATTAACTATTATTATTCTCTTTTAGGTACTCTGAGGGAAAAGATCAGAAGCTCTGTAAACGTCTAAGGATAATCGCCTTTCTTTATCCATATCTCTTTGACAACATCCCTCTCTTTTATAGAGTAAGTGTTTTGGGTCATTTCTATTTTGTGTTTTTATTTATTTTTTATGAACAACTTAACTTTTTGTTTTGGCTGTATTTGTATTGATTGAGAAATTGAACAAAATGAATTATGTAAAGTACCTTTGTTTGGACTTTTGGCCTCCTTTTGTAGATCTTTGTGTGTGCTGGTGAGGGTTGCACTGTTAATGAGGCCAGTACGGTTCACTATCAGCACACGTCATTGGCTCTCTTCACTGGCTTTCTTTTTGCTACACACCTGCCTGAACGGTTGGCTCCTGGTAGTTTTGACTACATAGGTACAATAACAGAGCCTTAGATTTCCTTTAAACTAATCGATTCATCACAAATTCAGATGGTATAATTATAGTGGCGAACAACAGTAAACTCTACTAATTATAAACTTTGTTTTTTTTATGCATCCTTCACAGGTCACAGTCATCAGCTCTTCCACGTGTTCGCTATTATTGGCACGTATTTCCAGATGACTGCTAATGAACTGGACATGGCTGCACGGAAGCAGTGGCTTCATGCTCATTTGCCACCAGTCACCCTTTCAAACACTGCGGGAGCTGCAATCTTTAGTGTGGTCAGCGGGCTTTGTATAATATATGTTTTTAGTCTGGCACTTTTCTCTACCAGAGGTGTGAAACTAGTTAGTTTGAAATGTGACATTTGATAAGGTTACTCCGGGCAGCCATGTTAGTTTCCCTAAAACTGTGTAAAATATATTTATAAACTGTTTGACTGTTCAAAAGAAGCAATTTTATGAACAGCCTGAGAAGATTTTATTTAATCTGGAAGAGTATAATACTGTATAATTTATGATTAGGTTGTATTTTGATCAATGTTTTTGTAGTCATTTTTTTCTTCAATTCTTTAACATTTGCACAATTTCAAAGAATATTGACATGTTTTTGAAGCACATTAATCAGACTTATTATCATCATTTATATACATGTGCATTTTTATAATCAGCCTTTTTGAACACTGTAAAAATATATATTACTTATAAATAAATCTTATGTAAAGTTTTGTATTTTTACTAAATAAAACTGATAAACTATTTACCACCTGACTTCTGACTTCATACCTTTAATTAGCTTGTACATCACTAACAAGTGGCAGAAGGAATGGGATGAATATAAAAAATAAACTGAAATAAAAAGAAGTGTCTTCCATAACTTCAAATCATGATCAAGTCATCTTCACTAGGTGCCCACTGGGTTACTCAAGACTTGCAATGAGTTTCTATTGTTAGGTGAAGTTCCTCCTTTTATGTCTCTGGTGTCGAGGTACTTTGATTGTAAAACATATTTTGCTGGACTGTAATTTTTATGATACGCAGAAACATGTTTAAATGGAATATTTCAGAATGTATCACCCAAATGTATTTAACATTTTCTATATTATATCAATGTTTATCTTATGTCTTGAAATGTTTTATATAATAATAAATATTTTATGGATTGGGATATTGACCTTGTGTTTGCCATGTAAATAGCCCTGATGTTAAACACTTAACAAACAAATCTATAACATATTTTTTTTGTATATTTTTAGTTTTTCCTATATATCATATTAATATTATTTATTATTTGTTCAATGTGCAGATATTAGTTGTTTTTTTGCAGAAAAGCTACTCGTGTTTGATTTTATTTTATTAAGACAATTTTTTTTGTGTGTGTGAAATACACTCATTTGTCAAGGATAGCACACTAAAGTTAAAAACTTGTTTCCAATGCGGTCCTTAAAGAAAAGGACAAACTTCCATAGACAGTATGCAAACTTTACTTCTAGTGACAGGTTACATTGGCATTGCATACTATTATAAATACAAAGCTAAAATAAGTTTCCACATTTGATGTTTACCATCACAATTAAACATTCAAACAATACACTAATACAAATTCATCAATAGAACAACCTTTCTAATAACTTTTGACTTAATTATAGTCAAAATTAATTCCACATTTTCTCCCTTGTTTGTTAGATTCTGGATAAAACCGGATATTGTCAATAGGAGAGGGGTGGGGCTTGAGGCGGGACATCCGCTCTTCTGAGGCGCGTCTGAGCTCGCTCATTGGTCACATTTGAAAAATCAGTTTCTGACGCAGGAGGGGGAACGTTTGAACTTCGAATGTTGTATACGGACAAGGACAGCTGGTTTTGCGTCGCGGAATTGAACTAAAACACCTCAATATGATTAGGCAAGCGTAAGTGTTTTATACATATTTTGTACTTTAGTTATATTAAACTGATAACGAATTATTAAAGTTCTGTTTATTCACAAATAACCGAGTTTATGGTCTCACATGAAAGACGTTAGGTGGGTCTATGCAGACATTAGTTAACTAGTGTACGTTAACTCGCTCACGGCTCGTTGAGTTTATTTAGCGTTATTACCACTGTTTGTACTTTGGATCAGTTCATAATCCCGCGTAATTTCTCATGTTTTCTATTTATTTTAGTAGGTTGACTATTTGTTGACCACATTATTACCAACGTGTTCGCTAACCAACTTAGTGTTTCACGTTAAAATCAGTAATTACGTTTGCTGGTTCAATATTCCTATTGTAACTCCAAAAAGATCGCTTATAGCCAGTTAGGACCCTTTCAACCAAAGCCAGACTCGTTTTGCTTGAACTGAAGTTATTTGCTGACGGAATGACGTCTGAATTTTTGCTTTTGTTACAGGAAGGGCAAGACGCCCCGCCGCCCTCCTCCAAAAAAGACTTCCAACAACCAGAAGGACCCTGTTGGAGTATGTTGTAACTTGTTGCTCACATTAAGTTAATATAAATCACGATAAACGTATTAATCTGCGATGTGTGTGTTGGCAGGTGTATTGTCGCGTGCGTCCACTGGGTGCAGATGACGAGGAATGCTGTATTGAGGTTATAAGCAACACCACCATTCAGTTACATGCCCCTGATGGGCTCAAAGCCAATAGGAATGGTGAATACAAAGAGGTGAGTGCCCTCAAGAATTATAAAAAAAAAATTAGGAACTTTTTGTGAATTAGGATTAGTTCACCCTTACTCCACTCCAGCTCTCTAATACTGTATGACTTTTCTTCTGTGCAACACGAAGTGATTTTTTGATGCATGTAATGGTTACACTTTTCTATATAATAAAAATGAGTGAGTACTAGGTTTTCAAGCTTGTAAAATGACTGTAAAAGCACCATAAATGTGGTCTGTACAACTTGTGTGCTTCTTCAAGTCTTTTTGAGTCCATCTTTTCAATGAACTGCTTTCTCTCATTTGCAAGGTTTTGTTGTATAATTTTGTGTTGCATGGAACAGAAAAATATTCCTTTTGAAGCTTATGGCACTAGTCAGGCTTTGTTGGACTACTGAAGTTAACTAATCGTTTCTGTTTCAGACACAATATTCCTTCAAAAAAGTGTTTGGAATTAAAACGACACAGAAGGAATTATTTGAAGATGTTGCTAAACCTCTGGTGGAAGACCTTATTCACTGCAAAAATGGTAAATATGCTCTTCTGGACACATTTAGTTATTTAAAAACACTGGCTTGGTTTCACAGACAGGGCTTAGATTAAGCCGGATTAGGCATTAGTTTAATTAGGGCATTTAAGTAGCTTTCATAAACATGCCTTTTAGTCTGGAACTAGGCTTAAGCTTGGTCTGTGGTTAGGGGTGTGACGATAACCGCATCACCGCAATATCGCGTTAATGAGATGCCTACCGCGGTGTGAGGTCATCACCGCACTCTTTTTTTTTTTTTTTTTTTTTTTTTGCTGAAAGTTACAGGAGTGCATATGGTGTGTGATATGAACTATAATTCAAGGGCCCCATGTTCAAGGGCTTCTGGAGAAGAAAAAACGCTTCCTGCGCAAGGGAGGGACAGTCTGTTAAACATATGGGGGATTTATTTTTTGTGTGTGTCTGAGTAATTAACTGCTAGGTTTCAGTACTTGTGATGTTTACAGATAATGTTCAATTAAATACAAACAAACACAGACATAAAAGACAAGCATAACGTAAACAGTTGGAGTTAGATTTTAATTGCAAGTAGCGATCTCTCTTATGTGGTAGCCTATTGGCAATAACAGTTGACGGCGCTAGCCGAATGACATTATTAAAAAAATAGCCACGAATCTAGCTTCTAAGCCAAATACTGTGTCGCCTTTGAGGCAGGTGACAATTAAGGGGAAGCCGGTGAATTTGGACAAGGCAATATGCCGTATTTGTCGCACAAAAGTATCCGTCTCGCGAGGAAATACCACTAACTTAAGACAACATCTTAGAAAAATTAACCATCCTGTGGCGTTTGCTGGACTTCAGTGCAGCACACCTACCTTAGGTCGGCGACACACTGGCTGCGTGGCGTGTCCGTTTTTATTTCGTCTCCCATGTTAACAGGTTAGAGCTTGCACTCTGCCTGCGTGAGTTGCGGCACGAGCTGCGCGGAAAACGCGTGCATGCTAGAAATAGAACCGACGCCTGTTTTTCGCGCGACACGCAAGCCTGTTGGAAGCGTTTCCTGGCAAAATAGAATAGGAAAAGATGTTTGTATGTCATTTTGACATGAATACATATTAATAAATTACATTTTGATGTTACAACTGAGTTCCTACGGGACTTCATCGTGAGACTACAGCTAGCCGTCTAAAACACTATTTAGGTGAGTTTAAACAATGACTAAGTTGCTAAACGCATCTTGTTGTCATGTAAGGGCCCTGTTCATGTTGGACAGACATTTTAATTGCATTTTGTGTCTGTTAAGAGGCACAAAGACACTCTTTAGGTTTATGCCCCCATAACTGCCGTTTTAGCTGAATGGGAGCTCTGGGCATTAACTGTAACAGCTCCGCGTTGCAAGCACCGATCCGGTTCGTTTTTTTCTATAGACCGTACTCACAAAGGTAAAACGATCAAGATTAACCGCCAAACCGCGAGATTTGTTGCTGCTTCACCGCGGTAAGAAAAAATCCCATACCGTCACAGCCCTATCTGTGGTAAGACTGACAGCAGTTTTCTTCCTTTTAAACTAGGCCTGTTGTTCACCTACGGTGTCACCGGCAGTGGGAAAACTCATACAATGACTGGCTCACCGGGTCAAGGTGGGCTACTTCCACGTTCCCTTGACATGATCTTCAACAGCATTGGCCCCTACCAGGCCAAGAGATATGTGAGTCAATTCATCAATTTACTTTTCTTTTATTCTTGCATAACAGAATAAAAGAGCATAAGTAAAGTTTCCATCTTTGAGCTATCTTGATCTTTCCCTCATTAGGTTTTCAAGCCTGATGATAAAAATGGCATGGAGGTGCAGAATCAGGTAGATGCACTCTTGGACCGACAGAAGCGAGACAGTCAGTCAACTGTACCGAAGACCCCAAATACAAGGTTATTTCCATTTGAAATCAGTTAAAAAAGAACCTAATCTAATTGAAACGAAACGCAGTACATTTATCTGCTGTTCTTGTTTTGTAGGCGAATTGACCCTGAGTTTGCTGACATGATCAGCCCGGAGGATGCTTGTAGAGCAGATGGGGTGGATGAGGACAGCAGCTATAGTGTCTTTGTGTCTTACATCGAGATTTACAACAACTACATCTATGATCTCCTGGAGGAGACTCCGTTTGACCCAATAAAGCCCAAGTAAGCTAGCTAAGTTTGATATTTAGTGGTAAATTGAAATGAGTGATTTTATCATTTCTTATTCACTGTCTTTGTGTGCTGTATGTCCTCTGTATGCTTTATAAAACACTTATTATAAAACACTTATTTTATGCAGTACTGTTCAAAAGTTTGGAATCAGTTTTTTTAATACCGGTATATTTAATATAGTAAATTAATACATTTATTCAGCATGGATGCATTAATGATCAAAAATGACAGTAGAGGCAGTTATAATTTTATAAAAGATTGCCATTTCAAATAAATGCTTTTCTTTTGTATTTTATATTTATCAAATTATCCAGATTTTTTTCTTTTTTTTCACAAACATATTAAGCTCCACAACGGTTTTGAAGATTAAAAAGAAATGTTTCTTGAGCACGAAATCATCATATTAGAATGATGTCTGAAGTGTCGTGACACTAAAGACTGAAGAATAGCTGCTGAATTTATTTTAAAATAAATGTTTTAATTGTAGCAAGCAATATTACTATTTCACTGTATATTTGTCAGTAAGAGTTTTTTTTTATTAGGCTTTTTTTAAATCTCATTTTACCCAAGATAGTTTCAGTTTAGTTTAATAAAAAAAAAAAAAAATTTTTTAAATACTTATTAATATCAGTGAGCTTAGTTTATAGATAAATGTATTTTGTTTTTTCATTAGGTGGAATGGTGCAGGCACACCTCTGAGAAACAACACTGAGTTCATGTACGTGGCCAGTGAAATCCATTTATAGATGGACTTGCTGCCTTTAAGGATTTTCTTTCCTTTGTGTAGCTGTGCTGCATGTCCTGTCTTTGCTTTCAATTGCTTTTAGTCTCTCTGTGGCTGCGTTTATACTACACGTCCTAATGCTCAGATCTGATCTTTTGACCATATCCATTTTTTGGGGGGGGGGGGCTGCCTGTTTACATTTACTTATCCGATATCTGTGTTTACATTAATTCCCGCCCAAAATGATTGTTGGTGATCACTTTACTATGCACATGGTAGACCCTCTGGTTTTGAATGGCCATGCTATACATTTTTTGTAAAATATAATTCATTTCGGGTGGCCATGATTATTTGCCAGCATATACAAGAAAACCGCTGTCATGAATGTTTTGCAGCGCAAAATCTGGCCGAGTGGATATATAGGAAAATAAGGGTAAATTTGAAATAAGAATTCTGAAATAAGAATTGAAATAAAAAATAAAAAACCTGCAAAAACCAGGCACATCTGCTTGATATGACATTAAGAAGCTATCTTTGTGGGCAAACGTGTCGGCCTCGCCTTGTGGTGGCTTGAAATCGAATATACGTTTTTAGACGCAGGTCGGATGTCCAGATATCAGATGTGTATCTGATGTAAAACCACATTTGGAAAATGCTCAGATCGGATGCGAAAATAGTTTGGATTTGTTTACATGTGTGCAACAAATTCCGACCTATCAGATGTGAGTAAAAAAATCCGATTTTTTTTTTTGTGCCAGTGTAAAAGCTTTTGTCTTGGCAGTCTGTTTTCCTTGCCAGTAGACACCCATGCAGAAACTGCTTCATTGCATAATGTCTGTATAATTTGTTTGTTCTACTCTGTGGTTACAGAAGTGATCTCATGCTTTTTTACCATTTTTTTAAATGTATTTTTTACCACATTTCAGACCGCCCCAATCCAAAATACTGCGTGAAGATCAAAATCATAACATGTATGTGGCTGGGTGCACCGAGGTCGAGGTCAAGTCAACAGAGGAAGCTTTTGAAGTCTTTTGGAGAGGTACATTGATTTAGATGTTAGCTTTTTTCAAATGGTTTGTTTGTGGTTCGCACGCAGAGCTATTGTATGAGCACTTCTGTTTTCTAAACAGGTCAGAAGAAGCGCAGGATTGCAAACACGGAATTGAACCGTGAGTCCAGCCGCTCTCATAGTGTGTTCATTGTTAAATTGGCACAAGCACCTCTGGATGCAGATGGAGACAATGTGCTTCAGGTCGGTTTAATTCTAATGCTTTTTCTTTTTATATATAATCCTTTTTGCAATAAACGATCACTAGTTACACTTTTTTATAATAACTCTGTTAACTGCTAGGTACCTAATGTTGTTCAGACAAATGCCAAGTGAAACTTTTCTTTTTACCCCATTATAAATAAAGCATGTAAATTTAAATTATTATAATTTTTTTTTTTTGCACAGCTAAACAATTGTGGTGTTCCTGATCTTTATGCAGGCTTAATGAATGTGATGTCTAGGTATTTTAACACCCCCTAGTGATCAACTAATGTTCAGCAGTTTCACCTTCATTTTAAACACTGTAATAAGTATTTTGACACAACCCTCTGAGAACCTGATTTGTGGGTAATTTCACATCGTCAAAGCTGAGACAAGTCAGATAAAGCTTTTAAATGGATTAAGCAATGGATGTTAAAAGGATAGTCGCCTAAATTAAATCTTTTCCAAATATAAAGCGATTGTCTCTTTGCGGTAGACATGTCTAACTTTTTGAAGCGTCAAAGCTTTGGTTTGGATGGGAATGTCTCGGTTTGTTAAAAATATCTTCAAGGAAATAAATCGTATGAGTTTTGAGTGACATGAGAATGAGTAATTGAGACTTTTCATTTTTAGGTGAACTAACCCTTCAAATGTGACATTTTGGCCCTACATGTGGAGATGCCAAAGTTGGGCTCTGAATTGTGATAGTGGTACCACTGACCTAATACTTGATTTTAATTTATGATCTTCCCTTTTTTAGGATAAGAATCAGGTGAACGTGAGCCAGTTGTGTCTGGTGGATCTGGCTGGCAGTGAACGCACTAGCAGAACTCGAGCAGAGGGCAGTCGTCTCCGTGAAGCAGGTCCGCCAATGGCACTAAGAACTAAAGATTGACTTTAGGATTTCAGAGGTGCAAATGAAGACCATATGTTGTTTTTTTTTTACCTCTCACAGGCAACATAAATCAATCTTTAATGACTCTGCGCACGTGTATTGAGGTACTGAGGGAGAACCAGATGTGTGGCACAAACAAGGTATGTGGAAGATTTCAACTGACCTTTGATTAAACACTTCTAAATTCAGCAACATCAAGGCACTCTTGACTTCTGTCCTCAGATGGTTCCATACAGAGACTCTAAAGTGACCCATCTATTCAAAAACTACTTTGATGGTGAAGGCAAAGTGAGGATGGTCGTGTGTGTAAATCCAAAAGCTGATGATTATGAGGAGACATTGGTAAGCAAAATGAACAGGTCAAATGATGGATTGTTCGTGTTGATTTATACTACTTGTACTTTGATATTTGGGTTTCTCATCTGTGTGCAGCTGGTGATGCGCTTTGCTGAGATGACTCAGGAAGTGGAAGTGGCCCGGCCTGTTGACCGGCCCATCTGTGGCTATACTGCTGGTCGCCGACAGAGGAACCAAGCCTTCAAAGATGAGCTGACTCGCAGACTGGAGGACCGTGGTGGTCCTGTAGATGGAGGTACTTTTTTTGTGTGTGTGTGTGAACTTGCACATTATTTGAGAATGTAACATGCGTTAACATCATCTCAAATGTGCTGTTTCTTTAACATGCAGGCTAATGTCTCTGTTAAATATTACTGTTAATGTTACAATATGTGATGTGTGCTTTTACAGAGTTTCCAACAGTATTGAACCAGCTTCTTCAGTCCTTTCCTCCACTTCCTCCCTGTGAGGTTTCTGGCCCTAATGATGATGTCACTCTACCCAGACTCATCGAGGCCCTGGAGAAGAGACACAGGGTTCGACAGATGATGATAGAAGAGTACAATAAAACAGGTAAAATCATCATTCAGAGCGGTTTATATTGTCCTTCATGTGAAACCTTTTTTTTTATTTTTATTTCTGGCCCTTATTTTGTTTCAGCTGACATGCTGAAGTCTGTGCTTCAAGAGCAGGACAGCAACATTCTCTCCAAGGAGAACTTCATCCATGAGCAGCGTGGCAAGCTTGGGGAAAAGGATAAAATGATACAGAACCAGAAGAACGAGATTGATCGTCTAGAAAAGAAATCTAAGATGCTGGAGTACAAGGTATTTGCACCATCATTGAGTCAGGATAAAAATTAAGTGCAATATTTTTCTAAAGGGTTGTTTTAACAGGGTTCCCACGGGTCCTTAAGCTTGTGAATCTGAATAAAAAAATAAAATAAAATAAAATATGCATAGATACAATGGACCTGGAAAGTCCTTGAAAGGTTCTTGAATTTGAAGTTAACCAAGGTGTGGGAACCTTGTTTCTAAGAACTTTATACTTGTATAACAAGGACATGGTGCTGCACAATTTATCGTTAAAAGATCTCAATTCAAACATCCAAATGATCTCATTCCTAAATGACAATGTCAAAGGTTTAATAGACACAGGTAAATCAATCACACCAAAACATTCAAATCTGTGTTTACTCAACAACTGCTCTCTCTAGGTCAGAGGCAATGTATAGGTATGAATAGGGCTGGGTACCGAGTTCGATACTTTTTAGGTACTGACCGAATTGCCTCGATACTATCGAGTATTGAAAAATGATTTGTTGTTCGGTACCAAATTTCGATACCTAAGGGGTTAACTCGTCAACGTCAGTGCTCAAACACATACATATGAAATGCACAACAACGCACATACACACGAGACGCACGGAACTCTCCACGCACATACTCATATGAGACGCGAGCACACACAAACTCACGCACATACCCAATGAGACGCGAGTACACACACAAACTCTCCGCGCACATACTCATGAGGCACGCACGCACACACACACACACACACACACGCACAAACACACACGCACAAACACACACACACACACTACCCTAAAGATGTGGAAAAGTCGATCAAAAGTGTGGCTACATTTCTCCAGGCTCGATGCCAACAGCGCGCAATGCAGTATCTGCGGTAAAATAATTGCTGCAAAGACCGGTACCATGACAGATATGACGAAGGCCTTGACAGAGCACGGAGTAAACATAAGAGCAGAAAGTTGCTCCGTCTTCGACTGGTAAATGAAGACATACCTTGTGGATCACTCTGACAGTGTTTATATTGCAATAATGACCAACTAAATGTACACTGCCGTTTAAAAATGTGTTGGTTAGTCAGAATTTTTTTTCAGCAAGGATGCATTAAAGTGATCAAAAATGACCTTAAAACATGTGTAATGTTACAAAAGATTTCGGTTTCAAATAAATGCTGTTCTTTTGAAATTTCTTCATCAAAGAATCATGAAAACATTTATCATAGTTTCCAAAATATTAAGCAGCAAACTGTTTTCATATTTCTGAAGGATCATGTGACACTGAAGTAATGATTTTGAAAATTCAGCTTTGACATCACAGGAATAAATTACATTTTTAAATATATTCAAATAAGATTTTAAATTGTAATACTATTTCACAATGTTACAAGTTTTACTGTAATTTTGATCAAACAAATTCAGCTTTGGTGAGCATGAGCTCTTAATAAAAACAATAATTTGTTCCTTTGTGCACTGGCTAAGGAGCATTAGTGAAACTGAAAAAATAAAACCAAAGTTTTTCTGAGGTTATGTAATCTTGTTAAAATGGATTTAATAAAATTGGTATCAAAGTATCGTTCAGGAACCGGTATTGAAATTTAAACGATACCCAGCCCTAGGTATGAAACTGATTCAGTCTTTTCAACCACAAAGTATTACAAATATTCATATTACATTCATATTTATTGTATTTTTTTTAATCAAATAAGTGCAGTTTTGGTGAGCATAAGAGTCTTGCCAAAAATAACTATCTTATAAAACCAAACTTTTGAACTGTGGTGTACACAGTAGATTTAACTGACATTCCACAACACAAACTAGGCTATGAAAATTATGGTTGAAATAAGTACTATATGTTGCAACAAACCTTGACCTAAGTGTTGAATATGGCAGCTTTAATGCATCTGCATTGCTATTCTGTGTGCAGATTGACATCCTGCAGAAAACTACCAACATCTATGAGGAGGACAAGCGATCTCTACAGCACGAATTGGAGAGCAGAGAACAGAGGCTTCAAAGGGAAATGTCTGAAAAGAGACGCATGGAATCACGTATGCAGGGCATCGTCACTGACGCCAAGCTCAAGTGGGAAAAGGAATGTGTGAGTATCTTTCCATAAACCATATATGTGACCCTGGACCACAAAACCAGTCACATGGGTCAATTTTTTTTAGATTGAAATGTATACATTCATAGATTTTTGCTGAATAAATAAGCTTTCCATTGATGTATGGTTTGTTAGTATATGACAATATTTGGCCGAGATACAACTATTTGAAAATCTGGAATCTGAGGGTGCAAAAAAATAGAAAAATTGAGAAAATCGCCTTTAAAGTTGTCCATTTATGTTCTGTTTTATGCATTTACGGTAGTAAATGCATAAAAGTTAGAACTTAACATCCTAATGATTTTTGGCTTAAAAGAAATAGCAATAATTTTGCCCCATAAAATGTATCGTTGGCTATTGCCACAAATATACCCGTGCTACTTGTGACTGGTTTTGTGATCCAGGGTCACATATTTGAAATTAGTTTGTTTTGGTAAAGACTAGCTTATCTTTCTTTTAATTTGTTGGTGTAATACATGGATGGTTTGTTCTCTGCAGGAGAGGCGGGTTAATGCCAAGCAGCTGGAGATGCAGAATAAGCTGTGGGTGAAGGATGAGAAACTCAAACAACTCAAAGCCATTGTGACAGAGGGGAAGACGGAGAACCGGCAACCACAGCGGCCCTCCAGAGAAAAGGACAAAGTTCCCCCCAAGAGATCCGCCTCCCCGTCACCCGTTCCTGTACGTTTAACTGACTTGCGTTTCTAGACTGCCTGACCCTGAAAATTATGCCTAACCTAATCCACAAACCTCATCTTTATTGGTCCATGCATGGCTTTGCAGTATGTGTGTATAATTACCCTGTGTGCCTTCACAGATTTCCCACCCGTTTTTAATGCTGTAAATGTTATTTTTTAATGTACTGGTGTTTGTTGCATGTGGAACTAATCATGTCACTTTCAGTCTCCCTACAATGGTTCGCAGTCATCCCTCTCCTCCTTGGAGCCTATATATAACTTCTCTCAGACGGTCAGGCCAGATCTTCACTTCCCCAGACCTTCCCCAGTGTCAGTGGCTTCCTGCATCTCTGAGTGGGAGCAGGGAGTCCCGCAGTCTCGCAGGCAGGGTAGCCAGTCGCCTCCAGGCAGTAGGAAGAGAGCTCAGGGCCTTCCCGACAGTCTTAGCAGGAGAAGAGGCAAGTGTTGGGCCAGAGAGGTGCCTGTCCAGCCCCAAGATGTAGACCTAGAGGAAACGGTTCACTGGGTCAGTGGAGTATCTTGCTGACATTGTAGCTTAATGTAGACCTTTTGATCTGTTTTTAAGCTGCTCCAAATATTATCCAGAAGAACTGAATGTAAAATTATAAGGTATTATGTGCTGCTTATTTTAACCATGTAATGGCTTTGTTTTGCACTTTTAGATGAATAAATTTGAGTTTTCATCTTCTCAATGTCATCCGTTACTCACAATACTGTTTAGTTGCTCTTCATACACTTTAGACAGATTATGCTCATAATTTGTTGAAGCTGAAATTGTCAACTTTTTAAGATTTAATATCTGCAGACTGAAAAGCAGATTATTATTTAAAAAAAATTTCTTTGAAGATAAAGCGTCCCACTCTAATCTCCAGCTTTTTTCCCCTTCCTAACAGCTTGGTACGTCTAGTTTGCGCTTAGAAATTCACTAACACACTAACGCTTCAGCATGCTTGTGGTCTGTTTTCTGTTTGTCTTACTGTGTTTGTTTTAATTGAATAGACTGGGCCGGCGGTCCGGCCTCTACACAGACGCTCGCACTCCGCAGGTGGGGAGAGGTGGGTTGATCATACACCCAGTAGTAATGTGGACCTGGATACAGTTCTCCAGCCAAACATCCCCAATGCCATCAAAGTAAGCACTCCTAATGAGAAAGCTCTGTCCAAGTGTGACAAGTACGTTTTGACACACCAGGAGGTGGCCTCGGATGGGGAGATTCAGACCAAGCTAATCAAGGTAGCTTCCTTTTTCTGGCAGTCTTGCTCAGTCTGGTGTTGTGTGTCTGCTGAAATTAAAATCCTTTGCTCTTTATCAGGGTGAAGTGTTCAGAACTAGAGGTGGAGGACAGGCTGTTCAATTCACAGACATCGAAACGCTCAAGCAGGAAAGCCCTGTTGTGGCCAGGTGATTGTTGCCAAGTTTGAATGCTTTGGTGGTCACGTGTGCATAACTTGTAGGTCTCTGTGTAAATTCTCTATATTGTTTTTTTTAAATAGTAGCCGTAAGAGGCGATCATCTGAGAGGCGAGACGCAAGAGGCGAGTCTGGCCCGGATGGTGAGCCTATGGAGGGAGACTGGACTGATGTGGAGACGAGGGTAAAGAAATGTTTTGTCACCTAGCCAAATGCACACACTAACACTTAAATGCCCACATTAAAGGTCAATGATTACTTTTTGGTATTTAAAACCTTGAGGGAAAAATAAATAAAAATGATTCCTGTGATGACACAGCTGAATTTTCAGCATCATTACTCTTCATTAATCTTCCGTGTCACATGATCCTTCAGAAATCATTATAATATGCTGTTCTGATGCACAAGAAACATTTCTTATCAATATTGTTAACCGTTGTGCTTCATATTTTTGTGGAAATGTTTTTTTTCTTTCCCATGATTCTTTGAATAGAATGATCAAAAGTGACAGTAAAGACATTGTTACAAAACATTTAACATTTTAAATAAATGCTATTCTTTTAAACAATGTACTGCATCCTTTTTTGAATGCGTGTGTGCATGCATATGTTTCTATTTTAAATGACAAATAAATCCTATCCATTGACTTTACTCTAGTGCTCTGTGGCTTTGGAGATGAGAGCTGGCTCAAACTTGGGACCTGGATACCAGCATCACGGATATACAAAGTAAGCTCTATTTGTGTATCATTTCATTATTTATTTATTTTTTTTCACAGGTAAAAAGTAACTTTATAAACTGAGGACTTAACCCCCTTTTGTTTCATAGACGCAGAAAGCCTTGAGACTGCTCTCGCATTGCCATCACAGCCGAAGCCTCTCCTCACTGTGTGCAATAGCAAATTCACTTTATTATATTTAAACTCTTTTTAATGCTTTTTATGTAAAAATCTTTTTTATAGAAGGCTACACAATTTCACCAAAGCTGTTTTTGTATTGCATTTTCTACCTGGGTGTGTTGCCATGTAAAATTCACATTTAGTGTAAAGTCTGGGTGGTTTTTAAAACAAAACAAAAAAAGTGTTACAAATGTTTTGATTTTTCTAACTGTCTCTTAAGCACATTAGCTATTTGCTTGTATTTTATATATGTTAATGTATACTCTTGAAATTTGACAGTTGGGACAAACATTTGTTGGTGTTTCTATAAGTCCTTTAGTAAGTCATTCTCATGACTTCACTAGGCAGCATCTTGGAATGCTCCTGCTCTTTCCGTGTAGTTTCATTTGTATGATATTGCTGCAGACACTACAGTAATAAACTGCATATGATATACTTATTTGATTCATAGTGGTTAATTTTACACTATTCCTTTTTTCTTTTTTTTGTTATGCAGTTCTCTCAGCCATGAAGAGTAGTTATGATTCTATAAGAAATCAGTAGATGGCAGCAGTGTTTAAACTATTGAGGACAGAAGTTTTAATTCCTACAGTAAGGCTATTTATTTTCATGTAGACAATGGATACTTTAAGATGAAGTATGAGAGTTGTGAAGAAAAGTGAAAAATCAAGGAAAATATCAGAATGCAATGTTTTTATCAAAATACATTTTACAGTCATGCATGTTTGAGTAGTGACTGTTAGACAGGATGTCTAGTGTTTTTAAGAGCTTTTTTTTTATGTTCACATTTTAAACCTGTTTTAAACCTATTTAAAAAGCCAAGACATTTTCTTTGACCCTACAGGAACCCATGCTTAACACACAAGGGCTTTGTATTATCTTGTTATAGTGATTGTCACATTAAGAATATACGAATAAATGAATGATAAATCTATCAGAATGTCAATGGACAAATATTTAATTGAATATCTGTGCTGTGCTGTTAGCTTGTTATTCTGTTCACAAAATATATTTTAGTTGGCTCTGCCTTAGTGAGCACAACATCCATGGCATGTAAATAAACGTTTCTGAAATCCAGTCTAAAAGAATTATGATTATGCACTAGATTATGAAATTGTATTTACTTAACGCATCAAATCTGATTTGGCATCAATGAAATGCGTTAAAAGCCTCAATTCACAGAGGCCAGAAGTAAATGTGCCAATGTCATGCGTCTTACTGAAATATGCGCTGCTGTTGTTTGTACATTACGACAAGTGACATTAAAACCGGTTCAGAAAGCTTAGCTGTCAAGCTTAGCACTTGATTTGACCACTTTCTCCCATTTTAGCACCAACAAAGAAAAACATTAAGGCTGTGCTATTTTTGTTGTTGGAATATTGGAGTTGTTGAGCTCTTTGTGTTTGTATGGTGCCATGCTTCTGTTTTCAATTAAATATTTAATACAAACTCAGTCTCACAAAGATATTGGATCTAAATAAGAATGATTACCGTAAAATAATCTGAAACTGTTCACACATCTCCCACATATGGTACGAACACAAACATTTCTACACATCTTTATGATGGTATGAATGAGCCAAGACCATCAGTTGTTTTTCCTGAGAGTTCAACAGTTTACTTGAAACAAACTTTGTTGTATTATTTTAATTTAATACTGTGAAGCTGCTTTGATACAATCTGTATTGTGAAAAGCGCTATACAAATAAACTTGACTTGACTTTACTTCATACACCAGGACTGTATTTGTATCTATGTACAATATATATATATATATATATATATATATATATATATATATATATATTAAATAGGTGGTAAATGGTTATTAAAAAGGGTCATTAACTTATTGGCTTATTCAGGGTTTTCCTTGCATCAAGCTTGGCAAGGAAGCTTGATGCAAAATGTAAGACTGCACAGTCATTCTGCATGTTTGTAATTGTATTTTTTGGTGGGTTACGGTTGGTTAGAATTAAGATGTTAGCAGGTGATTTGAGTGTTTGCTGCTTTGAGTGGAAGCAATTTTGTATCAGGACAAAAAAAGTGTGCCTATGTTTACAGGTCAAGGAGGTCGAAGCGGTAGCAATTCTGCTCAAGTACCTGAAGTGGACCATGTCTGAAGAGTTTGGAGCCCAGACATTCCATTTCAAATGAGGCAAACTTCCTCCAAAATATTTTCCCAATATTTCAACTTCCTTCCTGGATTTACCTTTTGATGAAAAAGATTGCTTACAAGGCCAAAACTGCCAATTTAATTTCGAAAGAATTTCGTATTCTACCTCTCATTCCCACAGCAAGCTGAAATGAGGTTTGTGGACAAAGGTTTTTCTGCTCAAAAAAAAAAAAAAAAATTGTAACTGAGTCCACCTTGTCTTTCTGTCTGGGATTTCTCTTTCAGCTTAGAATAAAACCATAGTCTGGTTCTCAAAATATTAAAGGGCCCATATTATGCTATTTTAAAGGTTCCTAATATTGTTCTACAGGTCTCTTAACATAGGTTTACATACATCCAAGGTAAAAAAAATTCTCATAATATACATTGCAGCATCACCTCTTTTGTCACAGTGTCTGAAATGGTTAGATCAATGATTCAGTCTCTCTAAACCCTTCCTTTCAGAGAGCTTACTCTGCTCTGATTCGTCAGATGGGCCAGTCTGTTGTGATTGGTCTATCGCTTGCAGCGCGTTTTGAAAACGAAATGCCCACTACCATATTTGGATTTCAGCTCCAGAGGCTTCCTCAACATTTAACTCTTAACGTAATTTTCTGGCTTTCCGTGTTTTCTCTAGCTGGGTTTCCATTCAAACTACCATCAGTGGAAACAGCCCATTAAACACGTAGGTTTAATGTTCTCTACGTCAGAATTTATTTGTAAAATGCGTTTCCATCTCCCATTATTCGCATGAACTCTTTTTCGAACAATTCAAAAACCACCTCAAGTGATTGAGGGAGTTTTTCCGAAATTTGGAGTTTCCATCACTCGTTTCTGATGCAATACTTCAAAATGCGCATAAAAACAGGGTGATGGAAATCATAGCTAATGTTATATGGTAGGGGGCGCTATTACGCATCATCTAAAAGGGTACTGAATCTCCAGACTATAACACAGGCAAGGAGCAGAACAAGCGATAAAAGCATTGCTTGTGCACATTGTAGTTTTTCTCAGCTTTTTGTTCAAAATGTTGCTTTTTTGTGAAACACCCACATTCAAGTGTTGATAAAAAAGAATACACGAAGCTAAATAAAACTTTGTTTTGTTTTCATTTTCTTTTGAGATGTTAACATATTGCATGTTCAGATATTCATACAACAAAATATACTGGTGGCCATGAAAGTTTTGTTAAAGTCCAACTGAAATCAAAATGGACCGTATTTACTTTGTTAGCGCATATTACTAGTCTTGTGGTGAACAATTAATCCGTGCAAGTTAAAACACCAAAAAAATTTTTGGGGCTTCGTAATCTTTAATCAAAATCTGAAAATGCCCCTCCCCTCTGCATTGGAGGACCTTCCCTGATGACGTAGGTTTGAGGACTTAGGTTGGGAAACGCTTAACCACTCCCCTCAAATCGTTAGTCTGTAATGAGCGAGAGATGGAGAGGAGGAGCGCTAGAGTAAAACCCTGCCCTCTGTTCAATATTCCTTTTCACTGGGAAATACGTCACAGCACTGAAGAAAAGTCGTTTGCAACTTCCGGTTCACGCGGACTTTAATATTATCAAAAATGCTGCCAGTGGCTGGAAACAAAAAAATAAATACTACAGAGGAAAGAGTTAAACATGATTCAAACTGTAATGATGGCGATGGTTTTATTTCAGCATGAGTCCTCATCCTTTGGATGTGCATGCGAAGTGGCTTTGCTTTCGCAGAGCAGAAAATGATCTTCTTGACATGTCGACAAACTCTTCCTCAGCTACAACTACAGAATTTGAGGGCGAGTCAAAGTAGATGCTTTTCATGGGCAGCCAATGAAGACCATAGATGGGCATTATGCAAATTTGTTACAAACCTACAGTTTGTGGAGGAAGTAAGACTGGATTTTCCTTTGTGAGACAATAACTCCATTTATCGTGCACTGTGATCTTCAAAACTTTTACAGTCTTTTTACATTCACAAACAGATATACAACACATTACATTAATGGTAATATCCAAAAAAGCATAATGGGGCACTTTAAACGATCTGCTCATGAACAATAATTGTCCTCTGTGACATCTCAATCTGAGTTGTGTAAGGAGAATAGCTCATGGGCCCTGTATCTATCTCTCTATTAGCTCCACAGCCAAAGCCTGATGGTGGATATCTCATCTGCTCCTCTGACTCCATTTCAATTTGGAGGCACTAGAGAGTGACTAACATGGAGCGCCTCCAAGAGAGGGTCAAGGGCTCCAAGCAACGAGCAGACATTAAACTCACTTGTGCAAGCCATCAAGTGCTCTGCTTTTTGACCATACGCAGCTTGATGAGCCACACTACAATATAATCATTTGGCTCGGCTGGCAATGGCTCTGGAGCTAGCGAGAATGTTATGCTATGATAGGGCTTTAGATTACTGCATTAGGATTATGATCCGATGAAGTGTGAGAAAGAAAAAGAGAGAGACACATGATCAACCCTGGAAGACTACCACTCAGAGAGCTCCTCACTGGAAAATATAGCAATTTCAAATAAATAAGTATAATATTACTCACTTATGCCAGCAGATCTGGAGTGAAAAGCACTGTTAGCACTGTAAAAAAGCCTTCGTAGTTATGGTGAACTTATTGATTTACTATGATGTACTAATACACAGCCAATAGTGACAATTGGTCCCCAAACTAAAGTGTTTTTATTATTTAACCTTGCTTTCGTAGAACTTCGTAGCTTGTATGCTAATGCATGGAATTGAAAGGGTTTCCACTGTTAAAAAAAAAAAAAATTATTTTATTAATAACTAATTTATTTATACTGAACATGAAATCCTGCAAGTTTACTTCTGTATTGTAATGGTTTTTTTTTTGTATTGTTGTTTCTCTTCATTTTATGGTTAAAAGTGGCCTTTACATACCAGAATAGAGTAAAACAATCCAGAAACTTAACTTTTTAGCCAAGTGACTTTGGCGGAAAAGAAATATCATTTCAGAAGAAGAGAGACAAGTTATTATATTTTGATTAAAGATTACAAAGACAAAACAGTTATATGCAACAATCTGCACAAATGAATTACAGTAGAAAATAAAAAATGCTTTTATGTTGACTTTAAAAAAAGAAAATGAAAGTCATTTTGCTATTAAATTCTCTAAGCTAGGGGAGAACCACTTACCAGAATGCATCAGTAGTCATTTGGCACATTTCTAAGGCAGGAAGTTCTTTTAACAAAGTAAAAGTAATTCTCTATTTAAGTGCTTCACCTGCAGAATACACAATAAAGAATTAGAGAGAAAATACTGGAGAACTGCCTGCTTGAATTCACACTAATTAGTCAGCTTGGCTTTTCAAAATATATGATTGCATGGTTTATCTGCTATTTGGATGATTAATTCCTGCAGAGTCTTTTTTTTTTTTTTTGGTCCTCTGTTAGTCTATCGCTTGCCGCAAGAGAAACGGACACAAATAATTTGGAGTGAGGCAGACCATCTAATGAGCTTCTCACTGCGTTTCCCCACCACACCAAACCATTACCGATGCAAATTTCTCCATGTTTATTTCATGCGTATATGTAATCAACCTGAGCACTCTAGGTTCATTTTCTCATTAATACGATCGAAATATTCAATTCGCCGTTAATCATTCCTCTCCCACATCAACCGACACCACAGATGCAGTTAAAATGGAAGATTTTCATCATGGTCTGTCCGTAGACTTGATCTGCGTTTGATCTGACGTGTAAACCAGGTGTGCTTGAGCTTCACGGCCTGTCAGGTCATGTCAGCGGAGTCGGCTCCGGCGCACAGGCTGTTTCTGTTTTCCCATGTTTGGCTGATGTTATGTATTATGTAGACACTCAGGGAGAGGATTGTCAACACTTAGTGTTTGGCATTATGCAGTGGAAACCTTCCTTCATCTGCTGTAAACAAGGCTGCCATGCTGACTCTATTAATCATTTAACCGCCAGGACAAAGGCTGGTTATGGTGGTCAGCTGAGGAGGCTTTCTTCCAGCCTTTTAGCTGAATTAGATGAGAGGGGAGTTTTTCCTCTTGCATATCATGATGGCAGGATCCCCTCAGGGGCGATGAGGTTTAGAAGGGCATGTTGTGGTTGGTGGCGATTGAACCGCAGATGAGCCTGCCCTTTAAAGGCCCATATACCTATCTAGACGTGTCCTGGGGAGCAGTCACTGACATTAAAACTCAATTAGTGGACGACTCTGTAAATACTGCATGAGCCCGGCGCTTTGCTAATGAAGGCCCAGAGCAGGGTTCCAGCTCTACATCTTGATATGTCAGGATCGTGGCTGCCTGCGAGCCAGTGTGTCAGTCCAAAGGGAGGTTCAAATGCAGATGAGTGTTGACAGTCGGGTGCAATTGTCATTCAGCGTGTCTCGTGCCAACCCCGGGGTCTCATCTTGCTTTACTGTGGTGCTTCACTCTTCTTTGGCTCCTGCTCATCAGCACGCATACCAATACGCAGCGTAAATTGAGATATGAGCTGCATTTTAACACACTAGGTCAGTCTATTTTGCCTTGTCCTGAGGCGTGTTCATAACACTGACTAAAAAATGTGTTGTGTATCGCCTGAACTGCCTGTGACTATCTTAAATGCTCTGTATTTCTTGTTTCTCGTGTAAAAAAAGGGAGTAATTTTAACAGTTTACCTCCTTGGTAAACACTCTGTGGTCACACTTTAGATTAGGGTCCAATTCACACTTTAACTAACTTTTAACTATGGTTTTGCCTCAATAGACTCCTAGTTACTGCTTATTAATTAAAGTTTAAGGATGTAGAATATGGTCGTGCAGAATAAGGCATTAATATGTGCTTTATAAGTACTAATAAACAGCCAATATCCTAGTAATATGCATGATAGCAAGCAACTAGTTAATTGTAAGAATTGGACCCTAAACTAAAGTGTTATCCACTCTTTTTACTGATTATTTCAGGGATAGTTCACCCAAAATTCAAATTGTCATCATTTAACTCCAAGGCCGTAATCCCTTGGGGGATTTAAGGGAATAAAGAAAAAGTAATGGTAAAAGAAGAGCTATTTCTAACTTATCGATTTAAACTGCTAAATCTACTAAAACTAAACTAAAACTACTTTAAACTTTAAAATTTGCACACATTCAATTTCACTAGACATTGGTATGTCTAACGTTTTTTGTCTTATCACCTTAAAGGGATAGTTCACCCAAAATGTAATAGGCCTACTCACCCTCATGTCGTTCCAAACCCGTAGGACTTTTGTTCATCTTCAGAATACAAATTTCATCATTTTGATGAAATCTGAGTGCTTTTTGTCCCACCATTGACAGCAACGCAATTGACACTTTGACGCTTCAAAAAGATCATAAAGGGACTGTAAAACTAATCAATATGAATTGTTAATTTTGGCTTCACTGTTTAGTTATTTAAAAAAAAAAAATGTTGTACAAAAGAGACACGATCACTTTATCTGACATGACGAGTAATTATAACGACATGAGGGTGAGTAATTAATTACATAATTTTCATTTTTGGGTGAACTATCCCTTTAAGTTATGAATTTAATGAATACTGTAAAAAGATAGCATATTTTCAAAACGGTAAAATTTCATAAAAAAGTTGAGTAGTACTTGTCTCCCTCAGAGTCTGTTATGGTTAAAGCCCTGATTTACTCAAACTCCTGTCAGTTGAGCAGAATGTTAACGCTGCTCTTTTCGTCGTCACAATGACTTTGGATGAGGACCAGGCGCTGTCAAGCTCCAACAAAAACACCATAAAATAGGTCCATATGAATCATATTCCGAGTATTTGGAATGTATATAGCTTAAGGAACAGGCTCAAATTCATGTTGAAAAAGATTTTCTGCTTTAAATAACTCATGACATGAGGCTCAGAGGTGGACAAAGTACAGAACTTCCTTACTTGAGTGAAAGTACAGATAACTACTGGTCAAATATTACTCTGTTACAAGTAAAAGTTGTAAAGACTGATTTTTACATAAGTAAAAGTACAGAAGTACTCGTTTTTAAAAGTACTAAGAATCAAAAGTAAAAAGTAAATGTCTATGCATTGTTTTATTATTGTTGTATGTAATACTTACAGTACCTTATGCCTCTGAATCTATGCCTGCCTACCCTCATATCAATATCCAATTCATTTCTAGAACACAGTTCCAGTAGTGGGATTGAATGTGAGATTGAATAAGTGCACTCAATAACGTCCACAATGGTTTCGGACACTCAAATGGCTGTTCCCTCAAATAGTGCCCTATTTAAACTTTTTGGGGTTCTGACATCAACCGACTTTCATTTCCAACCAAAATGCAACGTCAAACCGACGTTGGATGTTGACATCAACCTGACATCGGGTTCTGACGTCAACTCGACTTTTATTTCCAACCAAAATGCAACCCCTGCAACCAAAATCATCCCCTGACTGACGTTACTACTTTCTACTCAAGGACCTTGACAGAAATGTAGTGGAGTAAAAAGTACGATATTTGTCTTTCAAATGTAGTGAAGTTAAAAGTAAAATGTTTCCAGAAAAAATAATACTCAAGTAAAGTACAGACACTCAAAAAGTGTCCTTAAGTACAGTTCTCAAGTAAATGAACTTTGGTATTGTCCACCTCTGGGGCTGAATAAAGGATAACAGAATTTTCATTTTTGGGCGAACTCTCCCTCACAGATACTGATAAATATTTTTTAATGGAGTTAATGGACGCCTTCCAGACATCTGTTTAGAAACTTTCATTACATTTTGAAATGTAAAATGAGACAATGATCCTCTTACTATGAAGGATATTTGTCCAACTAGAGGAATGTTACAATTAACAGATCTAGTGCAAATGCCAAAACACTCATAATAAATAACATGGATGTCCTCCAGCATAAAAAACAAGTAGTTTCCACAGAATAAATATCCTTTCATGTGTATCACAATACGAGTATGAATGAAGAGTTGATTATTTCCCCCTCGGGGTCTTTGTTTCTGACAGTGCTCTAACTCTCTGCAGCTGTCTTGACGTCTGCATGCGCTGCCCAAACTAACAGGCTGTGACCTCGCAGCGGTGACAGTCTGCCAGAACTGATTTCCGTTGACTCACTTTTGCTGTGACCACAGTGAGTCCTTCACAGCGCTGCACGGTTACATGGCTTGCTGCTTTCATCCAGTTACTGATGTGTAGTGTTGAGCTAGAGACGTAGGCAAGCTATCTACAATAAAAAAAACACATACAAATTTCATTTATCTGTCCCAAACAAGCAGGATCTTAAAGTGACAGCTGCTACTCAAAATACAAAAAATTAAAATATATGGTAATTTTTTTTTCTATTTACTCCTAATAACCAACTATTCCTTTACCATGAGCTAATTAAACAATAATAATTGTGTTATTTACAGTGTCAATAAATGAAGAACTCACTATTTGCATATTGCCTAGTAATATATTAACAATGTAGAGTCTACAATATATAAACTATGAATAAACTATAATAGTTTGTTAATCATTTGTAAGCACTTTTTTTACTGTATACTTATTATAAAGTGTTACCAAATATTTAAAGTTAGCATGAAATGGAAATCTACATATATATTTTCAAAAAAATTATGTTATTGATCTTTTCGTGAAATTAATTTAATTAAAATGTATTTTGAAAAAAAATAATGTTGCTACTTCTGTTACATCATGACTTTAAGTGTATTTCAGATGTAAAGTGACGACATTTAAATCAGTGAATACTGTTTTTTAAACGATCCATTAAAACAAACCAATTCGTACATGTTATTAGAGAGCAAGTGTGTTATTCAGTGGATTTCAACCATGCCCACCCTACAATTAGTATTTGCATACTACAAAAGTTGTATCCACTTCCTCTATGCACTAGTTGTATGCACTACCACGTAGTATTTAATTACTTAAAATTAGGCATTCAGTGTCATGCGTAAAATACACACGCTTTCTTGCATGCCTTGCTTTTTTGCCTGTTGAAAGTCTGTGTGATTTCATTGAAATGATATCAAATGGTGGCAGGCTGCGACATGCACTGTGCCTTTACCCCGTAAGCGTTCATCAATAAAAATATTATTTCAATGAAATGTTGTAGGCTGCTGCTTAGATACCCAGCTCTTGTCTTTCAAAGAGGATTTTCATCTCTTCCATTCTTTCATGTAGTCATGAGGAGCCGTTCTGTAAACACGGACTTTGAAGAGACCCGTCACACTGGCTGTCAGCTACAGGTGCGAACACACTGTTCCAAGACGGCCCGTTCCGACTGTCTGTGGTGAAAAAGAAAAAAAGAAGAAGCAAAACTCGCAATGTCATTCCAACTTAACTTCCCTGACAAGAGACAGGTATAAAGACGTGAGATGAGTGCATGACTGCATGACACTACATCATTGGGCCTTTACATTACAAAAGTATAATACCCTCTGGAGTGGACTGGCAAGAAAGTGTGATATATGGAGTCATTTGTGTTTTGAGTGATTTTGAAGTCACTTCAGAGCAACCGACTTAGTTCTTATCCACCAAAGCACGTCTGTTTTAATTAAAAGTGAATTTTTTTAATCCGACATTTTTAAAGCATCCACTCCTACAGCGTTGTTCTGGGGACAGGGCAGCCGGCCAAGCCCCAGAGACCAAGCTGCTCTTTAGGAACATTTGTATTTGAGCCTGGCCAGGCCTCCACTAATCCCTCTTAGGGCATCCATCGCATCACTCTCTCCCGGCTCTCCTCGTGATCAATACACAATACATCAAAGGTTAGGTGGAGATGGGCCCATTCTTTGAAGCCGTGTGTGTGGAGCTGGATTTGCTGAGCTAACATCGTCCAGTGAAGCCACCTTTTGATTGAGCTTGTTTGGCCAGAGCTACTTCTGTTTGCTGAGGGGCAGAGGAGAATCTAATAAAGAACAGCCAATGTCTCTCTGTTATCTCTCGTCTCTGTCAAAGCCAATATAAGGCCACAGCCAGATTTTTTTTGTCCACTGGACACATTCCAAATAGCTAGCATGAGCAATTCGCTATGTATACTGCAAAAAATATATTAAATATAAAATCAGTTTGAGAATATGGGCTCAGTGAAGGCTTCAAAACATTTCCATCTCTTTCTTATACTATATACTACATGTATGTGTGTGTGTGTGTGTGTGTGTGTGTGTATATGTGTGTGTGTGTGTGTATATGTGTGTGTATGTATATATATATATATATATATATATATATATATATATATATATTAGCATGTCATGTGCTCCATGCAATATATATATATCTACATCTATATATTTATATAATAGTTCTTAGATCTGGTTGTTGACATAAGACAAATCTGCATTGTTATGCAAGATCCTACCTGTCATGTGAACGCATCTGGTCTGCCATCGCTGCTGACAGACATTTAGAATAATTAATTTTAAATATCACAGAGGCAGCCTTGCCAAGTCAAATTAAATAGCAATCACCTGCGCTGACACACAGCCATTTTAGATTATTTCGTTTTCATGCTGTCTATTTACATATAAAACTCCCTGCATATAACGACATCCGAATTTACGGTAACACTTTACGTTAAGGTTTCATTTGTTAGGATTAGTTAACTACATGATCTAACAATGAACAATGCTTATACAGAATTTATTAATCTAATGTTAATCTCAACATTTACTAATAAGATCAAAGTTGCATCTGTTATCATTGGTTAATGCATTGTGAACTTGCATGAATATGAATTCTGACTAACACTAGAATTCTGAATTTATTAACTTACATTAACAAAGGTTAATAAATGCTGTAAGAATATATTATATATAGAATACATATAAAGCGTTACCGAATTGACTGTAGATTATAGTTAAACCTTCTATGGTCTTATTAATATGGCCTAATAAAATCGTTTTCTGTTTTTTTCCCCAAAAAATGGCAGATTTTCACACAAAAAGATGCTGTCCTCTCCCTCTTCTCAACCAGCAACACTATAGAGGGCTGTTCTGCTATCATTCTCCTCCACACCTCCCTTCTTTCCCTCTCTCTCACTTGGTCTCTTATTTGCATTATATATGCTTCATTTAGCTTACATGGCTGAGTGGAAATATAACCTGAAGCCATTCACACAAGGCATGAAGTGTGGCCCAGCAGAAGTCAGGAGCAGGACCGCATACGACCATGAGATGGCAGCACTCTCCTCCGCTCTCACCGGGTCTCCTCCATCTCTCCTCATTTACGCTCTGCTGGGTACAAACAGTGGGAGGAGATGGACCACTTGTATAAAAATGAATGGGAGGCTGAATTCAGCACATTGCCATATGACAGAAATAGTAAGAGTAGTATGCTATAAGAGAGCTTTTATTTTTAATTTTTAAAGCATTAACTGAACCCACCTGAAAAATATTTAGCATGATTTGATGTTTTGATGTTACAGAAATATAATTTTGACACATACAGTTTTGGAGATTTTAGCCTCTCTTTATTCAATTTATCCCAGGGTTGATTTTGTTAACGGAAACTAACATAATAATACATTTAAAAAATTTTTTTTTTTAAATCAATGTTGTTAATTGAAATAAAGCTGAAATAAAATATAAATATTGGATAAAAAACATCAAATGAAAAACTACTGAACAAAATTAACAATGCTGTCTTGGCAACTAGTTGAAATATATAAGTTGAAGTTAAAATAATAATAATAATAGTAATTAAAGTTAATTAGAAATATATATATATATAAAAAATGTTTTATACAAATGACAGAAGCCCATGACTTATTTCTAAATTACTACAACCTGTACAAAAAATAATGAAAAAAATAAAAAAATAAAAATAAAACAATACATTCTATAATAGGCTAGTATATTTAAAAATACTAAAATAACAAATTTTTCTTACCCTACATTGAAAATCAACTGCCTATATAGACATTACCAAGCTGGCTGCCAAGTGAACTGACTATCCTTAAAGCGACTTATGAGAAATATGTCCAAGAGAGCAATAGAAGTATACTGAGACCACGAATGAGTGGAAATACTGAAATGTTAATACACGACTGCAAAGTTCTTGGAATGGGATGGAAAAGGTGCTGTAAAGCTGTTTGTTCTTCCTCATTTTTGAAATGGTACATGTACGTCACACTGCAAATACGGTATGGTTTGGAAGCCGCGTTCATCTTGAGGTGGTTTTTCCCAGTTCCCCTGTCATTTACTCCCATTCTGGTTTTCATTAGCCGAGCAACCTTAGCGAGGCCTGGTCTTCGCCTCCCCTGTTATCTCAATGATGTTCTAATGCTGGTCAAACATTATTGTGAATGGCTCAGCTCAATAGAGGCAGTGTTAGCCAGGAGAGTCAATATTAGCTGAGCAAACAGGGTGAGCGGAAGGTGGGGGAGGGGAGTGCACCGTCTATGAGTGTGTGTGTGTGTGTGTGTGTGTGTGTGTGTGTGAGGGGGCCTAGTGTGTGCTCTTGGTGAACCTTGACCGTTCACAACAGAGGCAACAAAGCATGGGATAAAGAGATGACAGGAATTTAGCAAAGCATTCTTCTCCTTCTTTTGCTCCTGGCTCTTGCTGAAGGAGCCGGTGATCCAACAAAGATCGGTCAAAGATTCCCGTCGTTCCATCTACATCGCACATATTTACAGCCTATTATAAGCGCGCTGTGGGATTAATGAGGGCTGTGTCTTCTCAGGGTTGCAAGGGAAGGTCAATTTGTCAAAGGACACAAACAACAGGCCCAAGGTCAACTCTTTGTCTGTCTTTACAAAGGTAAGTGAATCATAAGCTCCACGCCCACCCCACCTACGACCGTATCAACACGTCTCCTCGGTAATCACAGACACTTTTATGCCCTGAGAGCTGTGCAAACAGTTGGTTTGGTAGAATCAACAGTAGCTGTCATGTGACCCTAAACGCACCGAAAGCTTTCCGCATGAATCATAATCTAACATAGAAGTGATTGTGCAGGTGAATGCGCTAATAACAACAAGCGCCTGACTAATGTTTGACTTGCGTCTCATTAGAGAATGCGAATAAGGGGAAAAGATTAACTTCTCAAATGACAGTGTCTCACTGTTTAGATGAGGCTTGCTAACCTGTCCCATTTAATCTATGGGCCTCGCTGGCAAACAAACAGACAAATATTGACCGTCTGGGAATAGGCCTCACTCAGCAACACATACACCCAGAGCAATTTCCTCAAGGCTCTGGGAAACTGTCAACATGATGGCAAAAGAAAATATCTTTTCTTGCCATGGGGCAAACTGCGAACAATATGCGCTGATATGCTTAAGTCAGACTGGCTAATTTGAGCAAATATTCGGCCCGGCTGTGTGAAGTGTGGAATATTACAGGTACTGAAAAGACTTGCGCTTTCATTTTCCCTGCATGTGTATTTAGTTTGGGTCATTTGATATGGATAAGCAGGCGTAACGTTTAAGTTGAGGGTCAGGCCTAAACTCCAGTTAAGCTTGAGTTGCATCCGAAGCTTTAAAACCAAACAAACAAAGGCTGAGCACTGTTTGAGATAACCGAACTAACACCCCCCAACCGATCTCGAGAGCGTAACACAAATACCTTTTGATGTAGCAACACAGTCCCCATTCAGATCTGCTGACATGTGAAAAAGCAACATTAGCTAATGCACTTCTTAAAGACTATAATCGCTCTTTCCCCTACAGTTAATGAATGCTAATTAGAACTAGCTTGGTGTTTGCTGGCTGCCTCTCTAATGTGGCGTATTGTTCCTCTTCTCCTGCTTCAGCTCGGCTCTAATGCTGCTGTGCCAGCTATTAAAGTCAGCTAATCCATCTATCTCCACAACTGCCAGCTCCGAAAGCCACTAATAGCTCAGCCACAAAACTGCGCATTTCCGAATTCATTTGATCTGTAGTCTTTGCGCTGGTAAAGCGAGTGGGTGGCATTGCGGTTGAACTTGAATTCCATGCCATACCTGGCTCGGATGCTTAAGGGCTTCTTTTCTCTGAGTGTTTTGTTTTGATGGGACGGATAGATCAGCTCCACTTCCTCAGACATAAAGGCTTGTCTCAAACCGAGACCCAATGTTTGAGACCAACAAGGCTTGTGTGGGCAGGAGGATTTCTGATCCTGAGAATTACAGACATTACTAGTCTGAGTTCATAATGCTTCTGTTTAGCTTCTTTTATTTTTTTATTTTTCCTTTACAAATATTATTATTATAATAATTTGAGTTGAAAAGTTTGATTTAATAAAAACATAATAATACATTTCACAATTTATATATATATATATATATATATATATATATATACACATACACACACACCTAAAGGATTACTAGGAACACCTGTTCAATTTCTCGTTAATGCAATTATCTAATCAACCAATCACATGGCAGTTGCTTCAATGCATTTAGGGGTGTGGTCCTGGTCAAGACAATCTCCTGAACTCCAAACTGAATGTCAGAATGGGAAAGAAAGGTGATTTAAGCAATTTTGAGCGTGGCATGGTTGTTGGTGCCAGACGGGCCGGTCTGAGTATTTCACAATCTGCTCAGTTACTGGGATTTTCACGCACAACCATTTCTAGGGTTTACAAAGAATGGTGTGAAAAGGGAAAAACATCCAGTATGCGGCAGTGCTGTGGGCGAAAAGGCCTTGTTGATGCTAGAGGTCAGAGGAGAATGGGCCGACTGATTCAAGCTGATAGAAGAGCAACTTTGACTGAAATAACCACTCGTTACAACCGAGGTATGCAGCAAAGCATTTGTGAAGCCACAACACGCACAACCTTGAGGCGGATGGGCTACAACAGCACCGGGTACCACTCATCTCCACTACAAATAGGAAAAAGAGGCTACAATTTGCACAAGCTCACCAAAATTGGACAGTTGAAGACTGGAAAAATGTTGCCTGGTCTGATGAGTCTCGATTTCTGTTGAGACATTCAGATGGTAGAGTCAGAATTTGGCGTAAACAGAATGAGAACATGGATCCATCATGCCTTGTTACCACTGTGCAGGCTGGTGGTGGTGGTGTAATGGTGTGGGGGATGTTTTATTGGCACACTTTAGGCCCATGCCAATTGGGCATCGTTTAAATGCCACGGCCTACCTGAGCATTGTTTCTGACCATGTCCATCCCTTTTTGACCACCATGTACCCATCCTCTGATGGCTACTTCCAGCAGGATAACGCACCATGTCACAAAGCTCGAATCATTTCAAATTGGTTTCTTGAACATGACAATGAGTTCACTGTACTAAAATGGCCCCCACAGTCACCAGATCTCAACCCAATAGAGCATCTTTGGGATGTGGTGGAACGGGAGCTTCGTGCCCTGGATGTGCATCCCACAAATCTCCATCAACTGCAAGATGCTATCCTATCAATATGGGCCAACATTTCTAAAGAATGCTTTCAGCACCTTGTTGAATCAATGCCACGTAGAATTAAGGCAGTTCTGAAGGCGAAAGGGGGTCAAACACAGTATTAGTATGGTGTTCCTAATAATCCTTTAGGTGGGTGTATGTATATATATATATATATATATATATATATATATATAGTATATTTCTTGTACCAATGTAAATGTCTTTACTGTCACATCTTATCAATATAATGCATCTTTGCTTTTTGTGCAAAAAAAAAAAAATCTAATTTCTTTCTCAAGGTCCTTGCACACTGAGTCCAACATTTTCGAATGCATTTTTTCGTAGTCATGATTCGGTGGCTCTGAATTGTCAAAACACCATTCAAAATGCTTGCTTCGGATGCGAAAAATGCAGAAAATCGAACCTGATCCGAATTTTTTTTTATGACGGACGAAAGTTTCGGAGACAGTGTGCAAGCGTGATTGACATAACGTGAGGTCGTATTTCTTTTTTAACGTGCGAAAATTTCGGATGCGAATTTCAGACTCGGGGTGCAAGGACCTTTACTAACCACAAACCTTTGAATGGTACATAAATAAATACAATATTGTAACTTGTATTGGAAGATTTTTAATGAAAAGATCTTTTTGTTCCTTAAATATCTTTAAAAATTTGATTCCTACCATACCTCCCCTTGTTTTGTCCGTGGATAGACACTATTTTGGATCAATTACTTGCCCACATACAGTAATAGACCACCATGTTTTTTTGGCTGCGGGTGTCTGATGTTTACAATATTTTCCAGCCTGGTAAAATGGTTAGCTTTGGCCTCTTCTCAGACCTCTCTCAGTCTGTTCCCATCCTGAGACGCTAATAACTAGCTCTGTGTGACAGACGAAAGGTCCCTTTGTGTTCTAAAATGCCTTTCTTGCATGGCAGTGCACCAAGAATCACAGGCTCGCAAACAGGTGGTGAAGCATCTGAATAACAAATTAAGCTACGCTTTCGCATGAGCCAACTCAACAAATTATTACAATGAATTATGACAGTACAATAATGTCCAAAGGACTTATTTAAGTGTGAGGAGACTGTAGTGGGGTAAGCAAACTGATTTGCTCCAAGGAGAGGTATAATATGCAGGATGTGGGCTGGCAGATGGTGTGGCTTGGTAAACCTATGAATAATATGCTTCTCTACCTCTTCAAAGCAATGGAACTTCACTAAGAAGGAAAAACAAGGTTGGATTTACACTGACCATGAGCCAACATGACTCTCCACAACTTATTCTCTAATGTCAAACAATAGTTTTTTTAATCTGATCTCCAACACATTCTTCAACGCCTACTGTCCTGTTCTCTCATGCTTGCTGATTTCAAAGTTTGATATGTTTAATTGGAAAAGACTCTCATCAAGATGCAATAATTACAGTGCCATCTGATTCCTAAGTGTTGTGGTGTGAGAAACTAAAGAGCCAACGTTCACGTTTCAATGAAAATTTAAATGCTATAACGTTTGATCTTTGAGTAGACGTATCAAATGCCTCTTGTTCTGAAATGTTTTAAGATGTCAAGATCAAATTACAATTATTCTTAAAGAAATATTCCACCAGGACACAATAGATGAACATAGCTAAGGTGCACATTTAAACAAAATATTCCAGGTTAAATAGTGTTTATATTGATAAATGAAAAGATTTACGGAATATACATTTTCTAAATAACTTGTAACCCATTTTATAAAAAGCAAACAACAAAATATTTGGACAGAATTTATACTTCTTTATACGCACTTATAAATAGAAGTCTATGGGACAACAAGGTCTGCGTTTCTATGTTAGTGCAAATTAGTATAAATTATTTTCTGTGGTAATCAACAGCATCTTCGTTCATGCAAATTATTCGGAATAATTAAAACAGTATTATCATTGTACACGGTGGTTTATTAAAAGACCCACTGTGAAATAAAGAGGCGTTTGTGGGAAAAATTGCACTGTTTTTTTGCACGTTACCTGTGCAAGACGATATACGATTTGGCAAAAGTATTCATGAAATGGAATCTGTTGGCTAAACACAAGTGTTAAAATATCTCCTCCAATAAAATATGATTCCTGTGAAATGTGTTTGTGTGAAATAACAGTGTCATGGGTGTATTTGTGTTTGTGCGCATCATCATCCTCACCACAGATGGATGATAAACGGCTATCAAAGAAGAGGAAGTGACACATTTATTTATTCCAAATAAGAATTAGTGTTTGTGGCCTAGAATAAACCAAACCACTTCGGATGTAACTTGCAAACTTAAAAGCGTAAAGCAGGATGACACAGAGCATTAATTTCACTGAACTAACAGGAACCCAGAATGGTTCTGCATAGTTTCCGAACAATAAAACGACTTCGCTTTGGAATGAGGATTAGATTAAATCACTGGTCTGCCACTGAGGCATGAAAAATCCCACAGCATTACGAAAACATGTCTGGTGGAGGAACAACCTTTTCACCTGACAAACACAGCCACACTTCCACCATAAAAAATGCAATATATCTTTTCCATGGCTGAAGGACATAATCATCAAGTCAAGCTATGTATACTAACTTCATTGTGACAGCCACTGGCTTAGTCTGAAGCAAACAACAACATTTAAACACCTGAACAAATGAAAGCCTTTAGAAAGTGATTTACAGGCCTGCTCACTCAATGTGTACTGGGAAAACAGGCGTGAGCGGCACACAGTTATGGAGAGATAGACGATGCGATCTGATGAAATCTAAGATAACATACCTCACTAATGATGCCGTGGTACAGCTGGGTCTCAGTGTTCTGTTCAGTCACGTAGCTCACACGTCACTAAATGCAGGTTTCTCTGGGCCAACAGATCAACACCCGCCTATTAGCTCTGTTCTCTGTCCCTCCGGTCCTATTATTCCTCTGTATTACAGGATTGTTATACACCCAAGGGCCTCTGACCCATTTTTTCCCTCCCTCATAAAATCTATTGATGTCTTTTTAATATGTCTGCATCTAATAGCTCTAGAGATTAAGGGTCAATCAGAATTAAGATATATATAAAATAACTAAAAGATTATGCCAAACTACCATTTAAATTAGGCTTTTCTCATCCTATGATATCTGGACAGGGTAACACTTTATTATAAGGTCCCATTGTTAACATTATTTGTTGCATTAGCTAATAAAAACATGTTAGATCAAGTATACTCAGACACAATAAATAATATTAACAGATACATTTTTTTTTTTTTTTTATACAATGTTATGAAGCCCCAAAAGGGACATGGGGGTGGAAGAAAAAAATTGAGTGAAGGAAAAACAAATAATTAGATGGAGGAAAAATTATATGTCAATACTTTGCATTCTCTCGCAAATGTTTTGAGTCTCCCGAGAAACTTTGCGTTTGTTTTTTAAGGGAACGCAAAACGTATTGTGAGAAAACACAAAAGCATTGACTTATTATTTTTCCTATATATATAATATACATATACACACATATATATATATATAAGACTGTGCAAAAGTCTTAGGCATGTTAATATCCCCCCCCCCCAAATGGTTTTATTTATATCTTTTGCTGTAGAGTGTCAGTAGGAAATATCAGTTTACATTTCCAAACATTATTTGTGCCATTAATTGTAATAATCCAGTGAGATTTGTGTATGCACAAGGAATCTGACAACAGCCAGGATGATCTGATCTCACCATCATCGAGTCCGTCTGTGATTACATGAAGAAACAGAAAAAGCTGAGACAGACTAAATCCAGAAGAACTGCGGGAACATCTCCAAGATGCTTGAAGAAAAGGGGGGGGGGGGGGGGGGGGGGGAGATATTAACATGCCTAAGACTTTTGCACAGTACTGTATATACTACTAATCTTGTTATTTAATGTTAAGTTGAACCTTATTGTAGTGTTGTTTATCAACCAGTAATTTATAGCTTTATGCTCCCCAAAAATAACAAATATTTTAGAAAAGTAAAAAATCTATGCAAAAATCTATTTTACACCGAGGCGTTCATCATTGTGTGCATAATGTGTGTGTGTATACACACATACATATATATTTATACAATATATATAGACAAAAAAAAAGTAACTGACCCGTACATCATTGTGACAGAGCCAAATACTTCATAAAACAGAAATTCAATATTCTACATGCAATTCCTCAGTAGACCTTTGGTTCAACCTCAGTACTGAGGCTTCAAGCTCTCACACACACCTGATGCCTCAGGTGAGTAATAAATACCTTTAAAACAACCCTTTGGCTCATAACTCCCCTTTCACACAGATCTTTTATAAACGAATGCATGCTTCACAATAAGCAGTTAAAGTTGGCTAATTATAGTAGTCAGGAACGGGCTCGGACATGCTCCAGTGCACTCTTGACGGAAGCCAACCTGAGGCAAGGGCAGTCCGTACTCTTTTGTGACCGCCTGAATAATCAGACGAACTCGTAACTCAGTGCTGCCCATCTCCAGGTGTGATGGAATTAATCTCCACAGTGTCTCATATGTGGGCTAGTTCTTAATGAGCCGCTTCAGACAGACAGACAGACAGATACACACACACAAACACAAGAGGCTGTCGGAAGCAGAGGCCAAATCACAATGCTTAGATTTATCATCATGACAAGTCCCTTTGTGAGCTGTTGTCTGTTATCAAGTGTGTTGTCTTTGCGTTTCTTTTCTGGCTGTTGCCAAAACAACCAACAAGTCTATGATGAGAGATCCGTCCTGGCCCACATTCTGTGTATCTTTGTGTGTGTGTGTGTGTGCGTGCGAATGTGCAGTTACATGAAGTGCTTGTCTGACAGGGTTGGGTGTGTGTACACTAGTGTTGTAGAGAAAGGGTGTAGGAAGCCTCCAGGCTGAATGGTTTCACCTCTCTACCCTTCATTTAAACCTTGTGTTAAAACAAGCAATTCACCTCACCTGCTTTACCACATTTCAGTAGCTCTCATTAACACCATTTTATATCTTTCTCCCCATCACTAGATCTGTGCCAAGAAAAAGTTCTTTTAAATCTCCTATTACGTGCATGCAAAAATCGACATGCGTCATGCATGTTTATCTGCCCTTGCACTGCTTAGATGTTTTGGGAAGCAGATCTATAGATATAATCTGATTCATTTGCTTAGGGCTGTTTCGTATCATATTACAAGCCTTAATAACTTATTGTTTTTCCTGTTTAAAGCTTAACCTGATTACTCATGTCTATCTGCTATTTAAGCAATATCACACAAGCAAGAGTAATGTTGTTTTCTATTCTAGTGTTTCTTTTTAAGAGCTTCAGTTATCAATAATTTATAATTGAGTAATATACATTTTAGACACAATATATCCAGTTACTTTGTCTTTTTTTTGCTCCACCATCAAAAACAGTTTCAAACAAAGCTTAAGCACAGTTTACCGATGTCATGTGTGTAATGACTCACATAAAGATAGTCGCTGCATCTGAAATGGCGTACTGTCTGAGTAGGTACTACATTTGAATTTGAATTTATTTTGTAGCCGTTAAAAAAAGTACGCTATGTAGTATGAATATGGGAGTGTGAATGTAATTCGGATGTACTACAACAGCCATGATGTTACTGTCATGTGACCTACCAGCGTCAGTTGCATCGCTTCACTTCCATTCATAAATCCTCTCCCGTGGCCTCATGGGATAGTAAATTGTCCATCGAATGCGCACTGTCGAATGCCTACTGTTTTTCGAATACTGTGTATTCGGACATACTCTTCTTTTGGTGTACAGTTTTAGCATATATAGATTCATATATATATATAAAGAAGGAAAGTATTCGATTTTGGACGAAGCGAATGTGTTTTTGAATCAGTGAGTCAATGACTCACTAATAAAGATGGTGGCTGCATCAGAATATGCTTACTTTCCTACAATACTTCCCTGAATTCACAGCATATAGGTGAAAAGTACCCAGATAATCTACTACTTCTGGCGAGATTCTGAAGTGTGCATCTGATGGACACTTTAATATTCTATGAGGCCACAAGAGTAAATGGCAACACAAATGTGAATGGCAGAGAAACGACACAACTGACACCATAACATAGTCACATAACAATGACATGACGAATGTAGTATATCTGGATTACATTCATACCAGACACATTCACAATAATAACATGATCGCAAAGTAATTACTTGCTCAAAATAAGTACCTACTTTGAGAGTATGCAATTTCAGATGCAGCCAGACACTTGTTTTGTTTCCTGAAAGAATCAGTGTTTTATAACGAATCAGTTGAATGATTACTAAAAATTCCATGCAATGACACACAAACTGACAATGTGTCTGGAACTCACAAGCCCAGACAACCAGAGTGCCAATTTTGTAACTTTTCTTTGGTGGAGAAAAATTATACAAATTAACTGGCCAAATTTTCTTTTAAAGGTACTCTATATGAACGTTTTTATAGAACATTTTTTATAAAAGCAAGTGTGTTGTAGTGCTGATTCACTACCTATGGCCAAATCATAGCTGTGTTTCATACAACCCCATACAACTCTTGTTTGTGTGATATTGCCTAAACATAAACTAACAGCCATGTTTACCTGCAAATAAAGCTTACATTTTACACATTTGGCTCGCTCTTAGTCTGAAAGTGAAAGACATCT